>NC_057714.1:47073309-47119663 GCF_004010195.1 Chiloscyllium plagiosum | reverse complement strand
CTCATCCTTAATGATGGATTCTCGAATTTTACCAACAACCGAGGTTAAGCTGATTGGCCTATAATTTTCCATCTTTTGCCTTTATCCTTTCTTGAACAAGGGGGTTACAACAGCCATCTTCCAATCATCCGGGACCTTTCCTGATTCCAGTGACTCTTGAAAGATCTCAACCAATGCTTCTGCTATTTCCTCAGCCACCTCTCTCAGAACTCTAGGTTGTATCCCATCGGGGCCAGGAGATTTATCAATTTTAAGATTTTTTAACTTTTCTAGCACTATCTCTTTCGTAATGGCAGCCATACTCAACTCAGCCCCGTGACACCCTTTAATTTTTGGGATATTACTCATGTCTTCCACTGTGAAGACTGACGCAAAGTACTTGTTAAGTTCTCCTGCTATTTCCTTATCTCCCATTACTAGGCTTCCTGCATCAGTTTGAAGTGGCCCAATGTCTACTTTTGCCTGTCGTTTGTTTCTTATGTACTGAAAGAAACTTTTACTATTATTTTTAATATTACTGGCTAGCCTACCTTCATATTTGATCCTCTCCTTTCTTATTACACTCTTTGTTATCCTCTGTTTGCTTTTGTATCCTTCCCAATCTTCTGATTTCCCATTGTTCTTAGCCACTTTATAGGATCTCTCTTTTTCTTTAATACATTTCCTGACTTCCTTTGTCAGCCAAGGTTGTCTAATCCCTCCCCGGTTAATCTTTCTTTTCTTGGGAATGAACCTCTGTACAGTGTCCTCAATTATACCTACAAACTCCTGCCATTTTTGCTCTACTGTCTTCCCGGTTAGCCTCTGCTTCCAGTCTATTTTAGTCAGTTCCTCTCTCATGTCCTCTGTAATATGGACATTTTTCAAGATGTCACCATCTATTTCCCTACAGTCTATATCTTCCATATCCTTTTCCACAGTAAATACTGATGCAAAATACTCATTTAGTATCTCTCCCACTTTCTGTGGCTTCACACAAAGGGCGCCTTGCTGATCTTTGAGGGGCCCTATTCTCTCCCTAGTTACCCTTTTGTCCTTAATATATTTGTAAAAACCCTTTGGATCCTCCTTAATTCTATTTGCCAAAGCTATATCATGTCCCCTTTTTGCCCTCCTGATTTCCCTCTTAAGTATACTCCTACTTCTTTTATACTCTTCTAAGGATTCACTCGATCTATCCTGTCTATACCTTACATATGCTTCTTTCTTTTTGTGAACTGTACCCTCAATTTCTTTAGTCATTCAGCATTCCCTATACCTACCAGCCTTTCCTTGCACCCTGACAGGAATATACTTTCTCTGGATTCTCATTATCTCATTTCTGAAGGCTTCCCATTTTCCAGCCATCCCTTTACCTGCGAACATCTGCCCCCACTCAGCTTTCGAAAGCTCTTGCCTAATACTGTCAAAGTTGGCCTTTCTCCAATTTAGAACTTCAACTTTTAGATCTGGTCTATCCTTTTCCATCACTATTTTAAATCTTATAGAATTATGGTCGCTGGCCCCAAAGTTCTGCCCCACTGACACCTCAGTCACCTGCCCTTCTGTCAAGAAACTACTGCTGTCAGCTGAGGAACTCAGAGGTCAAAATGCTAGAGGCCTGGGTTTCAATCAGACAGGGAGCATTGATCTCATGTATAAACAATGAAAATAGTTTCCTCATATGTGGTGGAGTTGGTGATGCATTGGAAGAGTCTTGTATCTTCAACATAAGTTTACTGATATCGAAGTTAGTCCTATGCTTTCCAACCTATCTAACTCAATTAGCCTATCCACTTGGAAGTATTCTAATCCTTTCACTGCCTTGAAATTTTTTATCGAAATAGTTGCAAAGAAATTTATGACTAACTTCCTTGGAGGACAGTTTTAGTGGGCTATTTTTCCAACACTTCTTCACAGTATTTGCTATTAATTAATTAATGCTGCTACATCATTCAAATTTGACAAGCAGGTACATAAAATGTGAAAGAAGGGAGTGTATATATGTTTCTTCCCTGACCATCATGATTCTTGCTATTGGGAATTGATGTTATAAAGCTAGACTATCATAAGCAAAATTATCACAGATCCCTAATATTGAGTGACAGCTTTTCTGTTAAGCCGGCGTGTCTGCAGATTTATAGCAAGAGACCCTATTGACCATTGTAACATCTAGAATACCTACAAGTTTTCATTTATAAATATAACAAAATTATAAATATAACATTGCAGCAAATGCAGACATCATTAGGAAGAGAAGATGTAGATTTGCAAGGGATATTTGAATCAAAGAATGTTTGCTGAAAGTGAATTATATATTGGTCAGTATCTGTGCAGAAAGGAGAAAAATATTGCTATACGTAACCTGTCATCTGGTGTAAAAGTCTTTACCCAAGTATTAACTTGTCTCCTCTTTATGAATGCTGAATGCTCGGTTGTTAGTTGCCAGTATATTAGAGGATATACTTTTCATTTTGTATTTCTGATATGATTGTCATCACAGTCCATGAGTTTCTGATCACTAAAATGGTTTCTCAACACTTGCATATTTTTAAAACTTGTATGAGGTTATTTAGGATCAGTTTAGCTCCCACAAACAAGAAAATGATTGATGGATTGCTTTCAGCAACAGAATCCAGTGACCGACCTTCTTTGGTTACCAAAGCTTATAAGGTACTTGAGTTGATATTACAATTTAATGCTCCTAAGGTGGAACCTCATGTAATGCAAAAGCTTTTGATATTTGAAATTAGGAGCCCAGTCTCAATTTATAGCCTGCATTACTTTCAGTCCATCATAAAAAATTCCCTATGATGTCAGGACCGAGGAGTGCTCAAGTGCTATTCTTGAATTCATATCTATCTTAGTCAGTTTAGCTCAAAATAATGTAATTCCTTCATGTGATCAGTACTACAAAAGCCAGTGTTAGAACAGATATATCATTGTGCAGATGTTCAAAAGCATTGCAGAGCAAAGATATTCAGGAAATATAATCAATGCTCATGCTTATTAAGGGGGATAGACTACATCAACACAAAGAGACACAAAAAATACTGGCACATATCCTCTGCTCAGTAGAATAGACCTTTGTTGTCTCAGTGAAATGCCATTCAGCAGGATCGAGTTAATTTTTGAGGCACACAAATATTATTGGGCAGAGAACAGGGAGGGCCACATGATGGGGTAACATAGAGTCTTAAGAGGATAAGCAGCCTAAAAATGCTCCAAGTTGTCTAATTTGGATTGCTATCTATATTCTGCAGGTATTGGCAGGATTTAACTTTGTGAAAACTTATTTTCAGGTCTTTGCAGTTAGAATTTCTGTTTAATTTACATTACTTGTTATTAGATATGTGGGAGATTGTGTTATGTTAAGTTTTCAGGTACTGTTTGTCAGAAAGTAAGAATGCCAGATTATAATTATGTTTTCAGTTGTCTAAAGTTATGATTTATTCTTCGGTTGTTCATTTTGAATTTTAATTTGTAGTTGCTTGAGATTGGTTAAATCAGTTTGGCAATAGTTTTGTGGGGCATGGTGACAGGAATTCATATCAGCAACTGTACTACAGTGCAGCACGATTAAGATCATTTGATTTTTCTCGGTGTTGCATTTGCTTTAAGTTGCCATGGTAGAATGCCCATCCATGTAACAATTACAATCAAGTCAATTTTCTCGAACTGTTCTTTAATCGAGTTTGACAACTTGAGTGAAGATAACAAGTGCTTTGCATGTCTTTTTTTTTAGTTTTGAAAATTCAGTAACCTCTGCAGTGATCTTATTTTCTTCTCCCTTTCTAAGAGGAATAGAATCAGATAACCTGAAAATGTTGCATCTCATAACCAATAGCACAAACAGTACACGGATTTGAAGTTAAATGAACATTGATGCTTTACTCACTGTTGTTTCTACAAACAGAATATTGTGATAACATTCAAATTCCTCTTCTCATTTATTTTGTGATTGTACAGGAATACCAACTTTGTAATACTAACCTGTGCCCTGAACTCAAGAAGACCACTCCTTGGACCCCTTGGACACCTGTTAATATCTCGGACAATGGAGGTCATTATGAGCAGAGATTTAGATACACATGCAAAGCCCGCCTGGCTGACCCAAACTTCCTGGATGTTGGCCGTCAAAGAATAGAAATGCGTTACTGTTCTAGTGATGGATCAACTGGCTGCTCTGCAAGTGGTGGTGAGGACAAACAAAATGTTGGGTTTTGGAAATATTTTGGTTCTTCAAATGAAAAACTTAATTGGTAATGCTAGGAATATTAGATGGATAGGTTTGCTTACAAGATCACAGATTGAAAAATAATTATTCTGTAACCTTTGGACATGATACTGTAGCCAATCTAAGGAGATATTTAGAGCAGGGTGACCCAGAAATGACCATGGGCAGTGCCAATAGATCATGCTTGAGCTTGACATTCTGATAACATCTACTCCAAAAATTGCATCTATTTCCTTAATTTTAATAGTTGTCTGAAAATGCTAGTTAAAATGGTGTTTTCTTTAAGCGGTTCCCTCAGAACACTGCATTCTTATATAGAACCATTGCTGTTGTAAAGGTGGTGACATTTTTCTTTGGTTTAAGTTTAATTGTTCATTTGCTCATTTAAAATTGGTTAAAGGCTAGGAGAAACTGTTGACTATATTTGTATTTAAAAAAATACTTTTTAGAAAAAATGTTATTTGTAGAATCCAGCCTGTGCTAGCTGATCAAATGTAACTTGTGAAATATTTTCTACTATTAATGGTGGGAAATAGAGTCTTCTTTAAAGCACTATACATTGTTAAACTCTAAACTGAAGGCATACTGAACATTTGTGATAATATTAAACTGATACCAATGTCTGATCTTGTTTTTTCACTACAATTTCAGTTAGGAATCCATCTAAAATGGATCTTACACGAGGAAGTGATTTTCCTTAAACAGTATTTAGTTAAGTTTGATCTCTGGCTAAAATGTTCTACATGTGGAAAGAACATACCTTTACATAGTTGGAAACTTATTATTTTAGAAACTTTGCCAGATGAGTAGAAAAGGTTTCATTGACTTAATAAAATATAAGTTCCACCATCAGTTTTTTTTACTCAGAGCAAAACAGTTTTTTTTTCTGAATTCAGTACTTCAGTTCTTTGACATTACTCTCTTGTTTCCAACAGGGTTTTCTGGAAATATCTTACGGTATGGGAGAACGTCTGCATATTCGGTCAATGGTGCTTGGTCTGCCTGGCTATCATGGACACAGTGTAGCCGAGACTGCAGCCGGGGAATTCGAAGTCGAAGGCGAATGTGCAATAATCCTGCGCCAAGGAATGGAGGGCTTCCCTGTCTAGGACAATCATTGGAATATCAGGAATGTAATATCATGCCTTGCCCAGGTAAGGAGATGAGGATTTCGAGGTGCGTAGCAATTGGACATTGTACAGTTGTTGTTGGTAATTAAACGGAACATATCTGGTCTTATGCATATAAGGATGCTTCTTTCTTGCACATTATAAATAAAGAGAAGAGGAGGGAAAGTGAGGAAACAAATATACATATCTCAATGTCTCCAGATTTTAGTATGAATGAATGTTGATTTTTAATTCTATTTCTGACAACATGAGTACCCATTACTTGTGACAGTGTGATGTTCATGTTCCTTATAAAGTCTCCTCTGACAGAATTCATATTTTATCCATTTTAGAAGGTGAGGAGTTAAGTAAATCAAGCCAGGATACAAACTCAGGACTCTTTGGCCTACAACACAGTCAACTGACCTATGATTGTTTACATTATACGAAATAGACTTATGATCAGCACGAATAGTTTATTACATATTGCTAAACTGATTAATAACCTTAAACAGCATGTGGCTTTGGGCCATTGAAATACCCGCTGTGGAAGGTACAACAGCTTTTAAAATACTTCTCTCACTATATTTAATAGCTTAGATGAATAAAATATATTAGATACTTTCATTTAAATTTGATAGCACAGAACTTGAGTATAGCACAAAGCTTTTCATTGTGCACTTATTAGGACGGACTCAAGAATGCTAGATTTCAAAAGAAGCATTTGCATGAAAAATGTTTGCTATGGTCGGGGTGTGTAGTGAAGAATGTACATCCTTTGAAATTTGGTATTCTTGTATTTGTATAGTGGTTGTAATGAGGTCAGCCAGATGGACTTCATAGAATATGAGCTCCTTGATTGAGTCTGTTAATCTGGTCCAATCAGGGAGCTCTAGCTGACAGATACAACAGGAATGTTAGAGGTTCTGTTCACTCTGAGAGTTGGCTCTGAGAGAGCTGGGTCAGTGTCAAAGACTTTCCATGTGTAAATAAATGGGGACTGGTGACAGGGTACTTGCCTCTGTGGAATTATTTCAGTGGCGACAAGAGCAAAGCATGCTGCTGAAGAAAATCGCTCATAACATGTCCCTGAGTTGAGGCAACATTTTCTGGCACCATGCTATTATTTGGGAAGTTTAACTCATTCGATCCTGCTATTGAAGACTGGGGCCAATATGTGGAAAGAATGAGTTATACTTTCTAGGCAAATGATATTAGGGCAGATGAGAAGTAACAAGTAATTCTCCAGTTTGTGGACCTGCAGCTTTTTTGGTTATTGAGAGCCTCACTTTCCCGGAAGCACCAGATACTAAAACCTTTCAAGAGTTATTGGATTAAGAAAAGGAACATTCTCTTCTAATTCTGAGATGGTATCAGTTTTACTCAGTAATTCGAGAAACAGGGGATGTTTGACTAGATTAAAGTGACTGGCAGAGGCATGTAACTTTGATTTAGCCTTGAGACACTGTGAGACCATTTGATACGTAGGATTAATGATGTAACCATGCAAAAGCACCTACTACCTGAAGCCCAGCTCGACTTCAAACAGGCACTAAAAACTGGCCTGTGCAATTTTTCAGCAGACGATAGAGAATATTTTACGAGTTCTACCGCATGTTACCACTTATTTAAATGACAGGTTAATAACAGGAAAGACCAATAAGGAACACTTAGAGAACTTGGACATAGTCCTTGGATGTTTGCCTCAAGTAGGTGTATGTCTTGGAAGGAAATAACTGGTGTTTCAGACACCCCAAGAGACCTACTTGTGCTATAGAATCAACAAGACCTGGTCACACCATTTGGAAGGTAAAATGAGGGTGATCAAAGGTGCCTCGGCTCTCAGTTAGTATCGGAGCTTTGGTCTTTCCTTGGGCTGGTAAATTATTACAGAAAGTTCATACACATCCCGGCCTCCATCCTGGCATCTTCGCATCATCTCTCAAAAAAGTGTAAGCCTTGGAATTGGTTGCATGGCCAAGTCAAAGTATTCAGGGAAGTGAAGGAACACTTATCATCCTCTAAGCTGTTGGCACACTAGAATCCCAAGTGATACCTCTCCGTACAGCATCATACGACTAATACCCTGTGGCGTTAGCTCATAGGTGGCCTAATGGAGAAGAATGTCCAATAGCATATGCATCCAGGATTTTGATTAATGCAGAGTGTAAATACACCTGGATAGAGAATGAAGGTTTGGCAGTTATATTTGGAATCAGGAAGTTCCACCAATACCTTTGTGGACATAAGTTGGGAATAATAACAGACCATAAACCCCTGCTAGGTCTACTTAAAGAGAAGGCAGTGCTGCCCTTAGCTTCAGAGCAAATTCAGCTGTGGGCAGCTGAAGGATGGCTGTATAACATCCATCATCCAATGTTCTCACAAAAAGAGCAATCCAAACTTTGAAGGCAGGCTTAAAGAAATAGCCTACAGCTTCAGTAGATACAAAACTACAAAGCGTCCTGTTTGATTATAGGACCACCCCTCATTGCAACTAGAAGGATATCTTCAGCAGAGTTGCTAATGGGAAGAAGACTCCACACTAGGTCAAATCTTATCTTCCCAGACCTAGGTGAGGAGGAGGGAGGGAGCGCTGAACACAAGATTCTGCCAAGTCGGAGACAACTTACTTAAGGATTGATGTTTGGTATAGGTATTATGGGAATGGCCCTGCATGAGTAGGAGGCATGGCCAATGTGAGGTCAGGTCCAGTAATGTATGACGTTTGGGTGGGTGCAAAGGTCCTGAACAAGCACATGAACCACATGGAAGCTGCAAACCCACAAACAGTACGGGAGCAAAATGTGCCCGGCTCCTCAACACCTTTCTGACCGTTCTGGAACCCTGGGTTCTACCTGTCCTTCACCAATGAAGGTTCCTCAGAATCTCAGATGGGCACTATGGATATTGCCACCCCAATGCCTTTGCTGCCCAAACTAGGGAATGACTTCCTTCCGAGATGCTTTGGGCATAAGAGACAAGCTACTGTGTGTTACACACTGCCCGTAATAGAGGCAGAGTTGGAGTAGCCTGACCTAATGCTAAAATGCCCCCGATTGGGACTGTTAATTTTATCCAATCAGGTAGCCCTGGCTGACGGATATAAACAAGAGTGTGTTATGTGGAAAATAATTATTGGACCATAATGCTGTTTTGCATCTGTGTTTTGACTCTTAATTGTATTCTGTAATGCAAACATCTGATAACAGTTGGCCTTCAAGTCTCTCTCCTTTTAATACTTTGTAAAATAAAAGCATATGTTTTGGTTCTGTTAAAAAAAAATAAATAAGAGTGTCAGGGTGTCTGCTCACCAGTAGACCTGGCTGTGAGGTAGCTGGATCAGTGCCAAGGACTCCGCACATGTAAATAAAGGGTTACTTGGTGACAGGATACTGGCCTCTGTGGAGTTATTTCGGTAATGGTCACTTTACTTCAACAAGTTTCACAGGCAGCTGTTTGGTGACCAATCTTTTATAAAAACAATTAAAAGGAAACTATCGTACCCAATTTCATAAAATACTTTATGTAAGAGAGGAAATTACTTATTTGTTAATAGTTTGATTGAGGCTTCTGATCTCCCTCATGTTAAAATAGTCCATTAGATAATTTTAAAGTCTTACCTAAAATTCAAGAATGTGTGCCTAATCAATTAAGCCTATTTATAAAATAAATTTATCATTACAGTATGTTCGCCAGTGACAAATTTCAAACAGTGTGTAATAAGGTGGTCTCTGTTTCCACTTCTGAGGATAGGATGGCCATCAATATCCACTACAAACCCACTGACTCCCTCAGTTACCTGTCTAAATATCCTCACATCCTGCTTCGTGTGAAGAGTCCATTCCATTTTCCCAATTCCTTCACCTCCATCGCATCTGTTCCGATGATGCCAGCCTCTACAAAGGACCATCTGAAATGTTCAGCATCTTCCTCAACCAAATATTCCCCTCCACCATAATTGATAGGGCCCTCAGGCATGTCAACCCATCTTGTCCACTTCAGCCCTCACCCCTTCTCTTCCCTCCCATAACAATGATAGGGTCCCCCGTTCCTCGCTTACCACCCCACCAGCATCCACAATCAAAGGATCATTAACTACCATTTCCAATATGTCCAGCGGAATGCCACCACCAGACACATGTTTCCATCTCCTGCCTCGTTAGCATTCTTCAGGGCCATTCCCTCTGGGACACCTTGCTCCATTCCTTTTCAATTTCCAATATCTCCTCACACTCCCACAGTGCCTTCCCTTGAAATCGCAGTCAGTACAACACCTGCCTGTTTACGTTCTCCCTCCTCACTATTCAAGGCCACAGATACATCTTCTAGGTGAAGGAGCAACTTACCTGCATTTCACTCAATCTAGTCAACAATATTCGCTGCTCACAATGTGGTCTATTCTATACTGGGGAATGAAACATTGACTGGATGACCACTTTACAGAACAGCTATATTCTGTCTGCAGAAATAACTTCCATACACCATTATGTTCCCCGGCCAACATTTCTGTCTCAGGCTTGCTATTTTGTCCAGCGGTTGCTGGAAGAACAGAATCTCATTTTCCACTTTCCATCTCATTTCCTGCAGCCTTCAGGACTCAATATAGAGTTCAATAATGTTAGGACCTTACCACCTTCTCCCATGACCTTGCCCCAACCCACACACCAGGCCTTGTCATCATATGGGCTGCTACCACAACCAAGCCATTGTCAGCCACTATTGGTCCCAATTAGCAGCTATTCTTTCTCCCAGATGGACCTTTATCTATTCCTTTGGTCTGCCCAACTGTTGTTCTCTCTTTGTTGCTCCCTGGTCTCCATCTCCACCCATCATTTATTCTTCCCTTCTTCCCCTTTCAGTGGTTTAAGTGGTTAGCATTGCTACCTCACAGCACCAGGGACCTGGGTTCAATTCCTGCCCTGGGCTATTGTCTGTGTGGAGTTTGCACATTCTCCCTGTGTCTGTGTGGGTTTACTCTGGGTACTCCAGTTTCCTCCCCCAGTCCAAAGATGTGCAGATCAGGTGAAATGCCCATAGTGTTAGGTCTATTAATCCAGGGTAAATGTAAGGTAATAGGTTAGGGGATGGGTTATTCTTTAGAGTATTGGTGTGGACTTGTTGGGCCGAATGGCCTGTTTCCACATTGTAGGGAATCTAATCAACCTTTTCCTTACGACAATCAGTTCTGAGGAAGGGTCACTGACCCTGAAATGTTAACTCTGCTTGCTGTTCACAGATGCTGCCAGACCTGAGTTTTCCCAGCAATTTCTGTTTGTGTTTTGGAACTTAGTGGGTGTTTGTAACAGCACTGAAAGATGAAAACAGTCCCCAAACATTTTTTTAAATAGTAAGACACTGAAACAGAATGGAACACAATTAATTATAATCGGGCGACCTTCGGAGTTGTGCATGTTTAGCACGATCTCTTCGATCAACACAAGTTACATTAAAGTTTGAGTAAACTGGCTCCCATGTGTCTCTTAGTCCTCAGTTTTTATTTATATTTCTGTTTTATTTATTCTGTTGAGTCAAACTATTCTGAATCTGCCAGGAAATATCAAAAAATAAACTTAGAAATCAGCTCCAAGTCTATATGAATAATTGAAAATTTATCAGCAACTTAAGGGGAAAAAAAATTGAACGATTTTGTGTCATAGCTTCAAAATTGGTGAGGGTGGTTAATGTTTGTGGGAATAAAAAGTCTTCAGAATGAATAGTGTGTAGTCTGACATTGCATCATAGATTGGTAAGGAAGGATTCAATGTAGGGTATCTGATTTACATATGCATACAGATGGGTGCTTTGTTTAGATGCCAATTATTTTGGTATTCGGGATGAACCAATTATAACAATTTATTTTTGGAAAGTTTCTACATGTCCACCAGCAAGAATGAGTCATTTTCCAAATTTGCTGAGACAAACAAAACATCTCTCTCCCACTTTATAAAATGCCTTTATCTTTCCAATTCTCATCCTTTGTTGAGCATTTTTGCTGCTTTTAAATTTTTGCTGTTGTGGTGTAACCCTTGCCTGCCTCCCTGAATGCCAGCTTATAATAAAAGAGCACATTATGCTTTGTTTATATCATGGAGTTCCTTCTACCATGTGCTAAACTGCTGGAACATTGTGTTTTGCCCTGTTTACATTGTGGAATGGATTTCAGAGTACTCATGGCATACGGTTTTTCAGATGCTGTAATCATAGATTTAAAGTAACTTAGATTTGTGTTTGTGCAGTTGTGATTTTAGATTTTTTTTGAGGAACTGAACCCTTGTGATGTTAGCAAAGTAAAGTTACCATAGTCTTACTAGATCATGGAGCTGCTCTTTCATTAGAGAGGGATGATTGATAATGGTTTTAACCTGAACGTGAGGGGAGAGATTGAGAAGAAGAGTCCTTTTTGCTAACCTCAGCTGGTGTGCGAACTGAACTTACACAGTTGGCTTTTTCTCTGCATCACAATTCAGCCATCCACCTAACTGAATTAACCAACTCCTATGTTGGAGAAAGATCTTTGCAGGTACTACAGGTGTGTAAAGACACCTGAGAAATTTAGGCCTCTAGGTCTGTTTCCTTTTTGATAGCCTGTGATGATTTCCTGTCATCATTTAACATTTGCTTCTGTAGCAAATGGTGATACCACTTCAGAATTGATTTGCCATGTGTTGGAAGACATTAGTTTTGCTGCATTTATATTACAAGCAGTATCAGCCCAGTGCTAGCAGCAGAACTTCGCCATAATATAATAATAGACCTTTTAGGGACACATGCTTTGGTTAGGGTTAAAAATATCTTTTTAAAGTGGCAAACTAATTGAAGTTAGATTAAATGTGGGCACATAGGTATAGCAGTATAGCAGTAATGTTACTGGGCTGGTAATCAAAAGTCTGGGCAAATATTCTGAGACAAAGTTCAAATCCCACTAAGACAGCTGGAGGATTTAAATTAATTAAATAAAGTCTGGGATAAAAATTTAGTAACAGGAATGTTGATCATAATGCTACTGGATCATCGTAAAAATCTAATTGGTTCATTAATATCCTTGAGGGAAATCTGCTTTCCTGACCTGTTTATAGGACTTTAGACCACAGTAATGTCATTGACTCTTAACTGTTCACTGAAATAAGCTGGCAAGCTATTCAGTTGCATTCAGGAAGGTGGCTCATCATCATTTCCTCAAGGACAGTTAGGATTGAGTAAAATAACTGTGAATGAATTAACTATCTATGTAAATTGCACCAACCATTTTGAGCTTTTGAATATTTTGCTTGTGAATTGAAGATTAGAAAAAGCATTAACCCAGCTAGATATGTAAAATCAATGCACCAGAAACCTTTTGAAAAAGGCCTGGTAATTTATTATCTGTTCTCCTTTTTAGAGGATGGTGGTTGGTCCTGTTGGTCTTCCTGGTCGAAATGCTCTGTCACATGTGGGGGTGGACATTACATGAGGACACGCTCCTGCAACAATCCTCCACCTGCCTATGGAGGAGACATCTGTCTGGGTCTTCATACTGAAGAAGCATTGTGCAACACACAAGCCTGTCCAGGTATGGAGGACAGAATTTGGACTTTAACAGAAATAAATGCAGACATTAAGCGTTCAGTTTAGAACTAAAATTCCCTTGTCAAGTGATTGCATTTATTTCCTCGTAATTCATTTGCAAAAAAAAGGTGCTCCTAGCAAATTTCTAATAATGCTTATTATGAGACTCATTTCGATAAACGTGGCAAGTTTAGCTCATAGCTTGCTTATTTCTGTGTTTCTCCTGGAGCAAGGAGGAATACTAAATTATATTCTTGTTAAGTGTTAATTTTCAATACCAGTGAAAAACCTTCTAACAGCAGCTTTTTTTAATCTGCTTAATCATCGGCTAAAACTAACCAGATTCATAATTCTTTATAATTGTTGATATGTCATTGGTTTTAAAAACATAATGACAGATCATTAAGTACATTACTTGGTCACAATGTTTGCTATAGTAAGAATAGTATTGAATTATAATGACTAGAAAATGTAAGATAGTATTCTAGTTATAGTACTTAGCCTGATGACTCTCAAATTGACCAGAATATAAATAGGACATTAGTTGGCGTGACTTAAATTAATTTCAGTTAGGAAGCAAGCAACTAGGAAGGAGAATGGAAACCTGTAGCTGGTCAATTTGACTGAAGCGATCAGATTAGAGTAGTGAATTCACTGCTAGAGATGTGTTGAATAGAGGACTGAGTTGGGTGACCAGGGTTTCTTTGTTTTTTCTAAAAATCTAATTCTGTTTATATATCATATTTAATATTAACTGTAATTTAACATTTAAATTCTCAATGGAATCAGAGTTACGCATGTGTACACAAGTTCTTTACTTGAGAAAATTCAAGAAGCCACCTTAATCTGTTTTCTTTGTACCTGGGATTGAATTTTAGTTTTGGTGTGAATAAACAGAGGCATCTCAGTGCAACTTAGCACTGAGTGTGACTTACTGAGAATTTTGTGAGTAAGCAAGTTAGGGGAAGGAGATAATCTTTTCTTTAACCTTTTCTTCTGTAGGAATTGGCTCTTATGCTACTACAATGGAAGAAACTAGCTGGTTGGTCAGTATATAGTTAAGGTCTAGTCTATTCCTTAGGTTTAAAATACTGCAGAAACTGCCAGTAAGATTAACAAAATATAGAAAAAGTGAATTATCTAATTGAATGAGATAATTAGTTAATTAAAATATAACAAAAACAAAAGGATAGGAGATGTATCATTCCTCTAAAACATGTGGGATCTCCTGGAAGGCGGTGTGACCGAGGACAAACACATTTGCAGTATCGGCAGCATCCAAGGAGCTTCAAAATCAATGTTTCGGGCAAAAGCCCTTCATCAGGAATAAAGCGTTTGCCCGAAACGTCGATTTCGAAGCTCCTCGGATGCTGCCTGAACTGCTGTGCTCTTCCAGCACCACTAATCCAGAATCTGGTTTCCAGCATCTGCAGTCATTGTTTTTACCTCGTTACATTTGCAGTATCTGCAGCTCAATCAGCTTTGGCTCAGATTTTGAGCTGGAGGCTGAACTATCGACACTGCAGTACATCAGGGAAGGGAGGAGAGTTATCTGAACACTTTAATCCAGGAAGTGGTCACATCCCTTAGGATAGGGTCCTATCCTAAATTGGTAAATTTGCTGATGACACAAAGATAGATAGGCAGGTGATTTGTGAGGAGGACATAAGGATATACAGAGGTACCTCGATTACCTGAAGGACACGGGCGGGGAGTATTTCGTTCGGATAATCGAATGCCGGATAACATAGTTTAGCCAAGCATCGGGACCTTGCGATTTTGCTGGATGATCCGAAATTTGGATAATCGAATGCCGGATAATCAAGGTTCCTTTGTAGATTGGTTAAGTGAGTGGACAAAGAACTGGAAAGTAGAGTATAATGTGGGAAAAAAATGAAATAGTCTAGATTGGCAGAAAGAATCAAATTGAATCATATTGTATCTATATAAGTTATCATATTATGTATTTCATAGTACAGGCCAAACTCCTCAACTTCTCCTCATTTACCTACTATTAACTGTGTACTCCTTCTCTGGACTACTTCCAATGCCAGTATATTTTTCCTTAACTAACAGGCCAAAAACTGCTCACAGTATTCCAGCTGTGGCCTGAGTGGTGCTTTGTTTAGTTTTAGGAAAACATCCCTACTTTAATTCTCCATTCCCTTTGTAAGAAAAGCCAACATTCCATTTCCCTTTTGTATTGCCTGTTCAACTTGGATGCTGGATTCTTGTGATTCATGCAAGGGGAATCTCATATCCCTTTGTTCTGTAGCTTTCTGCAGTCTTTCTCCACTTAAGTTGTCTTTAGCTCCTATTCTTTCTGCCAAAATGCATGACATCACATTTTCCCATGTTATATTTAATCTGATAAACTTTTGCGTACTGATTTAACCCGTATCTTTCTGCAACCTCTTTGTGTCAACCTCACCACTTGCCTTCGCACCTGTTTTTATGTCATCTGAAAACTGGGCTATAGCATATTCAATCTCCTCATTCAAATCATTAATATATATTGTAAACAATTCTAGTACCAGCACTGACCCTTATTTCACTAGTCAAGGCTCGCCATTCTGAAAATGCATCCTGTTATCCTAACTCTGTGTTTTCTGTTCATTAGTCAATCCTCTATTCATATTAATATACTACCTCCAACACCATGGCTGTTATTATGATATCTTATCAAACACGTCTGAAAAATCCAAATGTATTACATCCACTGCATCTCTTTAGCCAGCTTGTTACCATCTCAAAGAATTCTAATAAATTTGTCAAGCAAGATTTCCTCTTCATGAAACCATGATGACTGTGTTTAATCGTGTCCAGCAGTCTTTAAAGGGATCATCTTTTACAATATTGTAATTTGGAGTTCTTTTCCTTAAAAAAGCAGATTCAAAAATATGGAAGCCAAGTCTTTGAATATTTTTTAAGTTAGAAGTAAATAGATTCTTTTTAAGTGGGCGAAAAATTAAGTTTCTGAAGAAGGGTCACTGGCAGTGGAACATTAACTTTGTTTCTGTTACCACTGATGCTGGCGGACCTGTTGATTTTCATCAGCAATTACTGCTTTGATTGAAACATTAAGGTGTTTAAGCAGGAATATGGAGTTGTCAGATAAACCATGATTATAGTGAATGGCGGAGTAGGCTTTGAGCTGCTGATTGACTTATTACTGCTCCAAATTCATACATTCATCTGTATTATTTCAATTCCTATTCTTGCTTGTGAAAGCATAACCCTAAACCTATCTTAAGTCTTTTCCACTTTGTTCAGTCATAAAAAGGCGGGATACCTGAAGATGCTTGAAGACAAAGGTTTCACAACTTCAATACTCAAATTATGATTAATTATTGTACTTTTGAAGACATTGTGTTCATCCTGAGAGAGTGCTGACAATTTTTATTTTTTAATACAGATAATTGGTCAGAGTGGTCCGTGTGGTCAGAATGTGAGGTCTCAGGTTCACAGCACCGCACTCGTCACTGTAAAATCTTATTTCCTGTTGGTTACCAGTGCTCTGAGAATAGCAGTGAGAGCCGAACCTGTGTCTTTGATAACAACTTCATTCCTGGTATGTATTCTCATTGAATAGAACTGATTAGGGTTTACTGCAGACAAAGCTCATAAATATTTTGTAATGCCTTCTCTGTTAATGTTGAATGATGGTATCATTCTGAACTGTCTAAAATTTGAGAGGTGAAATTCACTTTTGGCAAGTATACAAAACAGACCATCTCCTCCTTCGCATTTATACTCACTCAATTTTCCTTTACACCATAGTCTGTGTACTACTTCAGAATATGCAACCAGCAAATATTCTGATTACTTTAATTTTCAGAACCCAATTCACTTCCATTCACACCCAAAATCATGAAATGAAAACCTGAACATCAGGGGAAGTTTTTTTCAGGAATTTGGTTTTCAAAGCTGAACTTTCCCTGGCTGTAATCTCCTCACGAGATTGAAAATTCAAGGCTTAGTTTTTGCACTCTAATTTCCATAACATTTGCTCCTCTGTACCTTTTCTAGTAATTGGTATGTAATGACATTCCTCTTGTTTCTTAAGTCTAATTGTATTGATTTTGTCTGGACCCTTTGCTGATGTAGGCTGATAGTCTGGTGATCATTAGTCCAAGCCTTTGAATTACTCTTTCAGTACTATACAAAGCTGCAATGAGACACAATCAATAGTGTTTGTCTGGTGAAAATTTCCTACAGTTCAAATTACACTATACAATCCAATTGCTTATTAGTCTGAACCTTCAGGCAGCATATTAGTATTACGAATTATATCACCGCCAACAATGCAACTCTACCACAGTTCTGCACTAGATTGTTAGCTGACATTACAGGGGTAATTTTCAAATTCTATGTTGATAACTTGAAACATGCATTGGGTGTTAACACTGAAGCTTCAAATGGTTTTGACCAAATGGTTAGAAAGATTATGTGCAAATTGGTCGAAAAATTTGTGTGAATGTATCAGATCAGAATACACAATTAACTCTTATGTGTGCTGAACTCAGGTGGTCTGTTTTGAATCAGAAGTCTTAGTCAAGTTTATACATTCCATATTGGCACAATAGTGGTAAAAAAATCAACTTTAAACTTGTTATCTGACTGGATTATCTGAGATTTCAATGGACTGAAAAGGATTTTTGAAATGAAAAAATACTGACTTCAAATGGTCACAGCGTCAACCTGACCAGATTGAGACAAGCTCGTGAAAACCAACGTGAGATAAACAAAGACAGTCTGAGAGAAAATTAACATTTTATCAACAAGTACTGAAACTCAGTCAGGCATGAAGAACTTTTCACCTAGTTTTGATTTATTTCTCTCTGGAAATTCTGGCTGATGGGATAGGTCAAATGAATGAAGCAGCTGCTGGGGAACATATCAAGAACATTGGTCACAAAGTATCATAAAGAAGTGAAGATGGTTCAGATACAGACACAGTCAAGGTATATTCAGAATAAGAAAAACATAAAGCAAGCAAAGCCAGAGTTAGGACTGTGACTAAGGTGGAAGCATAAAAGCAGTGTATGATGAGTGCTTAACATGAGGCTGTAGTACAAGTGCAAACCAGACTGAATGGAGAAAATTCAGAGGGAAAGTGAAAAAAGAGAGGAGCAAAGAGAGAGTTTACAAAGAGAGCGAACATAATGTTTCAGGTCAGTGTTAACCCATGAACTCTGGTCAAGTCAGCGTTGATAATGATAACTCTGATTCTCTCCACGGTTACTGCCTGTCTTGAGAAGTATTTCTAGCATGATCTGTTTTTATTCCTTGCCAACCGATGCCTGAAGGTATCATTAACACATGCTGAAATGTTCACTGAGCGGGAACACCATCACCATCTTCTCAAGAGAACTAGGGATGGGCATGAAAGGGCAGTGACACAAATATCCTGACAATGAATTACCCAAAACACTTTTTCAATGAATTACGTTTGGCATTTAATGCTCTTGCTCTTTACTCCACCCTGAAAACAATTTTTTAAAAAATAAAGTTGTTAAAATTTGGTATTTAACCAAATCTGAGTAAAGAATAATACTGGTTCACAGCAAAGCCTTCTCCTAAGACCTACCCATCTGCTGCTACTATGGTGCTGAATTCTGATTATAGCCATGATATGGTGGAGAGAAGTTGAGAAATAGCTGGGTATCACTTCAGACAAGAAATGTGGACAAGAAATTTCGACTTCCTACTAAAGTAATTTGTGGTTACTTTAAGAGCAGAGTTCAGAAACGCTCACCTGTGTAGTGTACTACAAGCAAACGATCATGTGGTATATACAAATACACATTTTGTTGTGTGGGTAATTTTACTGCAGACAGACAAAGATTTGGAATACAGAAATCAGGATTCACAGATACAAGGATTGAAGTGGTTCTTCATTAGCCAATATGGAAACCAAGATTTTTTTTTTATATTTTACTTAAACTAGTAGATGGCATTTAATTTGAAATCCAGAGGACAATGTAAAGGAAGAATGAAGAAACAAGAAAAATACTGCAGCTACACAGAAAGAGGAAACAGCATCAGGCATCCAATCACCTGTTCCATTTATCTACATACAATAATATCATCTTCAGTTAAATCTGGCAATCTATCCATACAAGTGCAAATGAGAACACTAGCAGGGCAGAGATATCTCATTAATATTGGAGCAAATTACCGGAGATGCTGAAATCTGTACTGAAAACAAAATGCTGGAAATCACAGTGGGTCAGGCAGCACCCTTGGAGAGAGACCATAAGACATAGGTGAAGAAATTAGGCCATTCAGCCCATCGAGTTTGCTCTGCCATTCAGTCATGGCCAATAAGTTTCTCAACAGCATTCTCCCACTTTATCCCTGTAACCCTTGATCCCATTGATACTCAAGAACCTATCTATCTTAGTCTTAAATATACTCAATGACCTAGCCTCCATACCCTTCTGTGGCAATGAATTTCATAGATTCACCACTCTCTGACAGAAGAAGTTGCTCATTATCTCAGTTCTATGAGGTCTTCTCTTTACTCTAACACTGTGCCCTTGGGTACGTCTGTCTTGCCAATGGAAATATCTTCCCAACATCCACTCTGTCTGGGCCATTCATTATTCTGTAAGTTTCAATTAAATCCCCCCTCATTCTGCTAAACTCCACCAAGTATAGACGCAGAGTCCTCAAACGTGCCTAATATGTTAAGCGTTTCATTCCTGAGACCATTCTTGTGAACCTCCTCTGAACCCATTGTAGGGCCAGTACATCCTTCCTGAGATATGGGGCTCAAAATTGTGCACAAATACTCTAAATGTGGTCTTACCAGAACCTTATAGAGCTCCAAAAGTACATCCCTGCTTTTATATTCAAGTCCTCTCAAAGTAAATGCCATCATTTCATTTGCCTTCCTAACTACTGACTCAACCTGCAAACTTATCCAGAGAGAGTGCTGGACTAAAACTCCCAAGTCTCTTTGCACTTCAGACTTCTGAATTTTCTCCCCTTTTAGAAAATAGATCATGCTACTATTCTTCTTACCAAAGGCCACTTCTTTGCCCACTCTCCTAACCTATCCAAATCCTTCTGCAGCCTCCCCACCTCCTCAATACTTCATCTCCCTCTATCTATCTTTGTATTGTCTGCAATTAGCCAGAATGCCCTCAGTTCTTTCATTAATGTATTAATACATTAATTTCGATCATTAATGTATAAAGTGAAAAGCTGTGGTCCTAACACTGAGCCTTGTGGAACACCACTTGTCAGAGCTAACTAATAGTTCAAATCTAGGTGACTCTTCACCAGAGCTCTGTGACCTGCTGTGATTTCGAGAATTTTTCATTTTCATATCTCTGTTAATGTTGAATTAACTACATAGTAATGCTGCTGATCATTAAAATCAATACTCTCAAGTGACTGCAGTGTAATCCACATCAGTTCAAACCCGACACAAATACATTTCTAGTGTAAATATATCTTTACTTGGCTCAGGTTAATTGTAACTTGGCAAACACTGATTCAGCCAACCTGGTTATGAACAATTGTTTTGCTATTTCAGTGAATTACAACTCATAACTCTGTACTCAGTAATCTTTATTTGTAACCATACACCAACAAATTAATTCATGATGACAAAATAAATCAAGTTTCGTACAGTCATGGAACACCCGTTCTGCAAAGAAGGATATGCATTGCTAGTTATACTTTTTTTTCTGGTGAAACTCTTTAAAAACAAAAACAAATTATTAGTAAATGTGCATTAGAGAATGAAAACCATAAAATAACATTTACTTAGTGTTAGGTTCCTGGTCTAGTTTTATTTTCTTGGCAGCTTTACCACTGATTTGCTCCCTTCCCAACTGTGTTCATGTCTTGTTGGGATACAATATTATATTCACAAACCACATCTAAATGACTACTGTTGATGTGTGCACCTTCTCAGTTAGCACTGCCACCAGATTGTTTGAGCAGCCTACCACAGCCAAGCCCAAATTTGTTCTCTCCTAATGTCCTCATATTTAGACCTCAAGATGTAAAAGGTCCCAATGCTGTGTTGTAAAAATAATCACCCTGGAATCTGCATGGTTTAAGCAGAAAATATTTTATGTGAGCATATGTAAGGAAAAAGCTTATCTTTGCTATCTGAGAATTTTCCAGCACCACATTCATAAGTCTGAACTCCATGTTGGCTCGCTATTATCTCAACCTCCAGCCTTGGGTCTGCTAGTTTCCAAGGGTAACTCAACTTCCTTGTCTGAGCTTTAATGAATAACTGTAACAAAGATTATCATGCACATAAATCTTAAATCTACTAATGTTAACCTCCCTCATTCCTACTTCAGCAGTATTTAAACAAGACTTTTTTTTCCCAAAGTTTGCATGGGCCAATAGTTGTGCCATAACCAACATCTATAAAAATAAAATCATGTTGTCACAATCTCATTGATGTGTTATGGACCAAACCAGGCATCCTCCAAATATTTTAAGAAATAGCCTAGATCCTAACTTTTTTCTTATTTTAAAGGCAAATGTGACATGCCATGTTTCAGATGCAATGCAACTGGTCAAATTACTCAACATTAAGCAAAACATAGTTTATTTAAACACTACAGTTAAAATACGACCAAAGAAAGAAGACTTTAGGATAACTTAACTCTACTGGAAAATGTAACAAAATAAGGGATACAGTAACTATTACTAATTAACAGTTCCAATATAGTAACATCCCATAAACACACTCTTCGGCAAAAAGGCAAATTCAGAAAAACTGCAATCTAGCAGACTATGAAGAGAACCTCCAGCTTTTGGCTGTAATCAAGAGAGGGAAAATAGCTTCCATTTCTTCAAGACAACAGCACCTGTTGCTTAAAGCTAAGCCTAAAAACTATGGAAAATCTAGAAATCCTGGTCTGTGACAGCTGGCCACACCCACCACAACCATCCAGGCTGCTTCTATTGTTCCAACTTAAAAGAAATTCCAAGGCCTCACAATCTACTTATTCTATTGGTTTTGGTAAACTGCTCAGCACCTCTGCCTTACAACCTCTCTTCAAAATAAGGACAAAATAATTTATCTTAAAACCACAGCCTCACAGATGGTTGAAGTATTTTGCTGTGAGCAAATTGGTTGCCATGTTTACCCAAGTTACAATATTGCTACAGTTTATACGTATTTGATTGGCTGTAAACCATTCTAGAACATCCTAAGATTGTGAAAGGCACTATATTAAGTAAATTCTTTCATTTTAAAAAGTGTCATTGGAGAATGAACAGGAGTGGTGATGTTGCCCAAAGATCCACACTACAATTTCGAATGTTGCGAGCAATGTTTCACCAGCTGCCTGTTTGGGATCAGTGGGTTGACATAGGTCAAGGTTTAGGTCTTATGATTCTATGGCTCAATTAAATAAACTTACGAGAGTTGACAATATTCCAAAACATTTTCTTTACTCAAATTTTCAGTAAGCATTTTAATTAACATAAACTTCTTTTTTAAAAAAATTATTCCCTTAGAAGTGCATATTGCTAAGTCCAGCTTGGGTGACAGAAGATGTGGTGGTAAGTGTTGATTCTCTAATCCTGCATTTGATGAAGATTCTTGACTAAGTTCACACTTATGTAATGAGTATTTATTTCCCTGTTTCTGAAATTCTTTGCAGAATTCAACATGTTCCATATGATTGCAGTGGGATTAAGCTGCTCCATCTTAGGCTGTCTTTTAACATTACTTGTATATACCTATTGCCAGCGATATCAACGGCAGTCCCATGATGCCACTGTCATCCATCCAATTTCTGCAGTTCCCCTCAACACGAACATCACAAACCATGTCAATAAACTTGATAAATATGATTCGGTGGAAGCCATTAAGGTAGGACATTATAACTTTAAAACATAAGTTGAATTTATTACTGTTGTCTAGTATATATATTGTCACATAACTAAACAAGTATAATTAAACAAGTAGACAAGTGGACTCTACTAAAAAGTAGAGTCTGTGAAACTTACCAGCTAATGTCAACATTTTTCTATTAACATGAGGTTAAAAAATAACATAATAATATTAGAATTACTGGAGCAGGTAGGTTTATCAGAAATTCTTAAGCATGAAAACCACCATGAACAAAATGGGAAAATGCTTGTCTTTCTCCTAATTAACAAACCAGATACCAATTGCAACCTGCATTACTAAAGCCATATGCTTGTAGATTGGTAGCAATGAAGCAGAAGAGGTGATTTTTTTTTAAAAAACTAAAATATGCATTTCATCCTGATAAGAAAATCATTTGATTGGAAATGTTTTGCAAAACTTAACAGCAGCACCGAAAACTCTAATAACATCTTTTGCAGGAAGCTTGATTCAACTTCTGCCTAAAATAGTTCTTTATAGTACCATGGCAGTAATTTTTAACTTCACTACCTGGATAGTAATGTGGCAGAACCAATCAGCTTCCTGTTATCTCGCGTTTATGTTAACATGCCATGGAAATGAATGCTTTGAAAGTCAGACAAATTCTAAAATGATGAATGATCTCTCTACTCTGCCACATTATGTCTCAGATGGTTGAAGTTAAAAATTCTTCTTCCTGTAATTATTAGAGAAATGAAGAGAATTATTTTTAGATATCAATCTGTTTTACTAGATTACTGTTCATTAATCAGTTGGTAGTGATGATGAGATGCAGGGATTATGCAGGCGATAAGATTGATCATAAACAAAGGGATTTTGAAAGAGTCTACAATTTAGTATGTGTAAGCTCAACTCTATGGTAGCAATACATTTGGTGGATCACTTTAGCCATGAACAGATAGTTAGGGCTGGTCCCGAAATTTCATGTGCCTTTATACCTTGAGCAAAGCCACTTGCCTTCCAGATCTGCTTCAGCACCAAGATTGAAAACTGAATTTCTGGTTGTGAACAGTGCAGTCATTTCAAGAGTTAAAGCTGAAACCCCAGGAAGTTTGATATAGTAAATGATATAATATTTATAGATGTATTAATAAGTAATATCTTTATTTTCCAGGCTTTCAACAAAAACAATTTAATCCTTGAGGAACGAAATAAATACTTCAATCCACATCTTCATGCAAAGTCCTTTTCCAATACCTATTTCACAGACTTCAATATGTACGATGACTATTAGATTGGTAAATTGCTCAAAGCAGACTAGTCTACTGATTAAAGATCCCTGTTTTCATTCTGGATTGGAGATGAGACTGCACTAATACCTACCAACTTTCGTTCCTACCTTTTGCCTGTCTAAAACTTAAACACCAATGACAACACTTGAAAGGATCAAACACAGAAATGGATTCCAGCTAAGTTGGAATTTAGTTGTTCTGTTCTGCTGTGCTAGAACTAAGGACTGTACCTTCTATTAAAGAAGTTTATCTCACAGTGACTAAAGAAACACAAACAGTGCCTGTGGACAGAAGATCGTCATTTAATGAATTTTGTGTGTTTGTGTTTTCACCAGTCCTATTCAATTATATACTAAAGCAATGAGAATATTTGAAAAGTAAAACTCAACACAGATGTAAGTGATATAGGGCTGGGAATCAAGTCCTAACAAATCGAGTTACTGAGTGACTTGCAGAGCTGCCCCAATGAGACTGTTGCATTTTATGTTGTATGTGGTCAGGAATATTCAACTGTATTGACTGTCCGTCACTTCGTGCCATTCCAAAGACCCAGCCAACTGCAACTTGTAGAGCAGAATCTGTTTTTTTACATTACTTTCAAGATAGTTAGAAGGTAGACCTTAAGTGCATCTTTGTGTTACTTTTTTTCCTAGGTAATCTCCATTGTCTGTTGTATACTTATTGACCAGTTTACCTTTGCTGTTTGAAAATTCAGACAATCATGAAATATTTTCAGTGTGAGATTTACAAAACTGTAAATAATTGACTGAACATATGAATAGTACAAATGATTAACTAGGTATGTTTAGCTCATTAGGCAACTCAATGCCCCACTGTCAACAGCATTATTAACAGCAATTTTGAAAAACAATGGCTTTTGTACAGAGCCCATCAGCTGTGAATACTTGCAGTTTTTGCAGGATTTAAACTGTTAATTTATCCTGTTGTTGCTTTGTATGTTTAGTTCCTTTGTTAATTGCAGATTTGAACGGTTTCTCACAACTGAAGTCTTTTGCATATGATATATTACAATAGTTAAAGTTATTTTCTGCTTGATTGTTGAGATTCGTAAGGCTGCTCTCAGCTGTTTGCTGTTATTTTGCCAAGAGCAGGTTGTAAGATTCAGTTCCTTTAACAAATGAATTACCTGATGTTGAAAACCACAAGATATCATTTGGCATTCATCATCCACTATCTAGGATATTTGACCATTTGCGAATGTTTGCTTTCTCCTATTAACACTACTTAAAGCATTCACATCACAGTCCCATACATTAGTGCAATTTGTTACATGTTTATTTTAATTGGATTAATAAATGTTTTCAATAATTCATATGGATATTTTATATGAAAGTATTAGGCAACATGCTGCCACATATCAAAATCTAAGCTATTTGTCATAATTTGAAAAGCATAATTACAGCAGCAATTGAAACAGGTTGCTGTTTATTTTTCTCACTGTAACAGAAATACATATATGTTATGGTATTTTCCTCCCTAAAAATGCTGCAGTGCAAAAGGGGATAAAATGGGCAATTTCGTTACAAGTTCAGACAGTAACATTTCTTGACCTCCTTCGGCAACAATCCATTAATAAAATTGCATTCTAAAATTAAGAAAAGTCACATCCTAGAATACTAATCTATCTCTAAACTACCTTTTTCTCTTCTGTATGTTGGTTGAGCAGCATGTGAATTTCTAAAATTTATGGTTTTATTTTTCATCAGTCTTTGAATACTTGAAAGTGTAACTGATGGAAGTGTATTTGAAAAAAGTGATCTGCATTGATTGTACTCTTCTGCTGCGACAACTGCAGCTTCAACAATCTATTTTTAGCTTTACTATTGGCATGGTTTATGTAGTGTCATGGTTAAATGGTTTTTTAACATTGAAGTAAATGTTAGAAAGTAGCACTCCAAGCATGCAGTGGGAGGTGTATTAGAAGTAGCCTCAGACATTAGTGAGACCTGTACATTTTAATAAAGAAAGAAAACTGTGCCTGGGAGTGATGACCTCCACACATTTTCCCAATGTACACCTCAATTCTCATTAAATTTTATTATTAGCAGCAGTTTCTAAAATCTATCTGTATGGGCCAAGTCGACCATCTAGCCCTTATACAGTGCACAGGAACACAATTAACCTGCAAATAGCCTTAAACAAAAAACAAGGCAGCAAGGTGAATTTTGTCCAAGATTTGTGAGTTTCAGGGTGATTGGGGGTGGGAGTAAAGGTGTTCTGGAAAAGGTGAAATTTAGGTCAAATGCCAAAACAATCCTTTTATGCAGAAAGTAGTCAGCAGCTAGTATATGGTTTTAGTAATATTGAGTGAGACAAAGTTAATGGCTGAAAGGCCTTCCTGTTCTGAACCAATCTGTGATGTTGGCATCCTTCAAAGTCCTACATTCTCAGGTTCATTACAGCATCATTCATTACGAGTGAATTAGACATGAGTCAGTAATATTTCTAAACTAAAAGAGGGAATTCAAACCTTTATAGATGCTGAAGTAAACTAGACAAATTAGTTATCTCACTGTGGTGCGTTTTGATGCAGAAGGAAAATTTTAGTTTTGATATTTTAGTGAGACCTAGTTAATACTTGTCAGAATTCCTAAGGAAAATATTGGCATCAGTGGGGGTAAAATTTATTAATAGAAGACAAAAGAATATTTGCTTCAATCTTATTTAACATCTGCTTGCTAAAACATTCCTAGAAATGACATTTCAGAGTTGTGTATTCCTACAATTTCATTAGTGTTACTAAGTAAGAAGTTTATTTTTTACTAAAATAAACAGGAGTTTAATTCCCATTAATATGACTAAGAACTTTTAGATGCTAATTTTTCACATTTTAAGATGTATAAATAGCTTCAGGATAATTTTACATGAACAGCTGTTACAAAAGGCTAAAGATTGTACAGAAGGATGTGATACAAAGGTAACAATAATGTGGATGAAAGTAGGGAGAACATGATTAATTGACTGAGCAAATGTTATTTTTAAAAGTTTTTAATATTCTTTTAAATGTCTATTTAATATTTTAAATTCAGGAAGTTTCCTGTCACCAATCAATTCGATTTTTATCTTAATTTTTACCCCTCATTAAATGTTATCATTAAGTTAACCATTGTAAGTACTATGGTTTCTGTGTAAATGAAGAAAGCGCCTATAGATATTTTTGGAGAATTCTTGCTGGGGCAAGTAGTCATCTAATGAGTTGACGCTCATGGAAGCTATTGGTAGGGGTTGGACAGAGGCATTTCTGCTTGAAATGCCACACATGTAAATATTTAAATCCATGGATATGGCATTATGTCCTGCCAAACCTTAAGGTGTTGACAATTATTATTGGTGGCTGTATGTGACTAATTTTGAGGCAACTCTTTAATCTATCTTTAATTAGGGCCACAATTAGATTAAATTAATTATAATTTTAATTCCATCAAATGTTATAGCTGCAATTGCCTGAATATATTGGAACAGTGATTTCAGATTTTCTCATGTTCCCACTGAACAACAGATTTACAATTGCTTTCTAATGTCACACATTTTTCTTGGTTAGAACTCTTTTGTTATGGATATTTAATTATCTACAAATAAAATGTGCTACATTAGCTGTCCTGTGCTCAGGTTATTATTAGAACTTTAAGTGGAAAATGGTATGTTACTTCGTGGGCTAAGTTAGCTTTCAGCATTGCACATTAAGCTGGTAGGAGAAAGCTGATGTCAGTAGAAAGTGAAATTGGACAGGGGTGTATATTAAGCCATCACTTTGTGACTGACACTGGAAGTTTTGCTTTTAGGAGTGACAGCATTAATGTTAAAATATATTGGAGAAAAATCTAACCAGTTTACAGTTTGTGTGGACATAATGAGCATACCAAAAATAACGCTTTTGGTGCCTTTGTTCAGATTGACTGATTTGAAATCATAACAATTACTAGCAGTCTGACGATAAAATTCTAAATACCGGTAAATTTCCATAGCATCAAAAGAATGCTAATGTTGTGTTGAAATCACATTTTCAAAAGAAAAATGATCAGAATCCAAAGCTTTTGTTCCAAAAGTCATAGTTTTCAATTTCAAGCAACCTGTTTCTCAAATGTCAAATGAGCTATCATTTTCTTTGACAGTTCAGAAACAAAGCCACTAATGAACAGACAATGCACTGAGATTAGAACAGATCTTCGAAGAAAAAAGATTAGAGCAAAAGCAACAACAAGTTCATATGAAAGGGCGCTGTGCTGTTTTTCAGATGTAATATTCCAATATAAAAACTCCCTTGGAAAAGACACTAGATTGTTTTCACCCTAGCAGTTGCAACAATTGAGCATCAGGTGACAGTATTCATAAAGGTTATTTTAGAATCGTAATAATGATGTTTGTTTTTAGCTTGATTTCTCGTATGTGGGTGAAGTTTGCTAACTCGGTGCCAGAATACTGAATCAGGCAGTGTGGAGTGGCCAAATCCAACTCTTGGGTGATGATTCTAGATATAACCCTATCTTGCAGATGTACTCTCCAACTAAGGCATTGACAACTCACCTTCCCAGCTAAGCAAGGAAATTCATTAATGGTTAAAGCAGCAGAGACCCAACAGGTAGCTGGGGGAAGGAATTGAGTAAGGAAATAGTTTTTCCCCGAATAGATACCATGAGAGCTATATTTAAAGAACTTTGGGTGACTGGAAAATTTTGCTGAAAAATGGTAAATACTCTGTCCATCGAGTGTGATTTATGTACGATGTAATATGTATTCAGTGTTTTTCAGCAGGTCCTCATAATGTAAAATAATTGTATTATATTTTTGTACTTTAGCTCAGTGTAAATAATCTGTTTCTTCAACAAAAAACATTTGTGACCATCAGAAATAAAAATGTTTGTAAATATATATCATTGTCTCATGAGCAAGAAGCAGACAGATGTGAAAGAAATGAAATGTGGATGTCAAAGGATAACAGTGCTAAAAATTAAAACAAAACAAAAGATGTGCTGATGGTCTAAAACACAACAGCAGAAATTCAGAAAAGCTCTGAAGAAGGGTCACTGGATTTGAAATGTTAACTCTGTTTTCTTTCCACAGATACTGCCAGATCTGCTGAGTTTCTCCAGTAATTTCTGTTTTTGAATGCTAGCTACCTAACAGTACTCTAGATTTTAGAATAATTTTCTATACTTTTTCAAGTAAAGGTACGTGTACAAAATTCTTAACAAAATGCTGATGACAGCAAAAGTGTGAACACGCAGAATTGGAGGTAACCTTTTAGATTAGATTAGATTACGTTACAGTGTGGAAACAGGCCCTTCGGCCCAACAAGTCCACACCGACCCGCCAAAGCGAAACCCACCCATACCCCTACATTTACCCCTTACCTAACACTTTAGTATGGCCAATTCACCTGGCCCTGCACATCTTTGGACTGTGGGAGGAAACCGGAGCACCCGGAGGAAACCCATGCAGACACAGGGAGAACATGCAAACTCCACACAGTCAGTCGCCTGGGGCAGGAATTGAACCCGGGTCTCTGGCGCTATGAGGCAGCAGTGCTAACCACTGTGCCACCGTGCCACCCTTGTGACATGCATCAGTAACTGGTTAGAATGTAGACAAAAGAATAGGAATAAAAGAGTTTGTTTTATTGGTGCTCTGATACGTGGGCCAGAATCAACTGCACTTATAACATTTTGAGGCTTTCAGATGATTTTTGGATCATGATCCCTTAAGTTAATAGTGCAATGGCAATAAGGAACTTCCACAAAGTGGACAATCAGTCCTGGTGGGCAGAACAGAAACACGGAAAAGACTGCAGCGATGTCTATTTGGCAGCCCCACTAAGAGAGGTAAGCTCTGCTCAAACATGGGGAGACCTTTGGGCTGCCTCAACGTCCTAATGAAAGGTTCAAAAACAGCCTTTAAAAACTATTCCCAGATGTCTGAGGATCCTCAGAATGGACAGAAGCCTTCAATAGTCCAATGATCTCCCACTGAGAGTGAGCTGGCATCAATATGATCAGTGGGACATTGAGGACTCAGGGTATGGCATCATCTTAGCATGCCTACTTATTAATGTGAAAACAGATGATTGGGTGAGAAGTGCGAATTTGAGTTGAGACTAAATTAAAATTTGACATATATAAAATCCCTAACACCAATTTACCATCTGAAGACATGCAACTCATTTTATTCAGCTACAATTGCAAACAAATTGATTGGTATTGCATTCATAACTATTATATCATTCAAAGATTGCTTATGCAAGACTCAATGTTGCAGTCGGTACAAAGGGCAGTTAATGTGTAAATTCAGAAACCTCTCAATTTTTGAGAGAAGAGGCATGATGCCATGAATATTGAAGAAAACATAGTCATGTAAAATGATCAGAACATTTGCAACTTTTGGTATACTTTTTAATTCTCAAACCTGTTGGCCAATTTCCACAAACATGACATGTATCATCAATTGAATTTGAATTTAATTTATTATCACGTGTACCGAAGCACAATGAAAAGCTTTTTGCTATCATTAACATACTATTATATTTAACCAATGGATTTGTGAATGGAACAGAAATAGGTATTTTTTATGTCTTGTGTAATGTCTGAAAAGATCAACCAGGAGCATATGCAAATAGAATTGTTCATAACAGTTATCCTTATTACACCTTTATATGTACTATTTTATTAAAGCAATGTAATTTATTTTTACTTACTGTTCAAAGTGGTTAGCATTATCAACATTGCCATTATCTTTCAGTAACAGACACCAACTACCAGGTTAAGTTGTGGAATATGAAAGCGAGGATGATACGGGAGTGACATTTAGACAGGGTGCGTCGTACAACACAGCCTTCTTTAATTAAAGGCCAGCAGGAAATTCAATGTAAAATAAAATATCTTTCTCAATCTGGACTCACATCTTCACACTGACCCAGCAGTACTGTGCTATGGTGAGGGATTGACTGAAATCTGTTTTAAACGTTAGTTTAAACATCTGTGACTCATCTGTGACAAAACAGTTGGCACCAATTGTATTTGGTAGACATTATTTTACTCTTATGACTTCAGTACCTCTGTAAATGGTTTCTTGAGTCCTCGGCTTTGCTGGCTTACTGTATTTTATCCTTCATAAACCATAGTTAACGCAATTGTGTAGTACCTGCCAAGACACACACATCATCCTTGACAAGATTCATTGTCCAGAACATTGAATTAATGACTCTTACCTGGAGTTTTGCCAAATTGGGTCAGTTCAGCAGTGCTTTTAAAAATAGTAACTGATAGCCAAATCCAGATTTTATTCCTGTTTTTGTCAGTCTTTGCCAGCAGAGGATAGGGGTGCTGGAAGCACTCCTGTATGGAGCACTGCTGCCTTTATTGGCTCAATTCCATGGGCAAGCAGTCCAACCATTATGCAATTTTGTCATCAGGCTAATTTGACCACTACTGCACTTCAGAAGTGTCGTAGAGTAAAACAATGTCTACCAAATACAATTGGTGCCAATTGTTTTGTCACAGATGAGTCACAGTTGTTTAAACTAACGTTTAAAACAGATTTCAGTCAATCCCTCACCATAGCACAGTACTGCTGGGTCAGTGTGAAGATGTGAGTCCTGATTGAGAAAGATATTTTGTTTCACATTGAATTTCCTGGGAGACCACATTTACAAATGGGGAGCCAAACAAGTCATCAGCTTTTTGAATGTTTTCGTTGAGTTTTCAAAATGCAAAAATAAAGTCCTTTCATTTTCAAAGATTAGATGTTGCATTGTAAGTTAGATGTGCTTTTACTCCATTAGTTGATTATAGGTTGATTAAAGTTGGTTATACCTTTTCTGAAAAGGTAAGAGTAACACCACATTTAACGGCATTATGCAAGTGTTAGGATGCTTTAGAGTACTTTCCACCCTGGGAATATGCTAGTATGTATTCAAAACTTAAGTAAACACTACTTGGCAATTGTTAAGTCTCAAGACCTGAAGTGATTTAAATCCCCAATCCTCTAAAACTTAACGGACAAACAATATGCACCTTTCATTCAGAGAAAAGAAAACCTAGTCTAATGAGAGAAAGTCATGAATACATAGACACCTATTCTTGCAATTTCCATAGGTTTCAATTTCTGTGATCTGAAACATTTTGTTATTACAGCTAAGCCCATTCTGAATACTTCCCTGAGTTTCAAAAGTTACAGGACCACTTACCAGTGGGGGTCTGTGTAGATACTTTGATTATAAGTTCTAAGAGGGTATTAAACATCTAACAGTCTTTGCAGTTAATAAATAGATGTTTGTCATTGCAACTGATTGACACTTTAAGGGGATTTACATTTTTTGGATTATTTTTGAATGAATATTTAAATAAGTGTTTGAATGATAGATGTGTTGGATTTTTAGTTTAGGTTTAATGTTAATTTTGAAGACATAACTTTAAGATTTCCCTACTGTGGTAGACTTTGGAGGATACATAGGGAGCATGGGGCATATGAGGAGGTGTGAGGGGGCATGTGGCCAAGATTGGATGGGCAGGGGTCAGTGTTGTGGGGCCTCATATTCATCTTTAAAACTGGGCTAATAGTCCATTAAGTGGAGCAAAAACAGCGTGTTAGAGAAACACAGCAAATCTGGCAGCATCTGTAGAATCCAGCAACCCTTCGTCAGAACGTTTCACTTTTCCAACATCTGCAGTTCTTTGTTTTGATGGGGAGGGAGTCGGGGGTAGTAGATTGGAGAGGGGGAGCGGGGACGGGTGGGGGAGTAGTGGAGTGGAGAGGGGAGGAGGGAAAGGAAGGGGAAAGGGGTGGAGAGGGGAGGGGCAGAGTGGGAAGGGAGAGGAGAAGGACACTCGGGGGAGGGCAGAATGAATGGGGAGGGGACGGGGAGGGGACTGGGGTGACATGAAGGTAGACTGTATGCAAGTTGAGGGGGCAAGGGGTGATGGACTGTTTGCACACTGGAAGTTTGCGGAGAGCAAACTGAGATATTGGCACGCATCAAAGACCTCCAAGCTTCTATTTTGGAGCTTATGTTGCCCCTGTGACTCGCTGGTGACCTGAATTCAGCTGCACCCACATACTCCTGGTACCCACTGTACCTAAACTTTGCAGAGTATTTTCACTTCACACTTAGGGAACCCTGTTCAATGTTGGAAAAGTGGTACGACATCTTTCCACAGTGTTCACAGGAATCTGAAGGCCCGTCATCAGAAAATGATACTGCCCAAACCGCAGCATGGCAGAGAATTAGAGCAGAGAAAGAACACTCAAAAGAAGGCCAGGCATGCTGTGCGTTGTATTTCCTAGAAGTTAAAAATAATCTCACCCTTTAAACTAAATGGTCAGCATGGACAAGTTGGACAGAAGGGTCTCTTCCTATGCCGTCACATATATTTCTTAGATTAGACCATGTGCTACAGACAGATATATTGTTGCTCAGTGATGTGATATTTTGTATATTAACTTGTGTACATATACAGATGACTATATAGTCCCTAAATCAGACCTCAGTCAGGATGTATGGCCTGCAGTTAGAGAGTTTGGGTATAGTAAGTCAAGTCAGGACCAGCCCAGGGGACTTAGAAATGGTCAGTCAGTCACTTGGGATGGCTAGAGGCAGAATAGCTTCCGTATAAGGGGTGAGGATCCGAATGTCAGACAGTCCATCACTCTTCTTGACTCTTTCTGCCTTATTGACAGCTACTTTGTTCCTGGAACCGGAGAAAAACAGATATCACAGGAGGTGAAGGTGGGTGGTATTGCTGTTAGTTTTGTGCAGATGAGGAGATGATCTCAGTAGCTAGTGCAGAGGGCATTCAGTGTTAGTGTTGTCGGGGTTTGAGGTGGATGAGAATGAGTAATGGAAGATATAAGCATTATTAAGAATTGTAGAACATGTGACTTGGGAGGTGGCACAATTGCAAAGATAGAATGAATGTGAGGTATTGGAGAGAAGATGGGAGCACTTATGCTCTCAGAGTGGAGAAGATCATTGACCTACAGCACTGTGCATTCGTTCAGACAGCTGAGACTACTGTTAACCTGGGTGGCAACCTTGAGCCAGCCTGGCATGATGCGGTTGCTTCAGTTGCTGGTCCTCGGGAGACAAAGTCCTGCATCTACACTGCCAGACAAGCAGGGTCTCCAGGTCCTTGACCTTAATACAGAGCACAGATTTACCCATCTGCTATGACCACGGCAAATGTCACGAATTGTACAGGGCAGCTCTGATCTGACAGTGGTTGTCTGGTCACATAATGGGCTTTTAAAGATGGGGTGGGTACAGAGGACGCTGGTGAATTCCAGTGTATCTGCTAAATGGCTAGTTGTTTTGGGATTGGCATGTGGCAGGTTGGGGCTGGAATTGGATATAACAGACTCCATTTGGGCAGTGTAGATAGTTGATGAGAGTTTAGTAAGATAGGGTGAGAAAACTTGCAGTCTTGTGGCAGAAATCCCTCCAAAAGCCTGATGCACTTCTGACTTAGCCAAAAAAACCATGAGATTCAGAACATAGTATGAAACAGCTAGCTTCCTAATTTTCTGCCTGGATTTCAGTATTGTCATTCTTCTTCAAGTTTTTGTCATATCAAGTAATTGTCAAGTAATATCACTCATTGAAGTTTTGACTGAATTTGCCATTTTTGAATTTAATCAAAAGCTTTGGGGCACAAAAGCTTTCCCTGGTACACTCTCCAGGATGAATCTTCAAGCAATCAAAGTGCAGATCAACCTCGGTTATCCAAGCATCGATTATCCAAAGTTTGGATTATGCAAACTAGATCTCAAGGTAAATTGTTATGAACTCTATATAAAAACACACACTATGAGAGAGACACTTACCCACAATCACACACAGGACATCCACTAGAACAAAAACAATTCTTTTGTAATTGCACATTAACAATAACAGCAAACAATACAAACAAAAAAAAACTGAGCTGCAACCTGTATTTCCAATTCTTCCAGAATCTTAAGTACCTGTTCCGATCTGCAATGTCACACAGACTAATGCTGGATTTTTTTTTCTCCCTGGTTGCTTGTGCTGTCCTCTCTCTCTCTCTGCTGGTCACTTTCACCAAGAGAGTGGGGCCAGGTCTGACATTTGCTCGTTGCACCCGAACAGGAGTTGCTTTATCTTTGCTAGCTTTGTCTTCTACCGTTGCGCAACACTCACAACTCCTTGAATGAGTCAACGAACCTTCAGTTTTCTCTTGTCCCAATCCAAAATGTTGAGGGGGGTGAAAGACATTTGATATCAGTCGCTGCTCAGGAATTAGCACGAACACAGGATGCTCCTGAGTGGACAGAAAGTTCAGTTTGAATGTTCAGTATGGCTTCCTTTGTTTATGATCAGATCAGTTATCCAAACTGAATACTCCCTGCCCATCTCATTAGGATAATCAAGGTTGTTTTGTACTTGCTAAAAACATCAGCCCACTGTTTCTAATGCAGTACATATTGTTCCCTTTGAAATGTATTCTTGCATCTGTCCTGATGAGTGTAAGAGAAAAAAGCTTCAACAGCATGTCATTTTAAATTAGCAATATTTGTAAAGATCTGAACCTTTTTCTCTCTTGTCCACACAAAGGATACAGCTGACCTTTTCCTTTTCACTGGTGCCTTTTAGAAAACCACAGCATATCAAATTTCACTACTGCTCAAATGTCTTAAATGTCTCTCTGACATCATTGGCCCTCCAATTCATCCGGAACAGGAGCGTGTGTTCACTGCTGAGACCGTAGCAATGTTTTCAGTCAATTCACTCAGTTTTTCTCCCCGCGTGGCACAAATTTGAGTTGATTTTCCTCGATTCTCTGCTGTAGACCATCACTGACCACAAATTCCATTGCCCGTCATCAAGCATTTCTGCACCTTGGGATTTCACCCTGTCAGTATGGCATGGTTTGTAGAGGTTTGGGCTGCTGGCTGACAGACAATAACAGTGGAACTGAAGAAGTACCAGCGATGGCATGAATTCTGTCATCCTGTGAGCGGACAGCAGGTACATACACAACAGAGTTATTGCTGCTACCTTGGAAAGGCAAGAGCACAGTGGGTGAGCGGAGCTGTCTTGGTATTCTGACTGATGGATTGTCCAGCTGTGAGACCCTAGAGACCTTGTTATGCACTGATATCTGGAGCTACAGTAGCAGCAGCGTAAGCCTGCATGACAATAAGCATGAAACTCATGATCCCAGTGGTTAACTAACACTGCAACACTTTCTGCCTGTGTTGCAGTGGAAGCTAAGATACCAAACATCAAATGTGACAATATGGCTGGGGTGGCAAGTATTCTCAGGATCTAGGTTTCATTTTCACACTGTTCTGTGCAAATTTGGAATTGAATCCTTCCATGGTTCTGACAAAATATAGCCTCTGACAGGTCAGTCAGTGTACCATGCGTTTGATATGTATCTCCATAACATTCTTCTATATGCTGTAGTATCAAAGTCCTTGTCTTAGCCCCTTTGTTTTGGTGAGCTGAAATATCATTATCTTTTTAGCCTCGCTGCAACTCATTTATATCTGGTGATTCATCAAGTGCTGTCGCTGACTCTGAACAGCCCCCCAGAGTTTGTGTTGTGCCAGTATCAGTGATTATGCTTCATATTCAGAAGTTTGTGTGAGGCTGGTTTAGCTGGATGGCTAGCGGGCTTGGGCACCCGAAATTGAAGAGTATGAGGTTTGAGCTGAGGGAAATGGGGTGGGCTGGAAAACAAGAGGCTCATGGCGACACCATGCTGCAAAATAAAATGAGTGATTTGCGAAGGGGCATGAGGCAAGAACATACTGTAATCTCAGATATTCTCTGTTGAATTTGCAATGTGCTCAGTCACTGCTGGTCCAATAATTCAGAGCACCATCTAATTCAAGAAGGATCACCTTGTCAGATGAGACAGGGAAAGGTGTGTTACAATGTGTTTGAGTCACCTACCTGAATAGGTGAATAGCTGCAGGCATGGAGAAGCTGAGAGATGTGGGGGTTAGGCAGGTGGCATTGGTTAGTATATGAAGATGAGGTAGAGCATCTAAATATTAACCATGCATCTTGAATACTGACTGCTGGGTGTGTTGAACTGAGTAGCTCAGTGATGCTCAGTTTGGATTCTGCCAGGGCCAGTCAGCTCCTGATCCCATTACAGCCTTGGCTCAAACATGGACAAAGAGCTGAACTCCAGAGATGAGGTGAGAGTGACAGCCCTTGACATTAAGGTTGCTTTCGAATGAGTGTGGCATCAAGGAGTCCTAGAAAATCTGAAACCAGTGGGTATCGAATCAAACTCTCCAGTGGTTGGAGTCATAACCGACACAAAGCAAGATGGTTGTTGTTGTTGGAAGTCAGCCAACTCAGCTCCAGGATATCTTTGCAGGAGATCCTCAGGGTAGTGTCCTCGGTCCAACTATCTTCAGCTGCTTCATCAATGACCTTCCTGCCACCATAAGGTCAGAAGTGGGGATGTTCATCAATGGTTACACCATTTGTGACTCCTCAGATACTGAAGCAGCCCCTGTTCAACTGCAACAAGATCTGGACAATATCTAGGCTTGAGCTGACAAGTAGTAAGTAACATTTGTGCCACACAAATGTCAGGCAATGACCATCACTACAAGAGACAATCTAACCATCACCCCTTGACATACAATAGTGTTACCATCACTGAAACCCCCACTGTCAACATCCTGAATGTTATCATTGATCAGAAACTAAATTGGACTCACCACATAAACACAGTGGTTACAAGAACAGGTCAGAGGCTAGGAATACCTGCAGTAAGTAACACACTCCCCACAGCCTGTCCACCATCTACAAGGCACGAGTCAGGAGTGTGATGGAGTACTCCCGCTTAACTGGATTGCTGCAGCCCAAACAATATTCAAGAAGCTTGACACCATCCAGGACAAAGCAGTCCACTTGATGGACACTAAGTCCACAAGTATCCACTCCCTCCACCACCGACGCTCAGTAGCAGCAGTATGTACTATCTCCAAGAAACACTGCAGAAAATCTCCAAAGATCCTCAGATAGCACCTATCAAACGCATGACCACTTCCATCTAGAGGGACAAGAGCAGCAAATACATGGGAACCCTGCCACCGTCACATTCCCCTCCAAGCCCCCACCATCTTGACTTGGAAATATATCACCATTCCTTCAGTGTCGCTGGATCAACATCCTGAAATTTCCCTCTCTAATGGCACTGTGGGTCAACCCACAGCAAGTGGACTGCAGCAGTTCAAGAAGGCAGCTCACCACCACCTTCTCAACAACAACTAAATGCTGGCCGACCAGCAATACTGACATCCCACAAATGAATAAAAAAAAGGTTTCTGGTGTAGGCATTGGAGGTGCAATTGGAAGGAATGGCTTTAGTCCATGTGAGGTCATTGAATTTCTTGTGACAATGTAGCCAGGTCCTTGGGCCAGACTCCTGGAATGCAACTCCTTGATATTCTCATTCTCATTTCCTTCTCCGTTTCATGTTAGGGGCCTTCTCCTCTTCTCAACATTTACATTGAAGTACCTGGAGCCAACTCTGGCTTATTCTTTAACTGGTTGTCATAATCCTTCCCTCAAAGCCTTCCATAATCAGCTCCAGATTGCTGCCTTTAAGAAGTACAAGCTAGCTCTATGTTGAGCTACATACAGATTCCTGGCCCCTTGCTAAGTACAGTACATGGCCAGTCTGTGGAGCCTTCAGTCTTTGGGGAGGGATCATGGCAAGGAGGTTATCACATTCATGGTGATGAGTAGGTAGCACAAAGTTCGCAAGCTGCCTGTGCTAACTTGAATCAGCCATGGGGTAATTATTCATCACAATTGCTGCACTTGCTAACTAGCTGAATCGCGTCTAAATTCCAGAATCTATGATTAAAGAGCCTTATGCTGTCAGAATATACTCTTACCACATTCCTCGATGTGTTATTTTTACTCAGGCTTGTACAAAAATAGATAAACATGAATGAAGCTGAAACTTGTTGTGTTGATGTCTCGTGCCACTAAGACATTTGATCACTCTTGGAGTCCTTTTTCACAAATATGCTGCAAGGACTCGGTAGTTAAAGACAAATGTTTAAACCAGTCATCGAAAAGACGCTGAAGTGAAATGGATTTCATCACTGATTATTTTTAAAGCTGCTGATGTTGACCCTTTGCCTTTGTGTAAAGACATTTTCAGTGGCTTTTAATTGCCGCCATTCAAAAGTGGAGTTTGAAAATAGCTTAGGGTCAAGACACGCAAGCCTCTGCCACTGCAAATTGACACTGGTCCAAGTTCATCTGTATTAACTTCCCTTCAAAGCTTTTCACCAGGAGCAGAGAACAAAATGGTTTGTTCTTTTAATTTCAAAAGCATGAGAAAGAAATTCCTCTGGTCACTGTGTATAATGAGATTGTAAAAGTGCTCATTAAGACTCTTTCTGGTATTGCTAGTGAAATTGTCAGCACATTCAGAAAAAGTGCCGAACAATTATTCACAAACATATTTCCAGTGCCAAACAGAACAATTTGTATAACCACTTAAAAAATAAGATTAGCAAAATAAACTTGAAATGAAAGATTTGGGGCTGGCAGAGAAGGAAAAACCTTTTCATAGAATCCCTCCAGTGAGGAAACAGGCAATTTGGCGCATTGAGTCCACACTGACCCTCCGAAAACCAAAGATCCCAACTCCCTACCCTATCCCTGTAACCCTATCTTTATAATGGCTAATCCACCTAGCCTGCACATCTCTGGGCACTACCAACAATCCACCTAATGTACACATCCTTGGACTGTGGGAGGAAACCAGAGCACCTGGTGGAAACTCACGCAGTCAGGGAAAAATGTGGAAGCTCCATATGGGCAGTAACCCAAGACAGAAATCGAATATGTGCCTCTGGTGTTGTGAGGCAGCAGTGCTAATCACTGAGCCACCTTTTTACTTAAGATGTTGAATTTCTGACAGCTTTAAGATTTAAAAAGAGTGCCAGTTTTTTTCTCTCTGTCAGAGCTCACCAGTGAAAATAGTATAAAATAAATTTCCTTTCAATGAAGCCTTACGCTGAAATCCCAACATTTCCTGGACATATTGGGAATAACTTTCCAACAAACATTAACAAATGATTTCGCACTGTAATCATTCAAGCTTAAGGCTCTGTGTAGAATTTATATAACTTTAACATTTCTCTATGACACATCATTCTGGATTTGTACTGTTAATCTCAGAATTGATCTGTAACATTCTGTACATTATCAGATGGGCTGCAATGGTTCAAGAAGGTAGCTCATCACCACCACTGTCTCAAGGGCACTGAGAGATAAGCAACAAATCAATGCTCACATATGAATTAAAAAAACATTGAAATACTTTGAATTACAGTTTAGGCCTTGCACCACTTAAACTCCTGCTTAGAATTTCTCTCTTGTTCAATTCAAGAAGTAATAATACTGTGTAATTTCTGGTATAAGAAAGGAGATATTTAACTATATTTATTTTTAGTATTTTTCCACATTAACCATGAACACCTTTACCACCCAGCCACCCCTTATTTCACCTCTTCCAGCACAATTGTGCCCTTCTATCTCTTTTCACAGGCACTAGCTTACCTAGTGTGTGTAATGTGTAATATCTGCTGACAACAAGAGGTAATACAGGATCAGAATTAGGAATTTCCTAGAATTTTCACCACGTATTACCAATTTAATTGAAGAAATCTACTAAAAACCATTTCAAGTACGGCACTACATGTTTATAGGATATAATGCCAGGATTGAGAACACTAATTACTACTTTTATACGAGGGCGTTTTCAGCTGAACCTTGCCACACTAGTTATTAAAAATCACCAATTTCTGCTTTGATTCCTGGCTTTAGCAGTAGTTGACCTGTTAACTTTCAGACTTCTGTTTCAGATTCAACATACCCCTTGATCTTAGATTTTTTTAAAAAGTTGAACAGTTTCAATTTTAAAACTCTTTAGATATTGTGTTTTGATTTTCATGCAGCCTTTTTTTATCATATCAATGGTTTTGGGCAAAAGCCCTTCATCAGGAATGAAGGCCATCATTCCTGGTGAAGGGTTTTTGCCCGAAACATCGATTTTCCTGCTCCTCAGATGCTGCCTGACCTTCTGAACTTTTCCAGCACCACTCTAATGTAGACTATGGGATATTTGAAGACCAGTGAACATGGATTTGATGCATGGCACGATACAAATGTTCACTTCAGGATCCACCTTCAATCAATAAGCTTCAGCAATAGTCACACAATACAATTCATCCCATGCTATATATTATTGATGGAACATTTACGCTGCAAAGTAGTCAAAGAGAGGTAAAACTCTGATTCTTGCTAATTCATCAACAGCAAGACAAAGAAGTTCTGACCTTTTGTGGTCCTGCAAAGACTGAACAAGTTCTGCCATTTTAAAACCATCTCTGGCAATGACTGGATGAGTGAAAAACATTGCACATTATGAGTCAATAGACTTCAACCTACACACCTCATTTATGAAATGGATGTTCACCTAACCGTTTTGCAGAAAGATCATTGGCCTGAAACGGCAAGAAGTTGGGAAGGAATTCACAACCCTTAATGAATAAAGGTTCAAAGGTAATGTTCTTTCAAGATTTTTCAGGAGCTCTGGTTAAGAGAAGAAGGACATATGATGATATTAAAAAAGAATTAAGGGAGCTGAACTTCCAATACTCCATGAGGTACCCGGCCGTGTTGCCTTTCACCCATGGAGGGGGATGGTGTATAACTTTGACTCCGCCGGAAAGGTGAAGGACTTTGTGAAGTCTCAGAAATGAAGGACCTGAGTTGGGATGGGAGGGGAAGGGGGTGTCGTTGCGGACATTGATTTAGGAGTTTTTTTTATTACCTCCCTTTCTACTTCCTGCCCCCTTTCCTTCTTTTTTAGTGGTTATTGGTTGTACATGTACAGTTTTATTGTAAAATTGGAATTATTTTATATAACAGTCAGCTGGCTATTATCTAGGTTTTTTTTTTCTGCTGCCTTTTTGATCTTATATTTGGAGTGGCTATATTTTTGACTAATATGAGTGGAGGGACGAAGGGCATCCATTGTTTCAGAATGTAAATAACAACTTTTCTTTATTTGTGATTTGCCTGGAGCTAGGGCATGGCCTCAGCTAGAGGGAGTTAAGATAGTCATAAGGATTGGGAGGGGTGCCCCCTGTGGGCAGGGGGGAAGATCTCGAGCAAATTGCAGATTATTTGGGTGCTTGTTTCAGTTAAATGTAGTGTTTTATTTTTAGATGTAGTTGTTTTTATAGGAATAGTTTTTAGATCTCATAGAGTTAATATCTTTGTAACTTGTCACGCCTCAGATAAGCTCCTCCTCCTGGGAAACCACAGGCTGCCCTGGACGACCATGGCTAGTGATTCATTCAGATGGTGCACCTGGAATATAAAAGGGAGATATTCTCCTATTAAAAGAAAGAAGGTCTTATCAAGCCTCAGGAAGGAAATGGTGGACATTGCCCTGTTGGGGGAGGCGCAGCTGACTGATAAGGATCTTCTGAAACTGCAGAAGGGGGGTTATGACAGGGTGTTCTTTTCAGTTCTAAGAGTAGAGGGGTGGCTATTCTGATAAGAATGAACTTCCCCTTCCAGGTAACGGAGCAGATTAAGGATGATCATGGAAGGTTTATTATTTTGTAAGCCCTTATACATGGAGAAGAATATGGTGTTTTGAATGTATATTGTCTCCTGGCGCACCCTCTTAAATTTCTAATTGATGCAGTGGCAAAATTAATGAATCTTGGGGTTCGCCGTATGATTATAGGAGGGGATTTCAATCGCCTCATAGATCCAGAGATTGACAAGCCTGGCAGGTATGCTTGTGCAGTCTAAACAGTTGGGGGACATGTGTGATGAGTTGGGACTAGTGGATGTGTGGAGGTACCTCCACCCTAATGGATGAGACTTCACGTTCTATTCCAACACATACAAGTGCCATACCCTAATTGATATGTTTTTTTATGCCAACCGATGGTTTGGACAATATTGGCGTGTAAAATTGGGAATATAGCTGTTTCAGATCATGCGCCACTGTATTTAGATGTGAAAGCTAAGGGTAGTGGAATGAATGCACGTCACTGGCACTTGGACTCATTTTTGTTAGGGGATAGTAAATTTATTGAATATATTACAAGAGAATATTTTGGAATATTAATTCAGATATGGCTCGAAAACCGGCAATACTTTGGGAGGCCACTAAGGCATATTTACGAAGACTGATCATTCATATTCAATGACTAGAAAGAGGCAGAGGGGGAGAGGAGCAGCAACAGATGCTGGAGGCCCGGCTGAAGGTAGCTGAGACAACATATTATAATAGGCTGTCATTGGTTAAGCTGCAGCAGGGCACAGCTTTCCGGGCTGCTGTTGACTCAATACACACACAAGCGGCTAAAAAAAAAGGTCTCCTTTACCAAAGAAAGACTGTTTGAATTTGGAGATAAGCTTGGAAGATATCTGGCTTATTTGACTAGGAGGAAAAAAGCCTCCCAATCTATTACGTCTGTTAGGGAGAAGGCTGGTACGATTACCCATGAATTGAAAAAGATCAATGCTAAGTTTAGGGAATATTTTGAAGAGCTGTATCGGTCGGAGGGGAGCGAACACGGTACAATGGGAATGCAGTCCTTCTTTGAAAATCTGGACCTCCTCAATGTAAGTAAGGAGCGGGTTTCCCTTTTGAAGGTACCTTTAACAGTATAGGAAGTGAAGGAAGCAATGAGACATCTCCAGGATGGCAAAGCACTGGGGCCAGATGGATTCCCAACTGAATTCTATAAGGAATTCATAGACATGTTAGTGAAACCACCTCTGGGGATGTACAACTATTCTTATACAGAGGATTGTCTGCTGGCCACTCTCAGGGAGGCTAATATCTCCCTTACTTTAAAGAAAGGGAAGGACCCTGAAGAATGTACTTCATGTAGACCAATCTCGCTATTGAATGTAGATTTCAAACTTTTATCAAAGATGTTGGCTCTGAGGTTGGAGAAGGTCTTGCCCCATGTTATAAAAGAAGACCAGACAGGTTTTGTTAAGGGCTGCAATTCCTCTAACAATATTAGGAGAGTACTGCATACAGTACAGGTATGTCAGCAAAGATTGATTCCAGGGTTGCTGGTCTCCCGAGATGCAGAAAAGACCTTTGATCAGATAGAATGGCCGTATCTATTTGAGATTGTAGAGCGTTTTGGTTTTGGGGGGATCCTTTACCAGATGGGTAGCAGTACTGTATAATAATCCTAAGGCGGTAGTTATTACAAATGGTGTTAAGTCAAATAATTTTAATATTAGAAGAGGTAGTCGACAGGGGTGTCCTGTATCACCGCTGCTATTTGCCTTGGAGATTGAACCATTAGCCGAAACTATTAGAAGAGACTCTGAAATAGTAGCACGAAAGGTGGGAATGGGGGAGCATAAGATTACCCTATATGCTGATGACGTCCTTTTATTCTTGTTCAATCTGGAGAAGTCTATTCCCCGACTGATCCAAACAGTTAATTCATATGGTGGTTTCTCGGGTTATAGGATCAATTTCACAAAATCAGAAGTTATGCCAGTAGGGGGAGTGGTGGCGGTGCCTAATTTGAAATGCAATTCCTGTTTAGATGTTCGCCAAAAGGTTTTTTGTATTTGGGAATTTTTATTACCCCTTCCTTCCACCAGCTGGATAACTATGCACAATTACTGGAGAAGGTAAACAGGATGAAGGGCTTTTTCCCAGAATGTCAATTTTCCTGCTCCTCGGATGCTGCCTGACCTGCTGTGCTTTTCCAGCACCACTCTGATCTAAACTCTAAGATAAAAAGGATTTGCAGCAATGGGAGGGGTTACCGTTATCATGGTTGGGCTGAATAGCTCTGATTAAGATGAATGTCCTTCCTCGACTGCTGTACCCCATGAGAATGCTCCCACTGTTGGTACCTAGACAAGTGTTACGGAGAATTAATAGTTGACTAGAATCCTTTATTTGGTGCCATAGGCGTCCTGTAATTAAAATTCACTAAATTACAGCTTCCGCAGACTGAGGGAGGGGTGGATCTTCCGCATTGAAGAAATACCAAATAAGTGCCTTGTAACATATGTTGGTGACTGGATACGGGGGGGTATTCGGACTCGATTTGGTTTGCTATTGAAGCCTCGCAGTCAAGATGTCCTCTAATTAATTTATTATTTATGGACAAGATGAAATCCGTGACCCAGCAGGGCAATAGTCCAATTATCTTAAATACAGGAAAAGCCTGGAGGATAATGAGGCAAGACGAGGGTAATTGGTCTAAGACTTCGCCATTTATCCCATTGATGGGAGCCCAACGGTTTAAACCTGGGGCAGTGGACTCCGGCTTTAAGACATGGGAGAAAAAGGGAATCTTCTGTCTGGGATGTTTAACTCGAGGGAGAGGTCCTGATGTCATTTAGTCAGTTAAGTCAGAAATATGGATTGTCCAATAGGGACCTTTTTTGATACTTCCAGATAAGGGATTATATACAGAGGAAGACCACACTCTGGCCCAATGTTATAAATCAGACATGGAGAAATGAGTACTCCAGTGTACAGGTACTCTTTCACTCAGTACTTTATATCATTTACAGAAAGGTCGATCCTGGGGGATATGGAAGGACTTTGTAAGATGTGGAACTGAGAGTTAGGAGAGGACATTTTACCTGAGGTATGGGAAAACATCTGGGGGAAAGTAAGGAAAATTTCAGTATGTAACAGAGCGCAGGCTATGCAATTGAAGATCTTACACAGGGCTCATATGGCATCAGAGAGACTAGCTAAGTTCAAGAGAGGAGTGTCATCAGGGATGTCCCAAATGTAAAACTCGTATAGGCACTCTCACCCATTGCTACTGGTCATGTCGTAAGATCCAGAGATACTGGAGTGCTTTGCAAGGGAGCTAAAGGACATCTTGGGGATTGAAATTAACATTGATCCGGTAATTCTTCTTTTGGGGTTGCCAACTTTGCCCTCTCTGGGGGAACACGGGAAGAGATCGTTTAACATTCTTACCCATTGTGCGAGGAAGAACATTCTACTGAATTGGATGTCATACAGTCATAGAAATGTACAGCACGGAAACAGACCCTTCGGTCCAACACGTCCATGCCAACCAGATATCCCAACCCAATCTAGTCCCACTTGCCAGGCCCATATCCCTCCAATCCCTTCCAATTCATATACCCATCCAAATGCCTCTTAAATGTTGCAATTGTACCACCCTCCACCATATCCTCTGGCAGCTCATTCCATACACGTACCACTCTCTGCGTGAAAAAGTTGCCCCTTAGGTCTCTTTTATATTTTTCCCCTCTCACCCTAAACCTATGCCC
>NC_057714.1:47063441-47071580 GCF_004010195.1 Chiloscyllium plagiosum | reverse complement strand
CTTTTGTGAAGTCTTGTGCCCTGGTATTCCAACAGCCTGACATGGCAATCTTGCAGCAATATTGTCCTTTCCTGAACCCAGGAGCCACAAATTGAATTAAGATGGCCTTTGTCTTAATTTCTAATTTTTTAAATCTCATCTATATTTCCTGTTATGAATATCGACATCATGGTATGGCAACTTAAGCACTTTGCACTGGAATTTTTTTACAAAAAAATCCAAGCGACAATAAATGACTGTTCTACTTTTCCTTCAACCCATTACTAATTAAAAATCTGTCTATCTCCTCCTTAAATTTACTCAATATTACAGCACCCCCAACAATCTGAACTAATGAATTCCTCAGATTTATGACCATTTTGAGAAAATAATTTCTCCTCATCTCTGTTTTAAATCTGCTTCCCCTTATATCCTAAAACTAGGCCCACTCATTCTTGATTTCCCCACATGAGGAATCATCTTCTTTACATCTACTTTGTCAATCCCCTTTAACATTTTTATACCTCAATTAGATCTCCTTTTATTCTTCTGAACTCCAGACAGTGTAGGCCTAAACTTCTCAATCTTTCTTCATAAGACAAATGCCTTGGAATCAATCTAAAGAACCTGCAAACTTCCAACATTCATTTAAATTCATATGTATCCCACAGCTATAACGATAATATTTTTCTCCATAAAAATACAGTTATGCACCTGCACCACCAGCTATGTTGATCTACCCAGATCCGTCAATGAGTTGGCTTTGGAATGTTTCTGCTCAAACTTAATTGCTGAGATAATACTGTTACAACCCAGCTGTACAAAATCTGATATATTTTTCCAGAAAGAAAAGAAAAGTAGCACTTGGAAATAATGGGACTGATCCAAATCTGTTTATACCTCAATATGGAACTCCAGTTTGGATCAGTTAATTCTACTTTTTGCAAGTTTCGTAAAAGAACATTGGATCAAAATGATCTCTCTATTTCTTTCTCTCCTCGGATATTGTCGTGTAGACTTGTTGAGGTTTTACAGCACGTTCACATGAAATATAGTGGCACACTGCACATATAGATCTTTGAAAGTTGCCACCCAGGTAAATAGTGTGGTGAGGAAGGCATATGGCGTACTGGCTTTTATTGGTAGAGGAATTGAGTTCTGGAGTACTGAGGTCATGTTGCAGTTGTATAAGACTCTGGTGCGGCCGCATCTGGAGTATTGTTTGCAGTTTTGGTCGCCATACTATAGGAAGGATGTGGAGGCACTGGAGGAGGTTTACCAGGATGTTGCCTGGTATGGTAGGAAGATCGTATGAGGAAAGGCTGAGGCACTTGGGGTTGTTTTCATTGGAGAAAAGAAGGTTTAGGGGTGACTTGATAGAGGTGTATAAGATGATTAGGGGTTTAGATAGGGTTGACCGTGAGAACCTTTTTCCACATATGGAGTCAGCTATTATGAGTGGGCATAGCTTTAAATTAAGGGGTGGTCGGTATAGGACAGATGTTAGGGGTAGGTTCTTTATTCAGCGAGTCGTGAGTTCATGGAATGCCCTGGCAGTAGCAGTGGTGGACTCTCCCTCTTTATGGGCATTTAAGCGGGCATTGGATAGGCATATGGAGGATAGTGGGCTAGTGTAGGTTAGGTGGGCTTGGATCGTCGCAACATCGAGGGCCAAAGGGCCTGTACTGCGCTGTATTTTTCTATGTTCTATGTTCAATGAGACTGGAAGGAGACTGTCGGGGGTACTCCCCGGGATGGGAGCCTCGGTGGAGGTGTGATGAGTAAGATAGAATAAAGTAGTGAGATATTATTTAATTTAAGTTATTCGAATATAGTTTAAGCTAGTATTTATTTAATATGTTTGTAGTTTAGTTTTGGTTAAGTAGATATGTTTGTTTTGGTAGAATAGTGGGTTGTTTATTGACAATGGTACTATGCTATGGCCTTGTTTTTTGTACTGCTGTTTTTCTATTTTGATGGTGTTATTCTTTTTCTTTATATATAAATGTTTTGTAGAAGATTTAAAAAGCTTTTCAATAAAAATACTTATTATCAAAAATAGCGACAGCAGTGGCCTAGAATAATTCAAACATTTTCATTAAACATTGCTTTTCAAATTTTGCTGCTAATCAGCACATACTGTTTAACAATAACAATAACTTACATTTATACAATGGCTTTAATTTTAAAAAAGGAGAGAAATTGAAAGGAGTTCAGGACTGGTAAAGAGTTTACTGCTTTCCTGACACAAAATTCAGCTGGGTCTTTCCAAATGCAGGGTTTTTGGAGGCAGGGTCATTGAATAATTTCCAAGCAGAGTTAGATGGATTCTTAAATAATGGGTCATGACCTTATCAAATGGCAATACAAGTTTGAGAAACCCAGTGGCCCATTCCCCATTCCTTCTGATTCCTACATTTGCAAATGTTGGGTGGAGTTAGCACTGACCGCCTTAGGAGATGCCAAACTTGTAGTTAGGGCCGGAAATGGACATTCTAAACAAGGAGTAGGCCATTTATACGAATATACAAACAGAAGCAGAAGGCTTGAAATTGATATGTCCCATCAGAATTGTTGGGGAGGCAATAACCTAGTGGTATAAACTCAACTGTTAATTCAGACACCCAGGTAGTGTTCTCAGGAGCTGGGCTCAAATCCACTATGGCAGATAATGGAATTTGAATTCAGTAACAAAAAAACTAGAATTAAGAGTCTAATGATGACCATGGATTCATTGACAATTGTCGGAAAAGCCCATCTGGTTCACCAATGTCCTTTAGGGAAGGAAACTGTCATCTTTACTTGCTCTGGCCTACACGTGACTCGACATCCACAGCAATGTGGTTGACTCTTAACTGCCCCCGGGCCTCGCCAGTGAGGGTCTCATCCTGTGAATGAATTTTTAAAAACTAGACGTCAGTTAAGAATGAAAATAATTATGGATTAGAAGAAAAAGGGAAATTGAATACTTGGTGATAAAAGGAATAACAGAATTATGGAAAGAGTGGAGAAAGAAAAGAAAAATAACAATCGAGAAGGAATTTAAATTAATAAAGGTTGAACTTCAAATAAAAGATATCTCACACAACATGACGGCTTCAGAAAACCTTAGGAAGAAGAAATAATAGTTTAGAGAATGATTCTGATACTACTGAGAAGTTTGTTTTAACAAAAAAATAAATTATTTAGTGCCAAAGTTTGAGTTGAAAGATATATTGCTTTAAAAAGGTAACGATGACATTGGAGTTGCCATGTTAGCACAGTGGGTAGAATTTTCCCCTCCTTTAAGTGCCATTGGCAAATATTGCTGGGGAGGAGTCATCATGCAAACTGATGGGGAGGGTCTAAATGTCTCTGATATTAAGCCTTGGGCCTTATTTACATCAAACTGGTGAACTGCACTAGCAACAGGCAGCTTAAAATGAGGCACAATTTAAGATCTTCAAGTGCCTCCAGGAAGTGAAGAGGGGAGGTTGTGCGCATTTGCCTCCAATAAAGTCTTTTCTCTGAATTGTTATATGTTGTCCTCCATACCAACAGAAACTGGGTGTGGTTATCATGGGGTGTGATGTGTGCCTCATGTGGAGACACAGGGACGTTACTGTGTTTGCTTGTGGGCTGTTTTAGATGGTTTTCTTTTGTGTGGCAAGATTATGATGTGATACAATGCCTCATACAAAAGAAATGTTGTGAAGTCAGGAGTTCCCAAAGTACTGCTCATTCAGTGTCTTGAGATCTGTCGGCTAGTCACATTGGACTATTGGGAAATGCTCTTTTATTCAGGATGACATATGAGGGGAAGCTCCTCACATGCCTCTGCTCTGCTCCATTGCACCATTTTGTTGTGACCTCCAGTTACTGCACATAAGCATGTGCCATGCACAAAATAGAGGGGTGGGAAATATGAGTGCCATCATGGTATTTGCGGAGAACCTCTGAGCCAACAAAGTGACAACACAGACTTCTTGAATCTACAAGATTTCACACAGCTAATCCTGAACTCAGGCCAGTCTGAGGAGAATGTAACAAAGGGAGGATAGCCCTTGGAGGTTCCTAGCACTTGTTGAGTTTCTCTTGGGTGTCACTTGCCAGGACACAGTGTCCAAAACAATGTGGCAGCAACCATGGCATTGGAGGCCGGCCTTTTAACTTCTTATTCTGGATTTATCTCCTCTCCACTGTCTCAGGCCTGCTAAATTTTATGGTAGACCTATCTCTGCAATTAAGGGGTAGGCCCCTTGAAAATTGCATATTGGCTTCAATCCCTGATGGAGGTAGGTTTTCAATCTGGAATTGGGTCTACTTGTCATTTCTTATCTGGAAGGGACAAACCAGCCAAAGGAATCTGTAGGTGGAATCATTCTGCCCTCCACTGCAATGGGTTTGATGGCTAGGAAGTCCATTGTTGTGGTTCTGTTCGCCGAGCTGGGAATTTGTATTGCAGACGTTTTGTCCCCTGTCTAGGTGACATCCTCAGTGCTTGGGAGCCTCCTGTGAAGCACTTCTGTGATGTTTTCTCCGGCATTTGTAGTGGTTTGAATCTGCCGCTTCCGGTTGTCAGTTCCAGCTGTCCGCTGCAGTGGTCAGTATATTGGGTCCAGGTCGATGTGCTTATTGATTGAATCTGTGGATGAGTGCCATGCCTCTAGGAATTCCCTGGCTGTTCTCTGTTTGGCTTGTCCTATAATAGTAGTGTTGTCCCAGTCAAACTCATGTTGCTTGTCATCTGCCCATCAAGTGGGAGAGTGGTAGGTGTGCTGTTATGAGGCTATTATGAGGTATGTGGCTGTTAACCAACAGCCACTCTCAGACAACAACTCACCAGAACGAAGAACCCAATACCCAGCATGAGCAAAACCAATGTAGTGTACAAAATCCCATGCAAGGACTGCACAAAACACTACATAGGACAAACAAGAAGACAGCTAACGATTCACATCCATGAACACCAACTGGCCACGAAACGACACGACCAGCTAGCTTAGTTGACACACACGCAGATGACAAGCAACATGAGTTCGACTGGGACAACACTATTATAGGACAAGCCAAATAGAGAACAGCCAGGGAATTCCTAGAGGCATGGCACTCATCCACAGATTCAATCAATAAGCACATCGACCTGGACCCAATATATGGACCACTGCAACGGACAGCTGGAACTGACAACCGGAAGCGGCAGATTCAAACCACTACAAATGCCGGAGGAAACATCACAGAAGCGCTTCACAGGAGGCTCCCAAGCACTGAGGATGTCACCTAGACAGGGGACGAAACGTCTGTAACACAAATTCCCAGCTCGGCGAACAGAACCACAACAACGAGCACCTGAACTACAAATCTTCTCACAAGCTAGGAAGCCCATCAAATGGGAGAGTGGTAGGTGGGGACCTACCAATTAAGGGCACAGCAGGAAGACCTGCAGACAGAATTCCTGGCTCCCTGCCAATTAAGAGTAGTGAACATCTCATCCTGCTGTTATTTATATTAACCCAGTGGAGGACTGGGGGGAGGGAAGGAGCACTTACCTTCCAGCAGACAAAGCAAACATACTGTGGCATATTTCCTTACAGACTCCTAGAGATCCCCTCCTCAAAGAAGCTCACTGCTTGACTAAGTGACCTGATGTTGGGAAAATGGAGGGGAGAGGTAAGATGCTGAGAATCACTTGTTACTGACACTCCTTCCCCAATGACCTTCACCTCAGGACCTCCCTCGCTGTACCAGCGATAATCCCACATCGATCCAAGACTTCAAATGGATGTTTTTCTCGTAGCAGCCTGGCCTGTGCTGAACAACTGTCAGCCTCTGATTGGTCAGCAGCTCTTTGTCAACCTCTGATTGGTCATCACCTCTTAGTAGGCGGGAAGTCTAGCTGGGAAAGTCCAGCCGCTGGCCTCTCCAGTGCCTTTGGCACAGAAGATGTGGCCAATCTTCCGAAAAGATGTGGTTTAGGGACCTCGCTATCCTTCTAGCTGGAGGATGAGATCTCCTCTTCCTCTACAAGAGAAGTAAGGGGGAAGGAGGAGGGATGAACTTGCTGTTGGAGAGTTGTGAAATCTCAGCTGAGGAAAGAGGCTATTAGGGTAAGTGGTAGGGCCACTGTCATATATCTGTTGGTGGGGTGGGGAGAGAGGCCTTATTGGGAGATAACATGTTTTGAGCAGAAAGAATATGACTTTGCAGAGCTGAAGAATGAGTGAGAGTCTCTGTTTGGTTGAAAGATCAAAGGAGACTTGAGGATGATAGGGACCCCAAAATGAGAGGAAATAGATATGTTGAATGAAACAGAGATAGAAGGAGGAGAAGACATACATAAAATGTGGTGAGAATGAGAGTTAGGAAATGGATTTCGATTGTTTTGAAATGTTCTCCTTGCACCAACACTGCCTGTTGCAGAATAAAAGAGAATGTAAGAGCCTAATATAGGAGGGAAAGACAGCTGAGCAGATTAACAAGGCAAAAGAAGGATTCTCCAAGGGGGTGTTTGAGAAGATGGAGCAAAAGAAAACAATTTGTTTTTGGAAGACAGACCAGAGAGCTGCTAGCAAATGGAGAGAAAGCAAAAGCCTCTACAGGGAAGAACGAACACTTAGCTACAGATTGTCATGAAGAAAACTATCCAGCATGTTCAAATTCCAGCTTGGCTCCATTTTGTGTTTTCCTGTTAGATTGTGAATATTTGCTGAGATGGAGAGGCAGACAATGATTTTAAATATTTGTGAATGATGATTTATTGTCACTTCTACTCTCCAATGATCAACACAGTAGAATACAGTGAAAAGCTTCACCACAATCTGGCGTCAGTTCAATATCTTAACAATAAAACGATAAAGCTGTTGTAGCTGTGTTCTGAGTTCTGAGCTGACTGACCAATGACCAATGACCACCTAGCGTTTGCTAATGCTTTGTGCCTAAAGCACTTGATTATTCATTTGGAATAATGTAAATCTATACTGTTTCACACCAACTCTCAGATTTTTAGAACGCATAATTAGTATACATTTTTTAGTAACTTCTGTTCAAGCTACTGTATTGGGTGGGGATGGACTTGGACCTTGCCTAGTTGACAAATGTGATTCCGCATGTTTGCTGTTCCCCCTTTCGGGAGTTGCATAGTTGTAGAATATTGCAATAAAAGAATCAGATGCTGATCCAACATTGAGAAACAAAGAGCAATATTTTGGGCCTGGACTCGAGCATTGGGATTAAATGCAATCTTAAACCCCATGTCAGTGGTACTAATCCAAAATTGATATCTGGTGAATTGGCCAATTAGCAATCAGCAATATAGAGTGGTGGGTAGGTCTTTGAAGCAGAGATCCCATACGATCCTTTGTGATCACATGTTAGGTCACTAAGAAGGGAGGAAGGTGAGTTGTGAAGAGAACCTACAAAGGGATAATAGATGGGTTAATTAAGATAGGCAGTGATTTGGCAAATGAATATTCATATGTGAAAGTGTGAAATTGTCTGTTTTGGTAGAAAGAATAAAAAATAAGCTGAATGATGAGAGGTTACAGAATACTGAGGTGCAGCATGGAAGGGCTGATTGGCCTACTTTGTTCCTATGATGGTTGCCTAAGGTGATGTAAGCTGCAGAGAAAGAGAGAGATGGAATTGGAGGCACCTTCTGAAGACTGGCGAAAAGTGTTTTTTTAAATGGCCACATCTGCCTGACCACTAATTTGGAGGCTTCTAAACTAGATGACCAGCAGCTATAGTTGTGGCTCAATGGGCCTGATCAGTGATCAGGAGCACACAGCAGGAATAGTTTCAGTCCCCTCTCCTGACAGGAAACTGCTTTATTTGACCATCCGTTATTTTTCTGTTGTGTGGAGCCCACCCGTTGATGGGAAAATTCCAGTGGTCACAAGAAATAATGGACCCTTAATTACTTAAGATGCCAACCTGTGGCTTGTAGTTGGGCAGCCATTCCACAGTGACCTGGCCTCCTTGATCTAACTCGGGGGTTGCTGCTGGCAAAACAATGCGCTGGCTGGTAGTGCAAATGTACTTGCCCCAATTAGCCCCCCAAAATCCTAAAGCACATTGCACCCAAGTGCCCCAGGTCACAACATGTAGGCTTGGGCAAATTGTTGACTTTAACAATCTTTGCTCAGCACTCACCTTTGCAGCCAGGCAGTGAGAAATTTGCAG
>NC_057714.1:47034165-47062941 GCF_004010195.1 Chiloscyllium plagiosum | reverse complement strand
TTTTTGAAAAAAGTAACAAAGAAGATTGATGAAGGCAGAGCAGTGGACGTGATCTATATGGACTTCAGTAAGGTATTCAACAAGGTTCTCTGTGGGAGGCTGGTTAGCAAGGTTAGATCTCATGGAATATAGAGAGAACTAGCCATTTGGATACGGAACTGGCTCAAAGGTAGAAGATAGAGGGTGGTGGTAGAGTGTTGTTTTTCAGACTGGAGGCCTTTGACCAGTAGAGTGCCACAAGGATCGGTGCTGGGTCCACTACTTTTCTTCATTCATATAAATGGTTTGCACATGAACATAGGAGGTGTAGTCGACAGCGAAGAAAGTTACTTCAGAATACATTGGGATCGTGATCAGTTGGGCCAATGGGCTGAAGGGTGGCAGATGGAGTTTAATTTAGATAAATGCAAGCTGCTGAATTTTGGGAAAGCAAATCTTATCAGGACTTATACACTTAATGGTCCTAAATGGTTGCAAGCTTCTTGAGTGTTGTTGGAGCTGCACTCATCCAGGCGAAGTAGGGAGTACTCCATCAATTCCTGACTCATACCTTGTAAATGACGGACAAGCTTTTGGAAGTCAGGAGGTGAATTACTTGCTGTGGTATTCCTCAAATCTGACCTGCTCATGTGTTTTTGTGCTGAGTCCATTGAGTTTCTTGTCAATGGTAAACTCAAGGATGTTGATTGTGGGGAATTCAGTGATGATAAACCATTGAGTGTCAAGGGGCAGTGGTGACATTGTCTCTTATTGATGATGGTCATAGCCTGGCCTTTGTGTGATGTGAATGTTGCTTGCCACTTGTCAGCCCAAGCCTGGATATTGTCTAGATCAGGGGTGGGGAACCTACGGCCTTAAGGCCACATGCAGCCTTCTAGACCATTGTGTGTGGCCTTTTGAATGAATCCAAATTTTGCAGAACAAATGTTTTATTTTTTATTAGTATGTTTTTTCGTCCTTTATTATTTTAATTTAATCTTAAAATGAATGTATTTAAAATACCAGAGAGTAAAAGAAAATTCAACGAAATAATCCTCACAGACTTACCGCCACAATTAAAAAATTGGTAAGTCATAAGGGCTATTGGTAAGTCTTGGATGCGGCCTTATTAGATTACAACTAACATATTGTGGGCGGCATGGGCGGCATGGTGGCACAGTGGTTAGCACTGCTGACTCACAGCGCCAGAGACCCGGGTTCAATTCCCGCCTCAGGCGACTGACTGTGTGGAGTTTGCACGTTCTCCCCGTGTCTGCGTGGGTTTCCTCCGGGTGCTCCGGTTCCTCCCACAGTCCAAAGACGTGCAGGTTAGGTGAATTGGCCATGCTAAATTGCCCGTAGTGTTAGGTAAGGGGTAAATGTGGGGATATGGGTGGGTTGCGCTTCGGCGGGGGCGGTGTGGATTTGTTGGGCTGAAGGGCCTGTTTCCACAATGTAAGTAATCTAATCTAATCTAATAATGTGGCCTTCCAGCATGAAAAGGTTCCCCACCTCTGGTCTGGATCTTGTTGTGTTTGAACATGGACTGCTTCAGCATCTGAGGAGCTGTGGATGATGCTGAATATTGTGCAATCATCAGCAAAAATCCCCACTTCTGACCTTGTGACAAAAGAAGGTCATCAATGAAGCAGCTGAATATGGTTTGGTCTCAGACACTACCTTGAGGAACTCCTGCAGAGATGTCCTGAAGCTGAGATGACTGACCTCCAACAGCCATGACCATCTTCCTGCGTGCCAGGAATGACCCAACCAGCAGAGAATTTCAGTTTTGCTCAGGCTCCTTGATCCTAGGTCAAATGTAGCCTTGATGTCAAGGGCTGTCACTCTCGCCTCACCTCTGGAATTCAGCTCTTTTGTCTATGTTTGAAATAAGGCTGTAATGAGATCAGGAGCTGAGTGGCCCTGACACCTAAACAGGGTGTCACTGAGCAGGTTATTGCTGAGTAGGTGCTGCTTGATAGCATTGTTGATTGACACCTTTCACATGACATATTGGGGCAATTTTCCACGTTGCCAGGTAGATGTCAGTATTGTAACTACTGGAATAGCTAAGGGAGTAGCAGGTTCTGGAGCACAGTTATTCAGTACTATTTCTGGAATGTTGTCAGAGTCTTTAGCCTTTGCAGTATCCAGTATCTCCAATCATTTCTCAGGAGTGAATTGTGTGTATCTCCTTATAGGTTCAGTTCATGCTTTATTCTGTGACACTCCTGAGACTTATTTTGGGATGTTTCATCATGTTAAAGATTCTATATTGTTTTGACTAGTCTGCATTTGAGGTTCCTTCATTTATTACAGTTCCAAATGGGGTTAGCACAAATTGCCAAGTTCCAGGTAAGGTGAGGTGAACTGGCTCCCCATTGGTTGATTGCAACAAGATTTACTTACAAAGAATCCTTTCCCAGACCAATATTTTAAAAGGAGCCAATTTAATCTGGCTTTCCTGAGTTAACAAAAGAGTGAACACATTAGTTCCAAACATAAGAAATAACAACGTGACACACATACACTCAGAATAGAAATGAGGTGAGTCAAATAAATAATAAGAATTGATAAAAAATATGGATCAGTTTCTGTTCTGTGAAGATTAGTCAATGGACATTAAGTCCATAACATTGGGTGATATCCGTAGAACTGATCTTGGACAATAATCATTTAAGAGGTTTGGCCTAGCAGGCTGGCTGAAAGGACTTTGTCCTGTTTCCTTTTGACTGCACTTCACTTGCTTTCTGGCTTCCAGCAAAGAGAGGGAGAGAGAGACAGCTTTCTTTTCTTTTAATTTATAGTGCAAGGATAACTCATGGTTTTCTTAGCTATGACCCACAGAGTTGCACACACAGATTAGAGTTGAAACTGGCTTTTAACCCCTATTTTTGTGTATTCTTGAAATGATTAAAACATCTTCACTGCTTTCTCTTCTCCTGTCTTGGTTACGATTCTGAAACCTTACAGGAGATTACAGTTCAGTTTGCAGTGCATTGCTATTTTTAATATCCCTTCTCTTTGATGCTTGCTTGAAATTCATCAGCTGTGACTCCTTTCACACTAAAGATATTGCACACAGGCCTTCCAGACACTCACTGAATTACATTGGTCTGAATTTATGTTCTGAGTCATTTGTTTGGTTCTATGTGCTTTTCTAAAAGAAATGTAAGTTATAATTAAAAGTTCAATATGTCCTTATGTGATCCAGGTTTATGATTTGTGGTCACGACAATATATCAATGTATTAATTTTATTTTATTCAGGTTTTGTTTTTGTTATACAGTATTTTCCACCAACATATAGAACCTGAGACTTAATTGGCTGATCAGACTTTTGTTTGGGTGCTGCCTTCAGAGTAGCCTTAGCTGGAATTGCACTGACGTTGTTGCTGCTTTGGCCTTCTTAGACTCTTTTGCAGCCCTGACTGCTTATTCATATTAACTGTTGCACGTGTCATGTTTCTGATTCCACTTAGCCATAATCTCAGCAAGAGAGGCACCTGTCATAGCTCATTGGAACTTCACTGCACAATGGGAGTGCTTTCTCTGCATCTCTTCAGACTACCCCCTTGTGCCTGTACAATACAGTTAGTCCAGGTGATCTGTCGAGTATCTCTATTGAAGAGGAATGTTGACTCACATTTAGAATTCAGAAATTGGAAAACCTTCCCATTAATCCTGGCATGGCAGTTCCTGTGACCTGGGTATATTTTACATCCATTAAAACTGCATAGATTCATGTTGACTGTTAAGATGGTGTGAGGGAAGAATGTGCCAAGTTGTTAAAAATTTTCAACCATTGTTAAGTTCACAGAAAGGCATAGCAACAACTTGCATTGAAAGAGCATCTTCAATGATGCTCACAGAAGCATGATAGAGACAAACATTGACATCAAGCCAAATAAGGAAATATTAGGACAGGTGAAAACATTTGATTAGAGGTAGGTTTTGAGGAGCATCTAGAAAGAGAATAGAAAGGCAGTAAGTTTTATAGAGGAATTTAGGCAACAATGTGGAACAATTCAAATTGGGAATGTTAAAGAGGTGAGAGTTGGAGGAGAACAGATACTTTGGAAGGTTTGGAACTAAAGGCGATGAGATAGGTAGCTTGGGGAAAAGCTTGAGGAATGAGAATGACAAATTTAAAAGCAAAGTATTGCTGAACCGAGAATAAGCACAGGGTGATGGATGAATGGAACAATGTGAATTAAGATATAGGTTGCAGTTTTGGATGACTTCATGCATCCTGAGGGTGGAATGTAGGACAGTCAGAAATGCTTTAGAATAGTCATGCATAGAGGCAATAAAGCAATGCACGACGATTTCAACAGCAACAAGTTAAGCGGGGATAGAGTCAGATGATGATCTGGAAGAAGTAAATGATTTTAATGATGCACAATATGTGATCAGAGCTCATAACATATTAAATATTGTGAACAGTCTGGTTCAGTTACATAGAGTTATCAGGGAGAGGGATGCATTCAGCAGCTAAGAAATTAGAGATTGAAAACAATGTGTTTCCTCTCTCAATTTTTTATTTATTAAGATATTCTTGCACATTTGGCAGTGAATGTGATGATAATGAAGGTGTCAAGGGTGATTTGGGTGAGTTTAAGCTTGGATGGGAGGACAGTAAAGCTTTACCCTCAGGTGATATATCACAGAGTGTGGAGCTGCAAAGTAGAAGAGATCAAGGACACATCTTTGTGGACAGGATCCGTTAGTGAAATAGCAAATGAGGTCATTGCAGGTGATTCGAGAGATGCCACCCCAGTCACCACAATGACAATGGACAGGTTGGTGTGATCAACTATGTGACAGAAGGAGGTCAGGGATTCAAACATAGAATCACAGGAATAATGGGTGTGGAATAGAGGAATGGCAACATGCTTAAGGGCTTTGGAGAGAAAAGGAGTTTGGAAATGAGTTGTTAGCTTGCAAGGATGGAGACTAGTCCAAGTGTTGGTCTTTGAGGAATGGGCCAGTAAAAGTAGATAGAAAGCTGTGAGGGAATATACAGTATTTGAAGAGGGAGAACTGTTCACAATATCCGGTAACCTGAGAATCAGGAGGAATATTGGATTGCCAGTGGTTTAATGAGAATCAAGGGGATCAAGGAAGGTGAAAGCCTACTTCATGGCCAGGTTTATCTCAGAGAAAGCATGTGGAAGGCAAGAAGTGAGTTCAGGACTGATTTAGGGTGGGTCTTTACAGAATGTTTAGCCTGCTGGGCTGGAGAAGGGAAGGAAAGCAGAATATACAGTTGCCTGGATGGTATCAATCATATTGGAAAGAAACCCATGAACCCCTCACACATTGGTGGAGGTTAAAGTGGTGGTTTAAGAAGATGGAAGGGATAGAAGCATGTGGGGATGGTTATCTTTTACCCCCAGGGTCATCTTTGAATAGCGAACAGTATTAAGCAGGTGAAATGAGAGGATGATAGTATGGTATGTGGGCCTGCCACATCTGACAATGAATGGCTAAATCGTTTGTCATATTCTTTCGAGTCTGTATCCCTTGGACATAGAGGATATGAGATGAAGATTGTACAAGGGATAAATGGACAGGGTGCAAGAAAGTACTCAATATTGATCCCAAATGCTGGCCCATACAGGCTGATACCAGGATTTGCATGACAATGTTTCTGGCTCTATGGCTGCCTCCAGACATGTTGTCCAATTAAAGATGGCAGGCAGGGTCCTAATGTTGCAAATCTAATCAGAAATCTATCAACTCTGAAGCCTCAGCAGTGTCCTCAGGTAAAATGAATGCTGCTGAGACAGCTAGGAAACCTAGGGGCCATCTTTAAAAGTGAGACATCATCCTAGAAGAAAGTATGATTTAAAATTCTGTATTTCTGTTGATGCAAAGCCCTGACAATCAGAAAGGAAATCCTTCCAATCCTTCCACAGGGTCTTTGGGGCTGCAGGGGTGTTCATCCCTGCCCATTCAACACCCTCCCTGCACCCCTCCCTACCCCCCACCCCCAAACTTCCCTTTTGGGTTACGGAACCTCTGGCTCTGATTATCCCTGAGCTTCCACAGAGAGTCCATATCCACAAAACTAATGGTCTCACCACATGGCTGGAGATCTCCTTGGTAACCCTGTTCAGTGGCTTCTAGAAGGGCCTTAATTTTGTAAGTCAGAGGCCTAGCTCTGTGAAGAGAGCAATCAACACCAATCGTAGCCCACTGCAGAAGATCTCCCTGGCGGTGCCAGGGTGTGGCTTTTTATCATCTTATATAGCTGTCCATTCCCATCATCTAGGGTCTGTAAAACTGACGGCATAGTTTCAGTGCAATCTGAGGCATTAAAGTTGGCAGTATATCATGGATCTGGTCTACATGCTTTTCTAAAAATGCTGCAATTTTGTATGAAGTACTGTACTTCAATGTACTGTGCACATTTCCTCCAATTTTACTGAAAACAAGCCTAAGTTCTAAAAGAGCACATTTATGATTACACTAGAAACAGTGAAAATAAATCATCTCAAATGTATCTGCAAAATTCCTACATTTAACTGACATAACTTATCATAAAGTTCTTTAACATCAATGTCCATCAGAATACATCATTCATAATGTCAGCCATCCTGAGAACCTCTTGAAATAAAACTAACTAATTTCAAATTCTGGGCCAATTTGAACTGTAGACACCCATCCACTGAGAACTGAGTAGAGGTTTAATTTATTACAATTGTTCCCCATAAGCTTGAAATGAGCGCAATTTCATCTAATCAAGAGGGGCTGCATACAAACAAGTGGTGATGTGACTTAAATCTTGTGCCCAGCTATTGATGTTTTATTATAGGTATGGATGTAAAAGAATCACACCTTGGAGCTTGAACCAATGGAATTTTCAATTTTTGCTTAGACATCAGGCGTCTTAATATGCCTCTGGTCTTGGGTACTGTTGATTGAGCTTTATTGTGAGACAACAAAGGCTAAATTTCCCTTGGCTTTTTCAATAGGTAGATGTCGGGAGACATAATAATAAAAAGGCAAATCAAATCAATGAAGGTTGGCAAATTTAATTAACTGTGACATTGTGCATTTTGTGGAAACTATTTCATTAACTGATTGGTATCTCCATTAAAAAAGTCATTACGGATGTGAATTAATTTGTATGCACATCTAGCTTATTTATATCTCCTAAATTATATATCTTTCTTTCATGATTTTCTCTGTATGAATTAATCCTTTAGATTCATTTCCATGAATTTGTTGATGCTTTGCTTTTCAAAAGTAGTGAAAAGATAAAGTCTGTAAAATCCTCAAACAATGACCACACTTTTTGTAGGAAATTTACTGTTCCTGAGGTTGTCTAGGTCTAGACTTTGAACCTAAACCTAGTCTGGCTGTATAAGATTCGGATTCATTTCAAAGCTGCATTGCGTGGGAATGGGTGAACTGTAACTATTAATTTAATCATTAAAAATGTAGCTTAATTCCAAACAGAATCAAAAAATGAAAGAAAAACAATTTTAGAATGTAATTTTGACATTGGTGGAGCACGTCTATTAACTAGTGCAAACTTATCCATCAGTGAAATTCTTTGGTACTGCAGAGATAATGCAGAATCCTTAAATGTCATTGCAGTCAATCAGTTTATGTTCAGAACCACATACAGTATTGCCTTCCAAACAAAGTCTTAATCTTAAAGACTTTTGTGTTGCCTGTGGTATTTAGCTGTGGCAAATCTCTGAATTATTTCAAGACATTTTGTTTATATGCAATTGTGAGAGATATAATGAAATTTTTGTTGGACAACTATACAGCAGTCTACATGCCTGGCAACAAAAGTTAGTAGTACGTATTGATGAATGACACTATATGACTAACAAACAGGCAGAAGTGAGGACTGCAGATGCTGAAAACCAGAGTTTAGAACAGAGTGGTGCTGGAAAAGCACAGCAGGTCAGGCAGGATCCGAGGAGCAGGAAAATCGATATTTTGGGCAAAAGCCCTTTATCAGGAAGGGCTTTTATCCGAAACGTCGATTTTCCTGCTCTTCTGAGGTTACCTGACCTGCTGCGCATTTCCAGCACCACTCTGATCTAAACTATGACTAACAAACATACATGCACTAATTTTAGAAGCAGACAAGTTGATAATTGTTTTACCGGCCCTGTTTCTCTTTTTTGTAGTTTACCCTTTAGCTGGGAAGTGGAGAGGTAGAGATGCGGGAAGTTCAGAGTTTGATGTTGACTGTTGTTCAAAGCAGTTAGTACCTGAGAGGGTTAACCAACATCACAAGATAAGCTCTTGCCATCAGGACGTAAAGGACTGATCTTGGGAGGACCTTTCCAGTTTCTTACCAAGTCAGTGTGAGAATGTTTCAGTAACAGTAATGTATACTTTCTCATAGGTTGAGTCTGATGCCTTACAAGAGACCATCATAGGTATGTCAGATGTAATCTAACAAGCTATTAAGTATTATATAATGAACATTTATTATATCAAGCCTATCTTCTGCTGAAGACTTCATGTGGCCATTCTTCCTCATTTGGCTTCAGTAACTTGGATTAATACCAATAGGAAGAATTGGAGGCAATTAATCTACCTAAGACATTTTAGATAGTCCTGGTGAATATGACCACAACAGAAACCACTGATAGTCTGAAAACAGATACATATAGCAGGATTTTATAACCAGCTTTGTGACCCTGATTTTGGGCCTAATTATCTACTTCTGATCTCACTATCCTTTTATGGATGGTAGAGAGATCAGTCAGAATGCTAGTATCTCTGCAGGTTAGGCAGGAAAGGTAGGTGCTCCAGATAACAGACCAGTGAACGTGAAAGCTCCTCGAAATAGATGAATCCATTAAACATTAAATTAATAGATTGCTCGTGCCAAGCAGAAAGCATTCTCAGATTAGAGGGACAACTTCTGCAGAGGCATGATTGGGCTGACTGTCATGTTGGAGACCCCTTTGTTTGAAGGAGGGAGCCTCAGTGTCTAACAGCTCCCTGGACTGCCATTATTCAGTCAGACTTGATACGTGGCATGGGGCTGTACTGCTGTGGGCGAAAACCCTGTGAACCCAAACACCTGCCTCTCACTGGGGCCTTAATTATTGAAATTGATTGCCTGCCTCCATTCAGAGAGGGTAATACACAACCTGGCCCATCATTGGCTAACATCCCAAGGCTACAGGAATGTCGAGAGCAGTGTTCAAGTGTGGATTTGCAATAATTTTCTGGATCTCACTGCAGCGCCCTCCCACCTTTCCCAAGCCCAACACAGTGAGGCCCAAAATGCTGCTGTAATAGTCCAATGTTTGACAGGAAATGCGTTCTCGGGTGGCTGGATGACACAAACGTACAGCTGGAGTATCACCACCCTCCCCACCTCCGTAACCATTAGCTATTGCCCTTGTGCTATCGGCCTTGATTCTGAACAATTAAAATGTACCAAATGCATTCTAAGAAAATATGTGTATCGTTATTAACTTCTAAAATAACTGTTTCAGTAACTCAAATGAACAAAACTGCCTATTTTATATCACACAATATAATGAGTTATTTTTAACCTTGGGTGGAACATCATTGTACTTTTAATAAGGTGCCTTTGTTCTCCAGCTCAATAATTACCTGTTGACCCTAATTTACTGGAGCCAGGTTTATTTAAATAAAACATTTGGTGGGCTTCTGTGCAAAATCTTTGCCATAAATTTCAGGGTTTTATTTGCACAAGCAAATCATCAGCAAGGTTTCCCTGTAGTTGAGAGGAGGATTGACAGTTGCAGGTGAGGCCAGACTTACTGACTGGGGAAGGAAGGGACAGGGTGTTAAGAAGTACTTCAGACAGTGACGTCCTGTATGATCCACATCTTGTGATTATGAGAGACTAACCATTTGTTTCAACAAGTACAACCTGAGAATCAACAACACAACTGCTACATGGCTGCTGAGACTCTGAGGCAAGTAGTTCAGGTGACCAACTGGACCACTCTCTGCAGATTGTGGGAGGGCTGGCTTTCAGTGAAAGTCCATGTAGGTTCCCAACCAATACTGCTGAGTGTCTGTTGAGTTAACCCAGTGATCCATTGGAGAACAGATCCTTGGGCAGCTGCGTGACTAGACAAGTCTCTTTCGAACTGAGTTTCCCTGCAGTGCAATGCCATTCCAAGGAAGTAGTAGAATTTGTGACCTTGGTCAACAGAGACTGCATCAGGTTGGGTTTGACAAATCACTGGATGGGACTGGCCAGTCTCTCCATGTTGGAGAGGATCGGTTTCAGGTTGCCACACACTATGAGCTGTTTTATTTTCATCTTATTTCTCTCAGAGCATCACAGAGATGTTCGAAATCCAAACCGTTTATTTCAATGAGATGCCGTTGTTCTCTAGCTCAATGGCTGTCTGCTCACCCTTACTTACTGGATCTAAGTTTATTTAAAAGAATATTAGTATGTTCCAGAATTATATGATGACTCAAGTGTCACTTTGAAATTAGTGGGTACGATGTTGTGGGTACCACAGAGACATGGCTGTAAGGGGACTAGGGCTAGAAACTGAATATCCAAGGATATGCATTCTATCAAAAGGACATGCAGATAGGCAGAAGGTTGCCTTGTTAGGAAGAAATGAAATTAAATATGTGATATTGTAAACTGCAGAACTTTAATAGCTATTCAGGGATTAAATAATTACCAATAACTCTTTCTGGAACAGACTGTTTCTTGAGGTGAAAGGGACAAGAAGAAACTGTTATAAAGGAACTAAAAGCAACATGCTAGTCATAGATTAGAATCATTGACTCATAGAATCCCCACAGTGTAGAAAGAGGTCATTCGGTCCATGAGACTGTACTGACTCTCCAAAGACCTGCCCTCCCAGACCCAGCTCCCCAACCCCCCACCCCCATATTCCCACATCTACCATGGCCAATCCACCTAAACTGCCCCTCAGAAGAAGGAGTAAAAACACCATAGAAAAGCTGTTTCCTGGAGAGAAGAGTGTTAACACTGAATGTAACAAGAAAACGGTGATGCCATGCACCTGCATGGTAAGCAGGTAAGAGGGTAAGCTATAGACTATGGGCGGCACGGTGACTCAGTGGTGCGCACTGCTGCCTCACAGGGCCAGGAACCCGGTTTCAATTCCATCCTCGGGTGACTGTCTGTGTGGAGTTTGCACATTCTCCCCATATCTGGGTGGTTTTCCTCTGGGTGCTCAGGTTTCCTCCCACAATCCAAAGATATGCAGGTTAGGTGAATTGGCCATGCTAAATTGCCCATAGTGTTCAGGCTTGCCTAGGTTAGGTGCATTAATCAGGGGTAAATATAAGGGAATGGGTCTGGGTGGGTTACTCTTCGGAGGGTCGGTGTGGACTTGTTGGGCTGAAGGGCCTGTTTCCACACTGTAGGGATTCCATAAGCTAATCTAATTTTATAAACTTGATGACTCCAGAACTGTAATCAGTGCTGTGGATGAATGGATCTAAAGGATCATCAATAATGTCACATCTAAACTTCAGAAGATATAAAATCTTATGCAAATTAAGTTTTAAGATTCTACAGTAATCGAACTGCACAGAACCATGCATAATTATCGAACTCTGTACACATCTAGAGAGAGATGCTGTTGGTTGGATTGTAGCTAAATTCCACCTTAATTTGGTAATAGCGAAGTTGAGTCGTGAGGCTTAACTTGCTTACTTGAGGGCTCTTATTTTGGCTGCTTCATGTAACATAGTTTAAGTAATTGTTTCAGTATTGGATTGTCTGTGAGGTTTCTTAATAAGTAACCAAATTAATGGTAGCCTGTGGTAATTTACAGACAACAAATCAATAGCAAGAAGTAATACAGAGTTGGAAGGCGTAGAAGCTGTGTGGGTGGAGTTGGGGAAACATAAAATACCCTGATGAGAGTAATGTACAGGCTTTCTAGCAGTAGTCAAGATGAGGGGCAGAAAATAAATCAGGAGATAGAAAAGGCATGTAAGGAAGGCACTATTAGAATAATCACTGAGGGCTCAGTATGCAGGTGAACTGGGAAAATTAGGTTGTTATGGCATCCCAAGCAAAGGAATTCATGGAATGTCTATGAGATGGTTTTTGGAGCTGCTTGTAGTAGAACACACTAAGGAACAGGTCATTCTGGAGTTGGTGATGTGTAATGTTGTAGATTTGATTAGGGAGCTTAAGGTGAAGGAGCCCCTAGAGGACAGTGACCATAATATGATAGAATTCACCCTGCAGCTTGAGAGGAAGAAGCTGGAATCCGATGTAATGATATTATAATTGAATAAGGATAACTGCAAAAACTGGAGGGAGGAGCTGGCCAGAGTTGAATGGAAGGGGAACCCAGCAAGGAAGATGTAAGAGCAATAATGGCAGGTGTTTCTGGAGGTAATTCGGGAGGCACAGCAGAACTTCATTCCAAGGAAGGAGAAATATAAAAACAGGCGGCGAGGCAACCATGTCTGACAATGGAAGTCAGGGACAGCATAAAATCACAAGAAAAAACATACAATGTGGTGAAGTTTAGTAGGGAACCGGAGCATGGGAAACCTTTAAAAACTAACGGATAACCGAGAGCAATACGGGAGAGAAGATGAAATATGAAGGTAAGCTAGCTGGTAATATAAAAGAAGATTGCAAATGACTTTCCTAGATATATAAAAGGTAAGAGAGAAGCAGGAACGGAGATTGGATCACTGGAAATGAGGCTAGCAAAGTATTTATGGGGGCAAAGGAATGGTGGAGGAACTGAATAGGCATTTTGCATCATCTTCATGGTGGAAGACACCAGTAGCATACCAGAACTTCAGGAGAGTCAGGGGGCAAAGATGAAGAGAAGGTGCTGGGGAAGGTGAAAGGTCTGAAGGTGGATAATCACCTGGACTAGATGGAGTATACCCCTGAGATGGTTGAAGAGATTGTGGTGATCTTTCAGGAATCACCATGGTCAGGGAGGGTCCTAGACCACTAGAAAATAGCTAATGTGACACCATGAAAAGGACAGGTAAGTGGACATGAAGAATGATGGATCTGCCAAGGTCCTATTGATTAGTGGAGGAGGCTCAAGGAACCAAATGGCCTATTCCTGTTCCTATTTCTTATGGTTTTATGGAAAGAAATTCACAAAAAATGTCCAACACAATTGTACAGATCCAGAAGATAGAATGGATTGACTTCTCATAGTTCCTTTGATTCCCTGTTGATGAAATAAAATTGCTGATGATTTCAGAATGATAATCTTCAGATCAGGTTTCAAATTCAGGTGGGAAACAGTTACAAATTCCAATATTGATTTTGTTTAGGTTTTCAAACTACCTCACGAAGAGAGCGGGCTTTTAGTTATCTTTGTTTTAAGAATCTTCTCTTACTGAATAGAGTAGAGAGTGATGCTTTTTCAGCAAGCTTCTTCAAGATCTCACACCATGTCTCAGAAATTTTATAGCAATCTCAGTCAAGGGCTGTTGCTAAGCAATAAAGAACATAAATCCTATGGTCTCCAAGAAATTGCATGATAAATCCTCTTCAGTCCAGAAATATCTGAGTGCCATTTTTCTGTTTCTCATAGTCCATAGAAGTATATTTATTCAAATTCCTAACAATATTCCTAACAGGATGCTTGTTGTTCGTGAGTACCTTGTGCATTCCAAAGTGAGCATCTTCCTTTTACTGTAGCCTCTAAGGTATACATGTTACTGCTGTCTGAACTAGTTGCCTACAACAGTGGTAACAATTACTATTGCGACTTCTGCGACTTCTCCCTCACACCTTCCCCTCCTTCTGTTCCTCCTCAGTTAAAGTGGACCTTGCTGCTGGGAGCATGGGCAATGATAATATTGGAAGAGTCACATTAGATGGATTATGTGTCAAGATCATATTGAGCTCAAAATTGAGTAGAGGGGATTAAGGATAAGGAATAGTTGTACATCTATAACAAAATTGGAGTACTCACAGAATTCCAGACGACATGTCTCCTGCTTTGTTGCAGTTAGGACATCTCCTACACCACTCCTGATTAGTACTGGCACTGCATCCTCAGGATAGTGTTGTCATGGAGTCCTGATTCTCTTTCCTTTGTCAGCTAACTGTAGGTATCCATTGTGTGCTATCTTGTTCTGTAAGAGAAAGAATGCTAATTGTAAACAAGTGTATTGACAAGTATGTCTGATACCACACATGGTTGGAGAGCTAGGAGTTTTTGCCTGTAGCTGGAGTAATTATAGTCAATTGTGTGAGGTGCCTAATATTAGTATCTAGTTTGATGATAGATGTTGTGTGTTAAGGTTTTGATACACATGATGGTGTAGCTATTGAGAAATAACTTTGGATATCTTACTTTATACACTCATTAAACTCATTATACAAATCATTAAATCTGGTGTGCCACGGGAGTTATGTAGAGTCATAGAGTCATAGGGATGTACAGCAGGGAAACAGACCCTTCGGTCCAACCCGTCCATGCCGACCAGATATCCCAACCCAATCTAGTCCCACCTGCCAGCACCAGGCCCATATCCCTCCAAACCCTTCCTATTCATGTACCCATCCAAATGCCTTTTAAATGTTGCAATTGTACTAGCCTCCACCACATCCTCTGGCAGCTCAATTCATACTCATACCACCCTCTGAGTGAAAAAGTTGCCCCTTAAGTCTCTTTTATATCTTTCCCCATCACCCTAAACCTATGCCCTCTAGTTCTGGACTCCCTGACCCCAGGGAAAAGACTTTTCCTATTTACCCTATCCATGCCCCTCATAATTTTGTAAACCTCTATAAGATCACCCCTTAGCGTCCGACAGCCCCAGCCTGTTCAGCCTCTCCCTATAGCTCAAATCCTCCAACCCGGCAGCATCCTTGCAAATCTTTTCTGAACCCTTTCAAGTTTCACAACATCTTTCCGATAGGAAGGAGACCAGAATTGCATGCAATATTCCAAAAGTGGCCTAACCAATGAAGCAGGACTGCAGGCTTTCACTCCTCACTGATATCCTCTCCCCATCCTCTCCCTCACCCACTGTGGATGCAGGACATACTTCCTCTGCTGTAACTCCCTCCACCAGTGCTACTCCTGAGAACCTGTCAGTCCTCTTTGATTTGAACCATTGCCCATTATTGAGTGCATGGAAACGACATACACCATTCCACAACAACATTCCTAATCAGTGTGAGTGCTAAATGTACAGGCCCTCACTTTAGTATCTCCAGGCACAATTAAAGCATCATTATCAGTAAATAACTCCAGATCTTTAAGTAGGTGTTGTTTATTAGCACAGCACTCACTTAGTGCACATTTCGCATTCCGTAAAGAGGCGTTAAGAATCCAGACACTGACCTTTGTTGTTAATTACTTATCATTTCCAATATCTTTCTTGCAATAATAAAACTGAATTTTATTTTCATACTGCTGCAGATAATTTTTCGTAATCTTTATCCGAACAAGTCAGTACAGCAGAATACCATTGAGTCTACAGGGACTTTGGTTAGCTTAAATTTGCAATACATTTTGGGCTGTTATGCAGCCACTTACCTTTATGAGGCCATGTTTCACTACATTTTATAGAGTCATAGAGATGTACAGCAGGGAACCAGACCCTACGGTCCAACCCGTCCATGCCGACCAGATATCCCAACCCAATCTAGTTCCACCTGCCAGCACCTGGCCCATATCCCTCCAAACCCTTCCTATTCATATAGCCATCCAGATGCCTTTTAAATGTTGCAATTGTACAAGCCTCCACCACTTCATCTGGCAGCTCATTCCATACACTTACCACCCTCTGAGTGAAAAAGTTGCCCCTTAGGTCTCTTTTATATCTTTCCCCTCTCACCCTAAACCTATGCCCTCTATTTCTGGACTCCCTGGCCCGAGGGAAAGACTTTGTCTATTTATCCTATCCAAGCCCTTCATGATTTTATAAAGTTCTATAAGGTCACCTCTCAGCCTCCGAATCTCCAAGGAAAACAGCTCTAACCTATTCAACCTCTCCCTATAGCTCAAATCCTCCAATCCTGACAACATCCTTGTAAATCTTTTCTGAATCCTTTCAAGTTTCACAACATCTTTCCGATAGGAAGGAGACCAGAATTGCATGCAATATTTCTGAGCAATTCTTTAGAATGCTGGCTGTAGTTGATTTTGCAGAGTTAATTTTCAACCTGAAATCAATGGAAAAATAAATGGTGTGATTTCTACATCAAATTTTGATAATCAATTCCAGTTTTACATCAAAGTTGGCAAGTTAAAGGTTTCCCTAGCTCTTTTTCACATTGCATTCCTTGAATCTGGTTCCATGTATATAGGGAGTGTTCAAGCCAATATGTAAAAACTTTGTATGAGGTCGGGTCTCTTAATTTGTAACCAAAAGACGAGTCGTATTTCTGCTACCACAATGTTAGGATCACAAAATCAACTCACATGTCCAGCCTACAATAAGCCATTGTGGGTCCATTAAAATGATGTTAAACAATGCTACATTGTACATTCATTAAAATAATGTCAAACATTGCAATGTTGCAACATTTAAGGGGTGCAAAATGAGAAACATATGATTATATAAATAATCAATATATAAATAATATTCAACTGTGTTGAAACATATCCAGATAACAATGGGGCTTCAAACATACTTTTTAGTTCTATTTCTTCACAGAGGGCTGTTTTCAAATCAGCTATCATCTCCAAGCTTTTCTTTCCAAACTTTGGTGTGTCTTAATCTTTCTGCACACATGCTAATACTTTCATATTCATATCTTTATTCCTTTGGGGAATGAGTTGGAAAGATTAACAGGTTTATTATCAACATAACATGCACATTCTTTCCATGACCAATAAATCCAGGAGTGGGACTTGATCACAGAATTTCTGGCTCAAAGGCAGGGACACAACCTACCGAGGCACAAGTCATCACACTAATGCTTTGAGGCTCCCTCATGATATCATTGCCCCTGGTGTTATGGCTGTCTGATCTTTCAACGAATTCATGGTGATTCAGAACTTGAAACTGAACTGAAAGTAGGATTACTACAATCAGAAGAACAACAAAAGGAGGCTTTCATCTTTGTTGTTTGGGCAGTATTCAATTGTAAACCCACAGCTGAATATCTTCGGGTGAGTCATCATTTCTTTGTTGCTTTTGAATCTGATAAAACAAGCTTGCAGCTTTACAATTTCAGCTCCTGGCCTAAATGATGCCAAATAACTTTTATCAATCTTATCAGCCTTTCTAAATTGGGTACTCCAAGTATAAAAGGAGAATGCCGCACGGCTCAGCCAGCATTACTGACTTTATTTCCTTTGTGCAACTGATCTATGCAACCAGCATAAAGATTGAGGATGCATTTTGTCTAATATGTTTATTAAAAACGTTTGAGGAGAGGTGCAGATATATCCAGCACAGCACTTGTTTGTGATGCAGATGTCTCAAAACTCATCAGGATTGAACAGTTCTACAAAGAAATAAAGAAAATTTACAGCCCAGGAACAGGCCTTTCGGCCCTTCAAGCCTGAGCCGATCCAAATCTACTGTCTAAACCTGTCGGTCAATTCCTAAGCATTTGTATCCCTCTGCTCCCCACCCACTCATGCATCTGTCCAGATCCATCTTAAATGAATCTACCGTGCCTGCCTCTACCACCTCTGCTGGCAACGCGTTCCAAACGCCCACCACCCTCTGTGTGAAGTACTTGCCACATGCATCCCTCTTAAACTTTCCACCTCTCACCTTGAAAGCATGACCTCTCGTTATTGAATCCTTCACCCTGGGAAAAAACTTGTCTCTATCCAACCTTTCTATACCCTTCATGATTTTGTCAAACTCAATCAGGTCCCCCCTCAATCTCCTTTTTTCTAATGAAAATAAACCTAATCTACTCAACCTCTCTTCATAGCTAGCACCTTCCATACCAGGCAACATCCTTGTAAACCTTCTCTGCACCCTCTCCAAAGCATCCACATCCTTTTGGTAATGTGGCGACCAGAACTGTACACAGTATTCTAAATGCGGCCGAACCAATGTCTTGTACAGTTTTAACATGACTTGCCAGCTCTTATACTCAATACCCCGTCCAATAAAGGCAAGCATACTATATGCCTTCTTGACCACTCTATCACCTGTGCAGCAAACTTCAGGGTACAATGGACCTGTACTCCCAGATCTCTCTGCCCATCAACTTTTCCCAAGGCTCTTCCGTTCATTGTATAATTCGCTCTAGAATTAGACTTGCCTAAATGCACCAACTCACATTTGTCTGAATTGACAGCCATCTGCCACTTTTCCATCCAACTCTCCAGTCTATCTATATCCTCCTGTATTCTCTGACAGTCCCTTATGCTTTCTGCTACTCCACCAATCTTTGTGTTATCTGTAAACTTGCTGATCATACCAACAGTGCCCTCTTCCAGATCAGTTATATATATTAGAAACAACAATGGCCCCCACACTGACCCCTGTGGAACACCACTGGTCACCTTTCTCCATTTCGAGAAACAGTTCTGCTGTTGCGGATTATTTACTTGCCTGATGCTTCACACAAGGGAAGCTTTTAAACTTTCCAAGATTCTACTTGTTACAAGGGTCTCTCAGATGAAAAGCATTGCATTAAATATTTGTGTTATTATAATGTTTGTATTATTATACTGAACCAAAGTCCTTGGCAGCTCAAAGCTTCTTGTCAGTGTCAATCACTTTCTGCAGTCTCAAAAGAATGATGAAAAAATAATAACATTCCCACACGTGAGAACCATATTGTTATCTGCAGCAAGTATTGTGGATTTCCTTCATTCATTTTCCAAATCACTCCCCTGTTCAATTTTTAAAGGTGGAAGAATAATCAGATATCAGTTCTCTATTAATTTGCAATTTTCAGCTTTTATCATGCATTTTTAATGCAATTTTATCAAAGCTGAGCTGTTTGTTGGATGAATAAGCAATCATGATGGATTATTGGAGAGGATTTATTCTGATGCCGTTTTGGTATTGGTGCTGCATGGATGTCATAGACGCCAAATATGAAAAATTGATTGGAATAATATTATGAACACTGAATGCTATGAAAGCATGTAAAAAAAGAAATAGTCCAAGACTTCAAGCACTTTATCAACTGACAATGAAAGCTTTCCTGGGTCACCTTGCTTGTGTACTGCAGCCTTTGTGATAGATCGCCCAGTGTCTTTGCCAAATCTGCCTGCTATCCTGGTTCTGCTTGTACATGTCAATGACCAACACCATGAGGCTGAAAAGATGCAGTCCTCTGAGTGCCATTAACCTCGGCCTTTTCTTCCCAGTTACACTGACTGTAGTCCAGTTGAGGCAACTGTCAAAATGTCAGTTTCTGAGCTCATGGAGGATGTAGGAGACAGCCTTGATGGTTCCTTTCTTTGAGGGATCTGTGCTGTCTTCCTCATGGGTGGTGAGAGAGATGCCTGACAAGACTCCTGTTGATGGCAGGAGTCATGGATATCCCGCTGGTGCTGACAAGAGACGTGGAAGAGAATGTCATGATCAGGGGTAGAGGTTGTGGCTTTTTAATATTAAGTATACAGCGGTGGGTTATGGAAGAGCAGTGTTATAATGAACAATGGTTCTTACAGGTTCCCAGGACTTGGTGGATTTTGCATCTCCATAGGAGTGGATCGGGTCTGTGCAGAGTGGAGAATGTCATTCACCTTCTCCCTGTCCTTCTCGGTGTGAACTGTGGAGACTGCACTGACCCAGATAATGACCTGTGTTTTTAAGAAGGATGTAGGTATTGGTCTTTACCTGCTTTGTTTCTATGTTTCTGGGTCCACAAGGACCTCAGGTCCCTAACTGCAACATGTGCCATCAATGTCCCCTTCTCAGCCGTGCCCAGGGAGAATGTCTGCAAGCACAGGGTAGGTCAGGACTACCAGTATTTAACCAGCCATGCAATGGCCTTTTAAACGTGATGCAGATGCCAGAATGCCAGAATGCCCAGCAATATCCCAGCAGTGATGACTACATCCAGCTGTACAAAGGGAGGCTAGGATTAAATGAGAAGGCTACTACAGTGAGTAGTTACTGAAGTGTGTTCAGAATGGTGTGTTGCCTTCCTGGTGCCGGTATCAAGGAAACCTCTGATAGAGTGCAGAATGTTCTCAAAGGGGAGTAGGACCAGCAGGAGGTCATTGCATACATTGGAACTTAACAACATAGGAAGGGAAAAAGATGAGATTTTCAAGGGAGCATATAGAAAGTTAGGCAGGGATTTAAATAGGAGGTCCTCAAGGGGAGTAATATCTGGATTACTCCCGGTGCTACAAGCTAGCGAGGGTAAGAGTAGGAGGATAGAAAAGATGAATGAGTGGCTGAGGAGCTGGTGCAGGGAGAATGGTTCACATTTTTGGATCATTTTGGATTGCTTCTGGGTGTAGAACTGACCTGTATAAGAAGGACGGGTTGCACCTAAATTGGAAGAGGACTAATATACTGGCAGGGAGATTTGCCAGTGCTGCTTGGGAGGATTTAAACTAGTAAGGTGGGTGGGGGTGGGGGGCGCAGGGAAAAGTGGGGTGTTGATGGTAGGGACCCAAGGAGGTAGTGAGGAGAGTGATCAATTTGAGACTAGTACAGTTGGGAAAAGTAGGGAGTCAAACAGTCAGGGTAGGCAGGAACAACGCAGAAAAGAAGGTAGGACTGATCAATTAAACTGCATTAATTTCAATGCAAGAGGCCTAACAGGGAAGGCAGATGAACTCAGGGCACAGTTAGGAACATGGGACTGGGATATCATAGCAATTACAGAAACACGGTTCAGGGATGGACAGGACTGGAAGTTTAATGTTCCAGGATACTATAGGAAGGATAGAAAAGGGGGTAAGAGTGGAGGGGGAGTAGCATTTTTGATAAGGGATGGCATTATGGCTGTACTTAGGGAGAATCTTCCTGGGAATATGTCCAGGGAAGTTATTTAGGTGGAACTGAGAAATAAAAAAAGGATGATCACCTTATTGGGATTGTATTATAGACCCCCTATTAGTCAGAGGGAAATTGAGCAACAACTTTACAAGGAGATCTCAGTTCTCTGTAAGAATAATAAGGTGGATATGGTAGGGGATTTTAACTTTCCAAACACAGACTGGGACCACCATTGTATTAAGGGTTTAGATGGAGAGGAATTTGTGAAGTGTGTACGAGAAAATGTTCTGATTCAGTATGTGGATGTACCGACTAGAGGTGCAAAACTTGATATACACTTGGGAAATAAGACTGGACTTCACCAGTTTCCTCATTTCCCTTCCCACTCACCTTTCCCCAGTTCCAACCTTCCAGCTCAGCACCCTCGATTTTCCTGCTCCTCGGATGCTGCCTGACCTGCTGTGCTTTTCCAGCACCACTCTGGTTTCCAGCATCTGCGGTCCTCAGTTTTGCCTAAATAAGGCAGGGCAGGTGACTGAGGTGTCAGTGGAGCAACACTCTTGGGCCAGCGATCATAATTCTATTAGTTTTAAAATAGTGATGGAAAAGGGTAGACCAGATCTAACAGTTGAAGTTCTAACTTGGAGGAAGGCTCATTTTGACAGTATTAGGCAAGAACTTTCAAAAGCTGATTGGTTGCAGATGTTCGCAGGTAAAAGGACAGCTGGAAAATGGGAAGCCATCAGAAATGAGGTAGTGCGATTCCAGAGAAAGTATATTTCTGTTAGGGTGAAAGGCAAAGCTGGAAGGTGCAGGAAATGCTGAATGACTAAAGAAACTGAGGGTTTGGTTAGGAAAAAGAAGGAAGCATGTCTCAGGTACAGACAGGATAGATCGAATGAATCCTTAGAAGTGTATGAAGGCAGTAGGTGTCCACTTAAGAGGGAAATCAGGAGGGCAAAAACGGGACATGAGATAGTTTTGGCAAATATGGTTAAGGAGAATCCAAAGGGATTCTGTAAATGCATTAAGGACAAAAGCCTAACAAGGGAGAGAATAGGGCCCCTCAAAGCTCAGCAAGGCAGTCTATGTATGGAACTGAAGGAGATGGGTGAGATACTGAATGCGTATTTTGCATCCATGTTTACTGTGGAGAAGGTCGTGGAAGGTATAGAATGTGGGGAAATAGATGGTGACATCTTGAAAAATATCCATATTACAGAATAGGTGATGCTGGATATTTTAAAACACAATAAGTGGCCAAATCCCCAGGACCTGATCAGGTGTGCCCTGGACTTCTGCGGGAAGCTAAGGAAGTGATTGCTAGGCCCCTTGGTGAGATATTTGTATCATCGATAGTCACAGTTGAGGTGCCGGAAGACTGGAGGTGAGCTAACGTGGTGCCACTATTTAATAAAGGTGGTAAGGAAAAGCCAGGGAACTTTAGACCGATAAGCCTGACCTCAGTGGTGGGTAAGTTGTTGGAGGGAATCCTGAGCGACAGGATGTACATGTATTTAGAAAGGCAAGGACTGATGAGGGATAGTCAACATGGCTTTGTGCATGGGAAATCATGTCTCTCAAACTTGATTGAGTTTTTGAAAATGTAACAAAGAGGATTGATGAGGGCAGAGCAGTGGACTTCAATTAGCCATTCGACAAGGCTCCTCATGGTAGGATGGTTAGCAAGGTTAGATCTCAGAATACAGGGAGACCTAGCCATTTGGATACAGAACTGGCTCAAAGGTAGAAGACAGAGGGTTGTCTTTCAGACTGGAGGCCTGTGACCAGTGGTGTGCCACAAGGATCGGTGCTGGTCTACTGCTTTTCATCATTTATATAAATGATTTGGATGTGAACATAGGAGGTATGGTTAGTAAGTTTGCAGATTACACCAAAATTGCAGGTGTGGTGGACAGTGAAGAAGGTCACCTCAAAGTACTATGGGATCTTGATCAGGTGGGCCAATGGGCTGAGGAGGGGCAGATGGAGTTTAAGATACATAAATGTGAGTTGCTGCATTTTGGAAAGGCAAATCATAGCAGGACTTATACACTTAATGGTAAGTCCTGGGGAGTGTTGCTGAGCAAAGAGACCTTGAAGTGCAGGTTTGTATATCCTTGAAAGTGGAGTCGCAGGTAGATAGGATAGTGAAGAAGGCATTTGGTATGCTTTCCTTTATTGGTCGGAGCATTGAGTATAGGAGATGGTAGGTCGTACTGTGGCTGTACAGGACATTGATTCGGCCACTTTTGGAATATTGTGTGCAGTTCCTGTCTCTGTTCTGTCAGAAGGAAGTTGGGAAACTTGAAAGGGTTCATAAATTATTTACAAAGTGTTGTCAGGGTTGGAGGATTTGAGCTGGAAGGAGAGGCTGAATAGGCTGGGACTGTTTTCCCTGGAACATTGGAGGCCGAGGGGTGACCTTATAGAGGTTTACAAAGTGATGAGGGGCATACATAGGGTAAATAGACAAGGTATTTTTCCTGGAGTGGGTGAATCCAAAACTAGAGGGCATAGGTTCAGGGTGAGAGGGGAAAAATTTAAAAGGGTCCTAAGGGGCATCTTTTTCACATAGAGGATGATGCATGTATAGAATGAGCTGTCAGAGGAGGTGGTGGAGGCTGGTACAATTACAACATTTAAAAGACATTCTGGATGGGTATATGAATAGGAAGGGTTTAAAGGGATATGGGCTAAATGCTGGCAAATGGGACTAGACTAGGTTAGGATCTCTGGTAGGCATGGATCAAAGGATCTGTTTCCATGTTGTACATCTCTCTGACGCTATGACTCTGTGACAGAAGTTCCTCAGATTGTCCATGCCAACTTTTCATTGCAATCTTCTGGTTAGTGTATCATTGGTGTAAACATTTTGTACATTCACCAGTGTTTTTGTGTGCAAGTAGGCCAGAGCTGAGTTCAGTCCGAGAAGCATTCAACCATAAAGCAGACTAAATTTAGTTTATATATACATTTGTGCCATATATAGTTCTAAACTGCTAGGCTACCAAGTAGCCCAATTATCCTTGTATCCTCAATTGTTACAGGCCCAATATTTTAAACTCCTGAGATTCATTTTGTAATGCTCTGATATTATCTCAGAATGGCAGCATTTTTATGGTTCGGGAGGAGGCCATTCTATGCATCATATCTGTACTGGTTGTCTGAATATTAGGACCCATTGAAAATCTCCTGCCTTTATCTCATATAGGAATATTAGATTCCTGAGTCCCTATGATTGAATTTCTGGACATTTGTACTTTTTCAATTTGGAATCACTACTACCACACAAAGAAAGGTCATAGATATGTTTATGTTGTACCTCAATGTTCCTCTCAAGTCCATATTTATAAGGGCTAATAATTGTATTAAAGGCGGGCAAGCCTATTATTACCAAGTCTTGCTATTTACCTGTGCTGCATAGTGTTAAAAGCAATGGAAAAGATCTGAGATTCTCAAGGCCATTGAACCAGTTGGCCTACATTGAATGTCCAATAATTAATCTTGTTTCCTCATAATTGATACCAGATTTTAAATAGTTAGTATCTAGTGGCTACATTTTTTTTTACCAGGGAGCACCTATTTGATGGTTGGGCTTGTTACTGTGGTCCAAAAGATCCATTTCGAAAGATACTATATTTCAGCATAAGAACTGGGAGCTGCATTCAGAAATCCGGCTGCTCCCCCCACCCCCCACCCCCAAATTCTGCTGTTTTCTACTCCACAGAAATGTGATGAAAATGTTCACTGTGGTGAACTAGGCAATTCGATTAGAGTCTGTACAGTATTGAAACAGGCCCTTTGGCCCAACCAGTCCACACTGACCCTTGGAAGAGGAACCACCCAGACCCATTTCCCTCTGACCAATGCACCAACACTATGGGCAATTTAGCATCACCAATCTACCTGACCTGCACATCTTTGGATTGTGGGAAGAAACCAGAGCACCAGGAGGAAACCCACGCAGACACGGGGGGAATGTGCAAATTCCACACTGACAGTCACCCAAGCCCTGGAATTGAACCTGGGTCCCTGGCACTATGAGACTGCAGTGCTAACTACTCAGCCACCATGCCACCCCAAATTATGATCTGTTATTGCACTGTTTCTTGACTGAGGTTGTAGATGTGCAACAATGTAGATTAGAAGAAGCCAGAACCATAACATTGAGGGTAGTGGTAATCTCATCACAGTGGGCGCTGAAGCATCTTTGGCAGACTTTGTCTGGGAGACAGGTTGCAGTAGACAATGTGGCTTTGTTGTTGCTGCCCAGCTGAACCTTGCCTTACAAAGATAATTTTTTTCAGACATTCCTCGATCCAAATGCCTGGGTGAACGTGGCTTGTGGTAATGAAGCATGGGAGTAGTCTGCCTATGGTGTGAACATGGCTTCCTGACATTCCACTTAGAATTAGAATTAGGTTTCTCCTCCTCCTCAAGCATGGAGTAGCAAAAAGTGCAAAACACTTTGACAACATTTGCATATCAACTTACATATCTCAGGTTCTGTTCTTGCACTTGGATTTGCAATCGAGAAATATGCTTGAAAGCTTCTTTCGTCTCTTCATATATCATAATTCTTACTTTCATACTGCTAAAATGCTTCATCGATCTCATCCAACTTGTTCACAAAATACCAGCTCATTCTAAACAGTGAACATTTACAGAAAAAAGTGAAAGAAAAATCCAAACAGAATTGGGAGCTAATGCCATGTGAACTGTACATTGAAATTGATGTATCATTTTTTTGCAGTAAAAGAGTTTTTTTCTAATTAATTCAATATCAGGCAGTAATAACAGTTCAATAAGTTTATTTAGTCAATTACAGTTTAGAAACTGGATTAATTATACAAGTATTGTGACTGCAAGAGCAGGTTAGAGGCTGGAAATCTTTCAGCAAGTAACTTACTTCCTGACTCTCCAAAGCCTCTACAAGGCACAAGTCAGGAGTGTGATGGAAACTCCCCACTTGCCTGGATGGGTGAAGTTCCAATAACATTCAAGAATGTTGACACCATCCAGGACAAAGCAACCCATTTGACTCACATGGCCTTCACAAACATTCACTCCAACCATCACCCACACTCAATAACTGCGGTGTTGCACTGCAGAAATTCAAAAAGGTCCCTTAGACAGCACCTTCCAAACCCACAACTACTGCCAGAGATAAGGGCAGGAGATGGATAAGGACACCACCATTTGCAAATCCTCCTCCAAGCCACTCACCATCCTAATTTGGAAATACATTGCGTTCCTTCAGTGTCAGTGCATCAAATTCCTGGAATTCCCATCTTGACAGCATTGCGAGTGCACTAACATTCCCCATAACCTGTGCAGCATATGCAATGCACCAATGTTCCACACAGTGATCAGCATTGACACACTGATTGCAGCATTCATTACTGGCTCTGGAAGTTGCTGCTGCACACAGACCTCAGAGGCCCATGCAGCAGAAAGGAAAGTTGAGGGAATTTGAAGTAACAGGATAGTGATAGTGCGGGATTTCCCAATATCCCGAACATCAACTTGGCTAGTCATAGTGTGAAAGAGTTAGAGAGAGCAGAATTTGCAGAAATGTATCCAGGAGAGCTTTTCAAACCAATATGTAGAAGCTCCTCCAAGTTCAGGGGGGGTCCTGAACTTAAACTGGAGAAAGACCAATTTTAATAAGATCAGGTATGATTCGGTCAAAGTGGAATGGGAACCGATACTTTTAGTTGAGTCTGTATTAGAGTAATGGGAAGGAAATAAGGTGAGTACAGGGTCAACATGTCAAGAGTGTGGTACTGGAAAGACACAGCAGGTCAGGCAGCATCCAAGGAGCAGGAGAATCAATGTTTCAGGCATATGACCTTCATCATCATTCCTGATGCCCAAACGTTGATTCTTCTGCTCCTCGGATGCTGCCTGACGTACTGTGTCTTTCCAGCACCACACTCTTGACTCTGATCGCCAGCATCTGCAGTCCTCACTTTCTCGACAGGGTCAACACGTTCCAATAAAGACAAAGTATACGACTAACAAATTTTGTCAACTCTGGAAAACGGGGATGTACAGGATTGGACTAAAAGAGAAGGGGAGGCTTATGGCAGATACTCAGATCTAAAACTGTAGAAGCAGTAGATAAGTACAGAAATTACTGGAGGTCTGGCAGCATCTGTGGAGAGAAAGCAGAGTTAACATTTTGAGTCCAATGATCTTTCTTCAAAACTGAATTTCTGAATATGGCTGCATTCATATAGTTCTGAAGAAGGGTCATTATACCTGAAATGTTGACTCTGCTTTCTCTCCATAGATATTGCCAGACCTGCTGAGTTTCTTCAGCTATATCTGTGCTTTATTTGCAAATTTCCAGCATCCACTATTCTTTGTTTTTTGTCAAGTATCCAATATGTCTCCTTAACCACTTTATCTACCTGTCTTGTTATGTTAAGGGACTAGTAGGTATGCATACTGTGGTCTTTGTGATCCTCAGTGCTTCCCAGGGTCCTACCATTCATCATGTATTTTCTTGGTATATTTTCCTGCACAAATGCACTTCACCTTGCACTTACAGAGGTTGAAATTCATTTGCCCAACCCATCTAAATCCTACTGTAATCTGAGGCTGTCCTCCTCATATTTACCATCCCACCAATTTTCACATCATCCATGAACTACTGATAAAGTCCATCTCATTATATATATCACAAACAGAACAAGCCCCAAAACTGATTCCTGCAGAATCCCTTTGGACATAGGCTTCCAGTCACAAAAACACCTCTCAACCATTACCCTCTGCTTCCTGCCACTCAGCCAATTGTGGATCCATTTTGCCAAGTTTTTGTTGGATCCCATGGGCTCTTACCTTTGCCATAAGTCTTCCATGGCATTATCAAAAACCTTGCTGAAGTTCAAATCGATGATTGTTGCTCCATGCAGACTTCCATGAGTCGATGAATGCTGGACCTGCAGCAAATGGAGTGCCGCAATTCACAAAGGCAGATCACCACCAGCTTCTCAAGAGCAACTAGAGATGAGCAACAAACATTGGCCCAGCCAATGATGCCCACATCTAATAAATGTATTTGTAAAAGAAATTCCATGTAATAATATTTGAAACATTGACTGCAGGTTACAGCTGGTGAGAGAACTTTGCAGAAACTTTGCCTTTCATCTCCTTGTAACCCCAGTGCATGCTGTAATACAAATTCACAGTGGGATGATCATGCATTAATCCTCGTCCAATGACTTATTTATTAATTTCTGCACAATGTTCAATTTAAAATGAAAGTCAAAGGTAATCGCTAGACATTCATTCTGACTTATCAGTATGACAACCATGAAATTAATCACCGCAATACCACTAATACAAGAGAGATTACAGAAGAGAGAGATTATAGAAATCTGATTTAATACAGTATGCACATTGCGTGTTATAGACAATAAAATATAAATTTCTCATAGTCTCAGGAAATAAACGTTTTTAAAATTAAAGCAACTCTGACCTATCACAAAATGTTATTTTTACATAGACAACAGAAATACATATCAGTCTGGATCTCATGTAGAAATCCATTTGTGTGCTGGAGTACTGATCTCTTTGAATTTGCATGCAAAATTAGGTATAAATGATTGGCACCACTTGTGCATCTTTGCAATGGTTCTCTAAACTTGTTCACTCTTTGACCTATCACAGAGCTTGCATACTGAGACTCTGGGAGCATGTGTTTCCTGACTTTTACCCTTCTCACACTTTGAATGATTGGCCTGAAATCAAAGCGGAAATGTGTTGCTGGAAAAGCGCAGCAGGTCAGGCAGCATCCAGGGAACAGGAGAATCAGGAGAATCAGGAATGAGGAAAGTTTGTCCAGCAGGCTAAGATAAAAGGTAGGGAGGAGGGACGTCGGAAATGTGATAGGTGGAAAGAGGTCAAGGTGAGGGTGATAGGTCAGACTGGGGTGGGG
>NC_057714.1:46987739-47033860 GCF_004010195.1 Chiloscyllium plagiosum | reverse complement strand
ACGACGGTTGGAGGAAGAGCGCCTTATCTTCCACCTAGGAACCGTCCAACCACAAGGGATGAACTCGGATTTCACCAGTTTCCTCATTTCCCCTCCCCCTACCTTGTCTCAGTCTAATCCATCGAATTCAGCACCGCCTTCCTAACCCGCAATCTTCTTCCCGACCTCTCCGCCCCCACCCCAGTCTGACCTATCACCCTCACCTTGACCTCTTTCCACCTATCACATTTCCGACGTCCCTCCTCCCTACCTTTTCTTAGCCTGCTGGACAAACTTTCCTCATTCCTGAAGAAGGGCTTATGCCCGAAACGTCGATTCTCCTGTTCCCTGGATGCTGCCTGACCTGCTGCGCTTTTCCAGCAACACATTTTCAGCTCTGATCTCCAGCATCTGCAGACCTCACTTTCTCCTGAAATCAAAGAGGTGGAGTATGTGCCTGTGTAATCCTAGAGGATCATAGGGCAGCTTTCCCGTTAGAGAGAGCTGACTAATGGAGGTTAAACTGAGGGTCAACATGCCTCAGCTGAAGTGTTAGGTTGATGAAGGTGGGACTTTACAGTGACCTCAGCCAGTGCAGGAATTGAACCAATGTTGTTGGCACCAACTGCATTGCAAACCAGCCAGCCAAGCTAACCAACCACCTCTCCCCCAGCTATCTAAGTAAGCTGATGCAGGCAGAATTCAGGGTAAACCACATCTGAGGAATCTGCACAGTCTTTTTTTTTGTGTGACTTCTACTTCATTGAAATATTTTTCACCCATTTTACCAGCTGCAGGTGCTGGTGAGTCATCTCCCTGAGTCATTGCAATGGAGAGGCAGCTTCAGGATTTTGGTGTGTGAATTAGAGGGAAAATTGTACTGATATCACTTCTTTCACATCCTTAGGAAGTCCCAAGGTATGACGCAAGCAACAAATGAATGAATAATCTGTTTTAGATGGTGTTGTTTGAAGAATTTGTGTTGTCCAAGTCAAGTTACATTGCTTTCAATACAGTCAAGGGATAAGAACATAAGAGTGTTCTGTCATTCATAGATGATCTTGTGCTTCAAATGCATCTTTCAGCCCCCTGTTTTGAATCCATGCAAGACCAAAACTCTGGCTCAGCCTTAAATACCCATCTCGGGGAAACAATGTCTAGCCTGTCAAGCCCCTTCATGATCTTGACTGATTAATTTAAATCACCTCTCATTCTTCTAAACTCCAGAAAATACTTACCTAATTTACTCAGCCTTGCATCATTGAATAATCCTGTGAGCCCAGGGACAATCTAGTGAACCCACCACAGTGGACCTGCAGAGGCACAGTCTCAGGGTAAAGAACCGATTAGTTCAGGCTGCGATGAGAAATTCCTTCACTCAAAGCATTTGAAACTTAGGAATTCTCTACCATAGAGGGTTGTGAATGCAACATCAGCGAAAATATTTAAGGCCGAGACTCATGTACAGGTCAATTAAGTGTCTTCTGCATCCTGGTCACAACCACAGGGGTATTTCATGCCTCAGCCTCTTCTCCCTCCACCATCCCCCCCCCCCCCCCCCCCCCCCCCCCCCCCCCCCCCCCCCCCCCCACCCCCCCCCCCCCACCCCGCCACCCCCTCCCCCCACCGGTTTCTTTCCACTCACCAGCAATCAAAGCATATCTGCAATATTTTTAAATAGAAGTCAAAATATACCTTTTAATTTATATTTGTTACTGTTATGTTGATGTTAATAGTACTTATGGTGATTGTAACAAGGTCAGCCAGATTCTTAGTCATTGTGGACACCCACTCAAAGTGGCTAGATGTGCATAGAGTTCATTCGTCAAACATGGGAATGACGAAAGAAAAACTGCACACCTTTCACAACACATGGACTCTCGGAAGTGTTGATCACAGATAATGGGCTATCCCTCACCAGCAGGAAATTTGAGTATTTCCTAAAGTCAAATGGTATTTGATATTAAAGACAACTCCACACCATCCATTATCCAATGGTCTGGCTGAAAGAGCAGTTCAAACTTTGAAGGTAGGCTTAAAGAAACAGCCTACACCATCACTAATATCAAACTGTCCCTAATCTTATTTGATTATTGGACCCCCCTCATGTAACTACAGGGATAGCTCCTGCAGAGTTCCTAATGGGGAAAAGACTCTGTGGCAGGTTAAATCTGATCTTCCTGGACCTGAGGCGGAAGGTGAAATGGCATCAGGAACACTAATGCCAGATACAAGACTCCACTGAGTGAGAAAGAATGTTCACTTCAGGAAATGAAGTTTGGTGTTGGAACAATGGGAATGGCCCTGTATGGGTAAGAGGCATGTTCAAAGTGAGGTCAGGTCTAGTGATGTATAAAGATGGATAAAGGTGAGGGTCCTGAACAAGCACATGGACCATAGGAAAGCTGCAAGTTCATAAATGGTGTGGGAGCAAATTATGCTCCACTCTTCGACAGCCTTTCTGAGTTCCAGAACCCTGGGTTCTCCCACTCCATCAAACATTGATGATACCTTGGAATCAAAGATGGACACAGCAGAAGTTGCTGCCTCTATGCCTTTGCCACCTGAAGAAGAGAATGAATTTCTTCCGAGATGCTCCAGGTGCATGAGGCAAGTTACTGTGTGTAAGAGGCAGAGTTGGAGGAACCTGATCCAGTGTTAGAATGCCCCAGGAGGAGCTACAAAAAAACCCACCGGTCTATGTCCTCAGACTCAAAGGGAGAGGGAGATAGTCATTGTAACGAGGTCAGCCAGGTGGGCTTCATAGAATATGAGTTCCCTGATTGGGGTTGTTAATCTGGGCCAATCAGGGAGCCCTGACTGACAGATATAAACAGGAGTGTCAGAGATTTTGATCACTCTGAGAGCTGGCTCTGAGGGAGCTGGATCAGTGTCAAGGACTTTCCACATGTAAATAAAGGGTGACTTGGTGACTGGATACTGGCCTCTGTGCAGTTATTTCAGTATGTTCTGCCAGACAGTTTTACACATGTAAGGCAGGTCACATGGGAAAGCGGGAAAAATACAAGACATATGAATTGTATCTTTCCTGTGGATTGCCTGCTTGTATTACTATTTTCAAATGAATAGAACCATCATCCAGCAATTTATTTGTGAGAATGTTAGTGCTGTAACTCATTTATCTCTGTTATACATATTCACTGACTTTCACCAAGTAACTGAGGTCATCAGGCTACTTGAAGCATTGCTGTTTGTTCCTCAGGGTCAGATAGTCCCAGGTTACCAATTCACACTTCCTCATGAAGATGTTTCTTCAGGGTCTCCCAGTGCCTGAGTAACCATAGCATCTCTCCTTCAAGGACATCACTAAGGCCTCCAGTGCACCACATTACCCTGGGCCCTTGTAGTGGCCCTGATGTTTCACTTTGTTTAGAATTGCAGCAATAACATTCAGCAGCAACTGCGTGCCAATAAATGCAACTTCCCTTGAAGAGGAAAGACTGCCTTTAACAACAGGACTTGGCTACACCACTTGCTATTGGCAAAATTCTGTTTAGTCTTCTGCTGAATAATCAGGCAGTTAGTCATGCACAAAGACAGTTAGCAGAGGAGGAACCATTTGGCCAAGTACTATTGATGGGTAACTGAGACAGCAGGACCATATACATGTGCTTTCCTCTTCCACTGTAACTGGTGTGAGTAGGTCATGAGTTTCAAAATGCAGACTAATTTGTAAAGCCAAGGGATTTGAAGCAAAAGCTTCAAATCAGATTGTTTTTAGTCAATGCTCAAAGAAAAAAAAAAGAATAGTTGTTCCAGTTACAGGGAGAATGATTATTCATTTTTAAATCATTGGCTTTGCTGATTAAGATCTTCCACTTAGAAAGAAAGGAAAGAAATAAAGCTGAGCATAATGCACAAAAGTTTGGATTATAAAAGAATCAAACTAAGCTAGTTAATTGAAGAGTTAAGATTGAAGGTTAATTACATGTGCAGTTCAAACGCAAGAATATGATTGGAGCAGTCAGGTTTCTTATTATATGCAAATGCGAGGTCTTGCACTTTGGAAAAACGAATACAGGCATAGACTATCTCCTAAACGGTGAGAAAATTCATAAAGCCAAAGTACAAAGGGTTCTGGGAGTGCTAGTTCAGGATTCTCTAAAGATTGACTTGCAGGTTGAGTCCGTGATTAAGAAAGCAAATGTAATGTTGTCATTTATCTAAGAGGATTGGAATATACAGTAAAAGCAGTGATGTACTACTGAGACTTCATAAAGCTCTAGTTAGACCCCATTTAGAATACCGTGTCCAATTTTGGGCCCCACACCTCAGGAAGGACATACTGGCACTGGAGCATGTCCAGTGGAGATTCACACGGATGATCCCTGGAATGGTAGGCCTAACATACGATGAATAGCTGAGGATCCTGGGATTGTATTCATTAGCGTTTAGAAGGTTGAGGGGAGATCTAACAGAAACTTAGAAAGGGTGGACATCCATTAGGTGGGGAGACTAGGATTCATGGGCACAGCCTTAGAATTAGAGGGTGTCAATTTAGAACAGAAACGAGGAGACATTTCTTCAGCCAGAGAGCGGTGGGCCTGTGGAATTCATTGCCACAGACCACAGTGGAGGCTGGGACATTAAATGTTAAAGGCAGAGCTTGATAAATTCTTAATCTTGCAAGGAATTAAGGGATTCGGGGAGAGTGTAGGTAAGTGGCGTTGAAATGCCCATCAGCCATGATTGAATGGTGGAGTGGACTCGCTTGGCCAAATGGCCTTACTTCCACTCCTATGTCTTATGGTCTTATCTAATAAGGAACTGTATTTAAATTGAATAGATATGGTTCTGTGCAATTAATTAGTCCAGAGACCTTTGTACACTAGAGCAACTGTAATTAAATTAAAACTTCAGTTAAGTATTTTCCAGCTGTATCATTTGATAAAATAGATTATTCCTACAGTTAATTTACATTAATTTTTTTCAGACTGGTCCTTCAGGTTATTGTTCAATTGTCCTTCAGAATGTGGTGAGCTACCTTTTTGAACCGTTGTAATCCATATGGTTTAGGTCCACCAACAGAGCTATTAGGAAGGGAGTTCCAGGATTTGGACGAAGCAACACTGGAGGAATGGTGATTTAGTTCCAAGTCAGGATAATGTTTGTCTTGGAGGTGAATTTGTGGGTGATGGTGTTCCTATGGATCTGCTGCCTTAGTCCTTCTAGATGGTTGTGGGTTTGGAAAGTGCTGTCTAAATATTATTGGTGAGTTATTGCAGTGCATCTTGTAGATGGTATGCACTGTTGCTACTGAATGTCAATGGTGGAGGGAATGAATAGTGAATGGCGTGCTAAACAAACAGGCTGCATTGTTTTGGTTAGTGTTGAGTTCCTTGAGTGTTGTTGGCACTATATTCTAATGGTACAGTGGGAAGTATTTGATAACACTCCTGACTTGTTCTTCGTAGATGGTGGTCAGGTTTTGGGGAGTCAGATGGTGAGATACTCAACTTAGAACTCCCGGCTTTTAATCTGATTTTATAGCCATTCCATTTACATAGCTAGTCCAGTTCAGTTTCTGATCAGTAGTAAATGCCAAGATGTTGATGGTGGGGGAACCATTGATGATAATGGAAAGTCAAGGGGCAATGATTAGATTCTCTGTTGTTGGGGATGGTGAATTTCTAGAACTTGTTGGAGTGTTATCTGCTACTTATGAAGCAAGGCCTTGATTTTATTCAGATCTTGCTGGATTGAACGTAGGCTGCTTCAGTATCTGAAGTGCAATTGTTTGACAGTACAGAACTTGATTATTGTTGAAAAAAGACACATTTTGTTAAAAATCAAAGTTTTAAGAAAATATGTGCTTTTTCAGTAATATTCAAGTGTCACTAACCAATAGTGCTGAACATAATACACTTATCAGTGAACATCCTCACTTCTGATCTTATGATGGAGGGAAAGGCATTGATGAAACAGCTGAAGATAATTGTGCCTAAGACACTGTCAGTTTTAAAGCTTGTGTTAACTTATGGAATCCCTACAATGCAGAAGCCGGCCATTCAACCATACCAACCCTGCAAAGAGCATCCCACCCAGACCCACCCCATCTGTGTAAGCCTGCATTCCCAATGGCTAACCCACCTATCCTACATATCTGCAGACACTATGGGCAAGTTAGCACGTCCAGTCCATCCAACCTGCACCTCTTAGACTGTAGGAGGAAACCTGAGCCCCCGGAGCACTCAGCAGAAACCTACGCAGACATGGGGAGAATGTGCAAACACCACAGACAGTCATACAAAGCTGGAATCAAACCCGAGAGGAAGCAGTGCTAACCACTGAGCTGCTGTGCCACCCATTGTCTAGTGCCAAGTTAAATATGGTGGTTTGTGGAGAATGGTGCTTGTGTGATGAGGATTTGATTTGATTTGATTTATTATTGTCACGTGTACTGAGATACAGTGAAAAATATTGTTTTGCATGTTATCCAGACAAATCATACCTGGATTTAAATATAATTATATTGATCATTATTGAGAATATTGACGCATTCCTCTAATTCTGTTTCTGTTTGAGTCCAAATACCGAAATGTCAACTCAAATACAGAAGGTAATGTTAGTATGCTGCTGCATCACTTACTAATAGACTTAGTGAGAATGAAAATGTACATGGCAGAAATAAAAATGTGGCTCTCGAGGGGCATGCTCAAACTAATTATTTTATGCCCTGACTTTCCCTCACCTTTTGCATTTAGCTCTTTTGCCCAAGTTTAAATGCAAGTTGTAATGAGACGAGACATTGTGTGGCCTGGTGGAACCCAAACGTGCATCGTTCAGTGAATAGGTTACTGATGTGCAAAGATAAAGTTGCCCCAGTCCCAGAGGACTATATGGTTACTGTGTCATTAGAGAGAGAGAGAGAGAGAAATGGCTGGTGCTAAGTTTAATCTGAGGGTCACCACTCTTTTGGCAAGGTTGAGAAGGCAGAACTTTTATGGTGACTTCAGCCTGTGCAGGAATTGAACCCATGCTGTTGTTGTCACTCTGAATCATGAAATATTATTTATAAAGTCTTACTGACAGCACTTTTCTAATGATCAAGAATAAATTGATGGTCAGCAATTGGCTGTATTGGATTTCAGTGCACAGGATATGCCTGGGTAATTTTCCACATTGTTGAGTATATGCCAGTGTTGTAGTTGTACTGGAATAACTTAGCTAGGGGCGTGTCAAGTTTTGGAGCACAAGTCTTCAGTACTCTTGCTGGAATGCCATCAATGCTCATACCCTGTTCAGTATCTGATGCTTTCAACTGTTTCCTGATATCATATGAAGCAATTCAAATTGGCTGAACACTGGTATTTGTGATGCTGGGGATCTCTGGAAGAGATCGAATTGTATCCACTCAGCACTTCTTGATGAAAATGGATGCAGATGATTCAGTAAAACAGAAGATGCTGGAGGAACTCAGTGGGTCTGGCACCATCTGTGGAGGAAAAGAAACAGGATTAACATTTCAATCCAATGACTCTTCTTTGGATGTGATTCAGATTTCCAGCAACTGCAGAATTTTGTTTTCAATTTTGCACTGATGTCCTGGGCTTCCTCATCATTGAGGATGTGGGTATTTATGGAGCCTGTTTATCCATTGATTTGTTTAATTGACCAATGCCATTTATGGCTGGATGTGGCAGGATTGCAGAGCTTGGATCTCATCCATGAGCTGTGGGATTAGTTTGCTTTGTCATATAAATCATCCTGTGCTGTATCTTCACCACATTGGCATATTGTTTTCGGTATGCCTGGTGCCTGGCCATGGAGGTATGGTCACCTGCACTCTTCACTGAACCAGGAGTGGCCCCCAGCTTAATGCAATGCTACAGTGGGTCTATGCCAGCCCATGACATTACGGATTGTAGTTTAATGCAATGCTAAAGCTGCTCACAGTCCTTAGCACCTTATGGCTGCCCAGTTTACAGTTGCTATGTCTGTTGAAATCTATCCCACTTAGCATGGACGTAGTGCCACTGAACATCCTAGAGGCCATCCTTAATTTGAAGAGAGGATTTTGCATCCATATGTATCGAAATGTGGATGCTTATCTCTGTGAAAGGTTGATAGTGAGGATGAGGTCAAATATATTTTTCTCTCTCACCATCTGCCACAGACCCAATCAGGCAGCTCTGACCTGTCAGTAATGGTGCTGCCAACTCAGTTCTTTGTGGTGCACATTGAAGACTCTACCCAGAATACTTTCTGTGTTCTTACCATCCTTGGTGCTTGTTCCAGTTGATGTTTAACATGGAGGAGAACCCATTCATCAGCGATGGGAGTAGGGGGAGGTTTAGATGCTGTACTTGGTAAGCATCCAGAGCTTGCCACCCATGTTTGATATGTTAGGATGAGAGTTCATGGGCCCTGAAATCAACGTTGAGGACTCCAAGGGCAACTCCCCCCTGACTGGTTCTGTCCTGGTGGTGGGGACAGGATATACCCAGGATGGTGATGGCGGTGGCTGGGACATTATATAGAGATATGATTTGGTGAGTATAACTATGTTCAGCTGTTCTTTTATTACAAATACATGGTTGTGTCAAATATCAATTTTTAATTCAGTCACTGAAGACAAACATTGGACTTTTTCTTTAAATGGCAGTTTTACTGAAATCAAGTAAATAAATTACATTACAATGGCTAAAAATCATTTCATCATTATTCTGAAAGAGTTGTATCAGGTATAGGTGTTTGAGGTCATTGACGAATTCATTTCCACTGTGTGGATCTTTTCTGAGGGAGCAGTTTGAGTCTCATGATGCCTGAGTAGGCCGAGATCTGTGCATATTATAGACCACTGCTGGACTGTTGATAGCTATTCAGCAGACTATTTCTGGAAGCCATCATAATCTCACGCTAAAGATGTAGCATAATAATACATTTTTGCTGTTATTATCTATAGCTATCCTTTCTAAACAAGCAATCTGAAGACCAGTTTGTGACTTGTTTGTAGAGGCATTCACCACTGTCCTTCAGTCTTTAAGAAACTGCATTAAGAGAACTGATTTCAGAGAACTTTGCAGTATAGTCTTTCAGGGTCAGCGTCATGTAAATGTAACCATTAGATGTGCCCTAGAACAGATTTGCCTTTGGATTGCCTGAATGTAGTGAAAAGCCAAATGTTCAGAATGCTGCCTCTAAACAAAACCACCAACCTTTCCTACTTTTGATGGGCTACTTTTCGCTGAAGGGCCTTCAGCTTTTTGAAACATATCTTTAAAGTAGAAAAGAGCATGGTAATTATATACTCTGCTTTGAAAAGCCAACTGCTTGTGAAAATCTGTTTGTGGCCTTGAGGGCCAGAACCAATGCCAACAGGGCTCGTATTGAATAGTAACACACATGGAAGATATAGAAAGTAGGGAAATAGATGGTGACATCTCGAAAAATGTTCATATTACAGAGGAGGAAAAACTGGATGTCTTGAAACGCATAAAAGTGGATAAATCCCCAGAACCTGATCAGGTGTACCCTAGAACTCTGTGGGAAGCTAGGGAAGTGATTGCTGGGCCCCTTGCTGAGATATTTGTATCATCGATAATCATAGGTGAGGTGCCGAAAAACTAGAGGTTAGCTAACATGGTGCCACTGTTTAAAAAGGGTGGTAAGGACAAGGCTAGGAACTATAGACCAGTGAGCCTGATGTTGGTGGTGGGCAAGTTGTTGGAGGGAATCCTGAGGGACAGGATGTACATGTATTTGGAAAGGCAAGGACAGATTAGGGATAGTCAACATGGCTTTATGTGTGGGAAATCATGTCTCACAAACTTGATTGAGTCTTTTGAAGAAGTAACAAAGAGGATTGATGAGGGCAGAGGACTTCAGTAAGGCTTTTTACAAGGTTCCCCATGGGAGATTGATTAGCAAGGTTAGATCTCATGGAATACAGGGAGAGCTAGCCATTTGGGTACAGAACTGGCTCAAAGGTAGAAGACAGAGGGTGGTGGTTGTGGGTTGTTTTTCAGACTGGAGGCCTATGACCAGTGGAGTGCCACAAGGATTGGTGCTGGGTCCACTACTTTTCGTCATTTATATAAATGATTTGGATGTGAGCTCAAGAGGCATAGTTAGTAAGTTTGCAGATGACATCAAATTTGAAAGTGGAGTGGACAGCGAAGAAGGTTACCTCAGATTACAACGGGATCTTGATCAGATGGGCCAATTGGCTGAGAAGTGGCAGATGGTGTTTAATTTCGATAAATACAAGGTGCTGCATTTTGGAAAAGAAATCTTAGCAGGACTTATACACTTAATGGTAAGCTTCTAGGGAGTGCTGCTGAACAAAGAGACCTTGGAGTGCATGTTCGTAGCTCCTTGAAAGTAGAGTTGCAGGTAGATAGGATGGTGAAGAAGATGTTTGGAATGCTTTCCTTTATTGGTCAGAGTAGTGAGTACAGGAGTTGGGAGGTCATGTTGCGGCTGTACAGGACATTAGTTAGACCACTGTTGAAATATTACATGCATTTCTGGTCCCCTTCCTATCAGAAGGATGTTGTGAAAGTTGAAAGGTTTCAGAAAAGATTTACAAGGATGTTGCCAGGGTTGGAGGATTTGAGCTATAGGGAGAGGTTGAATAGGCTGGGGCTGCTTTCCCTGGAGCATTGGAGGCTGAGGGGTGACCTTATAGAGGTTTATAAAATCATGAGGGGCATGGATAGGATAAATGGACAAAGTCTCTTCCCTGGGGTGGGGGGGTCCAGAACTAGAGGGCATAGGTTTAGGGTGAGAGGGAAAAGATATAAAAGAGACCTAAGGGGCAAGTTTTTCTCACAGAGGCTGGTACATATATGGAATGAGCTGCCAGAGGAAGCGGTGGAGGCTAGTACAATTGCAGCATTTAAAAGGCATCTGGATCGGTAAATGATTAGGAAGGGTTTGGAGGTATATGGGCCGGGTGCTGGCATGCGGCACAAGACTGGGTTGGGATATCTGGTCGGCATGGACGAGTTGGACCGAAGGGTCTGTTTCTGTGCTGTACATCTCTATGATTCTATGCTTAAATAACTGATTAATTTGTGTCCAATATCCCATGGACTAAGCATGGTTACTTAAATGAAAAAATATATAATCAACATACTCAGGGATGTTATTATGCACCTCTGGGGAAGGTGGGACTTGAATCTCAGTTTATTACATGTCTAGTGGGTACTTCAGAATAGCATTAGTGGTACAGATTCAATTTCACTCCTGGTTGAAATTGACATTGTAGTGATTGGAATGAGGTCAACCAGGTCATCCTGACAAAATATGAGTTCCTTGATTGGGGCTGCTAACCTGGTCCAATTAGAGACTCCTGGCTGACTGATATAAACAGGAGTGTCAAGGGTTCTGTTCACTCTAGGGGCAGACTCTATGCTAGCTTGGTCAGTGTCATGTACTATACACATGTAAATGTGATGAGGTACCGGCCCTCATAGAGTTATCTTGGACATGACACTTACTTCCTCATCACAGCTGTCTGTTCTCTGCGTGACTGCTATAAGATGCTAGCAAGATACAGCATTGTCTCTTTTTCTGTGAAATTCAGGATTATATGTTGATGGAGTAAAATGTGGATAACTGGTAAAATCTTTATGACTTGTCCTCACTATGTTTCTGGGTGTATTTCAAAAGTCCACTTTAAACTTCTAAAAAACAAAGTTGCTCTGCCTTTCTACACTGTTTAAAACTGCCTGAGGCTAAGCCAGGTCACTTACAAACTTGGTGCTGTATTTCACCCGGAGATGACTTTCCTGTCACATTTCTGTGGGATCATGAGGACTTCTTACTTCTATCTTTGCAACCTCACCACTTCAACCAGTTCCAGTCATCTTCCTGCATTTATCATATCTGTTTCTGTTAGCATTTCATGGGTTTCAATGTGACCTCCCCTCAATCATCTAAACTCCATTAACATAGTCCCATCCAATCCAATCTTTCTTCACATGTCAGTCCTAACATCCCAGGAATTAGTCTGGGAAAGCTTCATTGCACACCCTCCATAGATAGAATGTCCTTCCTCAGGTAGGGAGACCAAATCTGCAGGAAGTGAGTTTGAAGACCTTGCTCCAGTGACGGTGCAGAAGTATCGATATAGCTCCAAATCAGTGTGTTGTTTGGACGGGAACTTGCATGTGGTTGTATTCCAATGTGGCCTTCTAGATCACAGAATCACAAAATTGTTCTGGCACAGAAGGAGGCCATTCAACCCATTGTGCCTGCAGCAACAGTAGATGTACTGCAATAAAAATGCTGTCAAAGGAGCTTGGATGAGTTATTGCTGTGCATATTGTACACACCGCTGCTACTGATTATCGGTGGTGGAGAGAGTAAATGTTTGTGGATGTTGTGTCAAACAAGGAGGCTGCTCATCCTGGATGGTGTCAAACCTCTTGAGTGTTATTGAATCTGCACCATCCAGGCAACATTCTTTCTATGCTTTGCAGCTTCTGGGAGGCTCTGTATTTGCCGATCAGCACGCTGCTGCATTGACTTCCAATTCTAAAAGCTGCGGTCAAGGTTCGTTCAGAGGGAAAAAAAACATTATAAGGTTTTGTAGCTTCATACTCCTGACACGTACGTTGTAAATGGTGAACAATCTTTCAAGACTTAGTCGATACGTTACTTGCTGCAGACTTCCCAACCTTGCCATGCTCTTGCAGCCACAATATTTATAAAGCTGACCCAGTTCAGTATTTGGTCAAGTAACTCCAAATTGTTGATAATGGACATTCAGTGGTGGTAGTCCCATTGAATAACAAGAACTGATGGCTCAATGCTCTTTTGTTGTGGATAGTCATTGCCTGGCACTTATGACTGATGTGAGCAATACTTGCCTCTTACCAACCAAAGCTTGGATGTTGTTCAGGTCTTGCTTCATTTAGACACTGACTGCTTCAGCACCCAAGGAGTGGTGAATGGTGCTGAACATTGCACAATCAACAGTAAACACTCCACATCTAACCTTACGATGCAGGGAAAATTGTTAATGAAGCAGCTGAAGATAGTTAGGCCATGGACACTACCCTGAGAAACTTCTGTAGAGGTGTTCTGAGGCTGAGGAAATTGACCTCCCACAACCATATACATGTTCCTTTGTGTCAGGTCTGACTCCAAACAGCAGAGATTTTTCTCCTAATTCCAACTGACCCGAATTTTTCTACAGCTCCTTGTTGCCACATTTGGCCAAGTGCTGCCTTGCTATGAAGAGCAGCTACCTTCACTTCCTCTCTTGTGTTCAGCTCTTTAGTCCATGTTTGGACCAAGGGTGAAATGAGGTTAGGAGCTGAATGGTCCTGACAGAACCGAAACGGAGTGTCAGTGAGCAGGTTATTTTTGAAGAGGTGTCACTCGATAGCACTATCAATGACACCTTCCATACTTGGTTGATTGAGAGTTGATTAATCTTGCAGTAATTGGCCAGTTTCAACAGCATTTCAGACGTCATTTAAGATTTAACTATATTGATGTGGTGGGCAGACCAGCATTTAGTATTTTTGCATTCAACTGCCAAACCATAAACTCCTCCTTCAATGCAGGCCAAAAATGTTTCTAATTGAACAGTGTTTATGTCATCTGCTGTAATATCCCCTTATGTGACTTAATGCCAATTTTGATGTACTTTGATGACATGAATAATCTTTGAATTTTTATTTTCAGGGCATTATGTAAGTACATATTGATGTTGAAAAATTCTGCAAAGCTGTGTTACTTCACTCCCAAACAGTTTATCACTCTTTAAGGAGGTCTAATATGTCCAATACAAGCCAGCAGAAGGTTGTTGCAATCTCCTTGATGGTCATTGGTTAGCTCAATCTATTGCATGGCCGCTTTGTGATGCAGTGATGCTAAGACCACAGGTTTATTTCTTGTACTGGTTAAGGTTACCATAAAAGCCCTGTCTTCTCAACCTCCTTTAAAGTGTGGTGACCCTCGCTAGTTGTCTCTCTCTAATGAGTCTCTAGATCTCTGGACCTGTGGTGACCTTCCCTTTCAAGCACTAGAATGCAATTTCATGATCAGCCAGCCCTTAACAATCCTCCAAGATGTTGTTCTGAGTGCAAGCCTCAAGTCCTTGAACAAAATGACAATTCACAAAATGCAAGGTACCCCCGTGGTGCATTTGATCACTTTGCCTAAAGTATTGAGGAAAATCACCCAATTTTTATTGTATTTAAAATCTGTAATATTTCCATTGTCTTTTAACTTCCATGAAATTGTGGTCACCAATTCTATTGTTCACTGATTTAGGATGACTTATCATCACATTTTTTGTAAAATTGAGTCGTCGCTTGTCAGTTCTGCACAGTTTTACTCCCTCTACACAACGCAATGGGAAAAAAAGTAAAATATAGGTTAAACAATTTCTCGTTGATGCTGCTGGTCCACTGTTGCGACTTCTCCGGAAGTGCTGCAGAATCAGTAGATTAAGCATAAATGGATGGATGTTATATTTGCAATGAAGGCTCAATAATAGAGTGACAGCAGCTCCATGGAACATCCTGTCTGTATGGTTTGATTGTCATTACATTTACATACAATCATTTAAAGTAGCCACTGGAGATTTTGCAAGTGTGCTGTTGCAAACGAGAGGTCCAGATCTATGTCTCACTGTTTAATGAAACAAGCTGAAGCATTACAAAATATCTTCCAATTTGTTTAAAATAATATCATTTTGATATTCTGTCTCTTTGTGTTTTGACATCTTACATCTTTTATTCTTCTCAGTGTATTTTAAAGTGGCTTTTAAGTTGATGTTTTGATCTTATAATTGTTAAAAATGTGCTTCGTTTGCAGGGATAGGCAAATAAGGCATTATTATTTTTCCCAATATTTGTTAATTGTGGCCTGAAGAAAATTATTGAAATGTGTAAAATGTAAAATGCAAACACATGGCCCAGCATATCCCCGACTCACCCATTACCATCAAGCCAGGTGATCAACCCTGCTTCCTGCAGAGTGCAGGAGGACATGCCAGGACATGTACCAGGCACACCTGAAAATGGGTGAAGCTACAAATCTACAAAGCTAACGGATCAGATCTAGGGTCTGCACTCCTGCCACATTCAGACAAGAATGGTGGTGGATGATTAAATGACTCACTGGAGGAGGAGGCGCGACAAATATCCCTATTCAATGATGGAAAAGCCCAGCACGTAAGTGCAAAAGATCACGCTGAAGCATTTGCAGCAATCTTCAGCCAGAAGTGTCAAATTAATGATCCATCTCAGCCTCCTTCAGTGGTCCCCAGTATCACTGATACCAGTCTTCAGCCAATTCAATTCACTCCATGTGGTATCAAGAAAAGGTTGGAGGCACTGGACACTGCAAAGGCTATGGGTTCTGACAACATTTCGGCAATAGTACCAAAGACGTGTGCTTCAGAACTTGCAGCTCCCATAGCCAAACTGTTCAAGTACAATTACAACACTGACATCTATCCAATAATGTGAAAAATTGCCCAGGTATGTCCTGCACATAAAAAGCAGGACACATCAAACAGCCACTTACGGCCCCAACAGTCTACTCTCCACCTTCAGTGATGGAAGGGGTTATCAACAGTGCTATCAAACAGCACTTGCTCAGCAACAACTTGCTCTTGACGCCCAGTTTTTGTTCTGCCAGGGCCACTCAGCACCTGACCTCATAACAACCTTGGTTCAAACATGGACAAAAGAGGTGAATTCCAGTGGTGAGGTGAGAGTCACAGCTCTTGACATCAAGGCTGCATTTAACCCAAGTGTGGAATCAAAGACACTTGCAAAACTGGAATTAATGGGTATCAGGGGGCAACTTCTCCACTGGTTGGAATCATTACCTGACACATAGGAAGGCAAGTGATTGCTGGGCCGCTTGTTGAGATAGTTGTATCATCGATAATGGCAGGTGAGGGGCCAGAAGACTGGAGGTTGGCTAATGTGGTCCCACTGTTTAAGAAAGGTGGTAGGGACAAGCCAGAGAGCTATAGACCAGTGAGTCTGATGTTGGTGGTGGGCAAGTTGTTAGAGGGAATCCTAAGGGACAGGATGTACATGTATTTGGAAAGGCAAGGACTGATTAGGGATAGTCAAACATGGCTTTGAGCGTGGGAAATCATGTCTAACAAACTTGATTGAGTTTTTTGAAGAAGAGGATTGATGAGGGCAGAGCAGTAGATGTGGTTCGACAAGATTTCCCTTAGGAGACTGGTTAGCAAGATTATGTCTCATGGAATACAGGAAGAACTGGCCATTTGGATACAGAACTGGCTCAAAGGTAGAAGACAGAAGGTGTGGGTTGTTTTTCAGACTGGAGGCCTATGACCAGTGGAGTGCCACAAGGATCAGTGCTGGGTCCACTACTTTTCGTCATTTACATAAATTATTTGGATGTGAGCATAAGAGATATAGTTAGTGAGTTTGCAGATGACACCAAAATTGGAGGTGTAGTGGACAGTGAAGAAGGTTACCTCAGATTACAACAGGATCTGGACCAGGTGGGCCAATGGGCTGAGAAGTGGCAGATGGAGTTTAATTCAGATAAATACGAGGTGCTGGATTTTGGGAAAGCAAATCTTAGCAGGACTTATACACTTAATGGTAAGCTCCTAGGAAGTGTTGCTGAACAAAGAGACCTTGGAGTGCAGGCTGACAGCTCCTTGAAAGTGGACTTGCAGATAGATAGGATAGTGAAGAAGGCGTTTGGTATGTTTTCCTTTATGGGCCAGAGTATTGAGTACAGGAGTTGGGAGGTCATGTTGTGGCTGTACAGGACATTGGTTAGGCCACTGTTTGAATATTGCGTGCAATTCTGGTCTCCTTCCTATCGGAAAGATGTTGTGAAAGTTGAAAGGGTTCAGAAAAGATTTACAAAGATGTTGCCAGGGTTGGAGGATTTGAGCTATAGGGAGGGGCTAAACAGGCTGGGGATGTTTTCCGTGGAGGGCGGAGGCTGAGGGGTGACATTATAGAGGCTTACAAAATTATGAGGGGCGTGGATAGGATAAATCCATGATGTGCAGGTCAGGTGAATTGGCCATGCTAAATTGCTCACAGCATTAGGTGTGATGGTCAGGGGTAAATATAGGGTAGGGGAATGGATTTGTGTGGGCTCCTCTTCAGAGGGACGGTGTGGACTTGTTGGGCCGAAGGGCCTGTTTCCACACTGTAGAGAATCTAATCTAATCTTAAAATGGACAAAATCATTTCCCTGGGGTGGGAAAGTCCAGAACGAGAGGACATAGGTTTAAGGTGAGAGGGGAAAGACATAAAAGAGACCAAAGGGACAACCTTTGCCACAGAGGGTGGTACGTGTATGGAATGAGCTGCCAGGGGAAGTGGTGGAGGCTGGTACAATAGCAACATTTAAAAGGCATTTGGATGGGTATATGAATAGGAAGGGTTTGAAGGGATATGGGCTAGGTGCTGGCAGGTGGGACTAGATTGGGTTGGGATATCTGGTCGGCATGGACGGGTTGGACCGAAGGGTCTGTTTCCATGCTGTACATCTCTATGACTCTATGACTCTGAGATGGTTGTGGTTGTTGGAGGCTGGTCATCTCAACTTCAGGACATGTCTGCAGGAGTTCCTTAGGGTAGTGTCCTGGCCGAACCATTTTCAGCTGCTTCGTCACATTTCGTCCATCAGAAGTGGGATGTTCACTGATGATTGTGCAATGTTCAACACTATTCACGACTCCTCAGATACTGAAGCAGTCCATGTCCAAATGCAGCAAGATCTGGACAATATCCAGGTTTGGACTGACAAGTGGCAAGTAACATTCATACCAAACAAATGCCATGCTCTGACCCTCAACAATAAGGGGATAATTTAATCACTGCTCCTTGACATTCAATGATGGTACCATCACAGAATTCCCCGACTATCTATATCCTGGGGGTTACCATTGATCAGAAACTCATTTGAACTCACCATATTAAATGCTGTGGCTATAAAAGCAGGAGTATGATGATTGCTCACCCCTTGCCTGGATGAGTGCAGCCCCAAAAACACTCAACAAGTTTGACATCATCCACAACAAAGCAGCCCACTTGATTGGCACCACATCAACAAACATCCACTCCTTCCACTATTGACATTCAGTAGCAGCAGTGTGTGCTATCTACAAGATGCATTGTAGAAATTCATCAAATGTCCTCAGAGAGCACCTTCCAAACCCATGACCACTTCCATCTTGAAGAACCAGAGCAGCAGGAACACCACGACTTGCATATGCCTCTCCAAGCCATTCACCATCCTGACTTGGAAATATATCACCATTCCTTCACTGTTGCTGGGACAAAATTCTAGAATTCCCTTCCTAGTAGCATTGTGGGTCAACCTATAGCACATGGACTGCAACAGTTCAAGAAGGCAGCTGACCACCACCTTCTCAAGGACAATTAGGGATCAGCAAAAAATACTGGCCAACCAGCAATGCCCATATTCCACAAGTGAATGACAAAAAGTGGCTGAAGGTAAGTATGTGGGTGAAGTTGGCAGTGAAGAAGTTGGCCTTCTTAACAAGTGAATTGGAATACTGGAGCAGGGAAATCTTGCTGCAATTGTACAGGGCCTTGGGGTAGCAGGAGGGATGTATGAAGAGAGATCGGATCAGTTAGCATTACATTCACTGGTGTTTGGTGGGGAGGATCTTATAGGAGCCTATAAAATTTTAACAGGACTAGACAGGATACATGCAGGATGTTCCAGATGACTGCGGTGTCCAGAACCGGGGTCACAGTCTCGGGAAATGATAAGAAATTTCTTCACCCAAACAGTGATGAGTCTAAGGAATTCACTGCGACAGAAAGTGTTTGAAGTCACAACATTAAATGTTTTCAAAAAGGAGTTAGATATAGTTCTTAGCACTAAAGGTAAGGGAGGAAAGCAGGAACAGCATATTGAGTTGGATCATCAGCCATGATCATATTGAAATGCAGAGCAGACTTGAAGGACTATGTGACATGATCTCAGAATAAGGGATTGCACACTTAAAATGAAGGTGAGGAGAAACTTATTCTAGTGATTCTGTGGAATTTTTTTATAACAGAGTGCTGTTGAGGCTGAGTCATTAAGTACATTCAAGGCTGAGATTGTTAGATGTTTAAACAGTAAGGAAATCAAGAGTTATGGGGAAAAGGCAGGAAAGTGGAGGATTATCAAATCAGACATAATCTCTTGGAAGAGTGCAGCAGACTCGGACTGAATGGCCTACTTCTGTTGCTATGTCTTATTATAGTCCTACATTGAAAATTCCAAGTGTCACCTGTTGAGCTGAATTTGCATCATACCTTACTGTAAATAATAAATATGAAACATCTTTACTGAAGAGGACATACTTCTATATCACATTTGACAGCCAGTAGTGATTCTTTTGCAAACTATGTAGTAACGTTTGAAATGACTAAAGGTACCTTGGCAGTGTCCTGGATTCATTAAGATGATGTCAAGAATTTAAGATTTGGTTGGTGTAAAATATCTATAAAGATTAAGCTCAATTAGAGGTCTTCATGACCAAATAGACAAAGCTTGATATAATGGTTAAATTATTTTGTTATTTATTTTCTCTCAGCTCCATCCCTGTGTAACATACACAGTTCCCCTACCAACAGATTCAACTGAATTATCTGCATAACTTAGATGTTTATCATTGTAACACCAGTTTCAAGATACCATATGATTAGCATGTTTTTACTGTCATTGGATATGAGAAACATGTCCTCTATTTGTCATGACTCCAGATAGCCCTTACTTAACAGGGAACTACTGTGTGGGGAATTGCTGTTTAGAGATCCAGTAATCTCTGAAGTAGTGTAACAGCGTAGGTGTAGTAAAGTACAACATCACTGAAATTGCTGATCCAACCAAGGATTTGGAACATTGCTCATTAAAAAAAATGATCAAAATGAGAAATTTTGCAGCCATGAATATTCTGTAAGTTATGAATCCAAAAGTATTATCTTCAACTGTTTAAATACTTTATTTAGGATTTAAGCTTTGATTTATTACATCAATAACTTACCAGATGTAATCTATACAGCCCTCTGAATTTGAAGATTTTAAATTCAATACCCACTCCCGAGAACTGATCATATAATCTGGACGGAGATGCCAATGCAAGCCTGAGGGAGTGCACTGTTAGAGTGTCTTTTTTAGATGAGATGTTGAATTCCCATCTACTCTGAGGTGGATATTCAGAATCTCATTATGTTATTCAGTTAAGAGTCTGCAGGTTCTCCCAGAAATAGACTAAATGACCATTAATTTTCCTCTGTTTGTGGGATCTTACTATGTGCAGATTGCTTGTTGCATTTTCCTTTGTTACAGTAACTCCTGATTAAAAATACTATATTTTCCAGGAAGTATTTTGGGGTGTTCTTAAGTTGTTAAATGTGTTTAGGATTGCACCGCTTTTCTGTGCAGGTATATTTCAAGTGGTTTAACAGGGACCCGGTTGCACCATCAAATATGTCATAAATTGTTTGGGTAGTAACAATGACATGTCTGACAATGAATTACCAAGTGTCTTCATCTTCTAGATTACAGATTCAGCAGTCAGTAGATCGTCTTATTGACAGGATTGACGATGTCTCATGTCTCAGCAACATTGCACCTTGAAGAGAGCATGAGCACAGAGAGCAATACCAGGGATTTACTGATTTACACCAGGGTTATACAGCGTAGTGAGAGGAAGTGAGGACTGCAGATACTAGAGAGTCAGAGTTGAAAAGTGTGGCGCTGGAAAAGCACAGCAGGTCAGACAGCATTCAAGGAGCAAGAGAGTCGACGTTTTGAGCATAAGCCCTTCATCAAGACTTACACAGATTAATGCCTTACACGTACAGAGATATAGTTGGGAAGTTCGGGGCTTACTGATCTACTCCAGGATCACACAGTAAAATGCTTTGCAAACATGGTTGGATGAGAGTAGTTTACCTGGCTAGTAGCATTACACTTATCCACAGCCTGCCTCCCTATCACAGGTTTATTTCTATCATTTGCAATTCCAGTCTGGTCAGTTGGTCATGTGCAAGAGGACCAGATGTACCAATCTTTTACCTTCCTGCAGATCAAACCACAAATTGATCACTTTGACTTCAGGAGAAGATGTGTGAGTGGGAAAAATACACTATTTGCATCACTAATATTAAACTGTCACAATTTAATGCAAATCTAGAATGTACATTATCTCTAATTCCTCATGTAATACCACCCTAATATGTAGTTGAACAAAGAAATACCAAAGAAAGAAGCTGTAGGTTCTCACAGTATCATACTCACAACAAGAGTCAACAGCATGGATCTTTGAATCTGTTGCAAGTCTTTAGATGAGTCTAAAGGGAACTTCTACTGCTGACCCTGGTCAGAGTACCAGGGATCAGAGGAGTTTCTCAGAATAACATGCTTCTGCTAAGTATTCAGTTCAAACAGATTGACCTTGGACACCCAGGAGAATGGGGGATGGGCAAAGGAAGTGGCGGATCCTGCAGCTAAAATAGACCCAGCAACACCTGTCAAAACTCATCTTAAAGGGGCTTTGTGATGGAGGTCACTCAAGTCACAAGATTATGAAAGCACCATCACAGAACAGTTTCATGGTTTACTGCTGGTGCTAGGAGCCAAGAAAAGATATTAAAACAGATAACCAAAAGCTAGATCAAAGGGTAGATTTTTCAAACTTCTAAAGAATTAAAAGAAGGTGCAGAGCTCTGTGAGCACAGGTGGGACAAGTAAACGGAACAGTGCAGAACACGATCTGAGCAGCAGATTTTGGGTAAGGTGTATTTTCCCAACTTTATCGCAGAATTTATTTCAGTATTGTAAAAATTGTATTACTGAAAGATAGCCCTTCCAAACCCTGTGATGGTTCATTGACAGACAAAAATGTAGAAGGATAAGTTTGAAATTAAGTGAGCTGAAGTAAAATGAATATTGAATGGAACTTATTTATTTTGGATGGATGTGAATTTTACTAAGTTACCTCTAAGGGCTGTCTCTGAAGTAGTTGAATGTTTGAGATGTCTAAAATCACAAGTCAGTTGAGCTCTTTGTGTGGTAATATTTGGTATGCTGGTCTGTTGATACACACACTGTGAGACACTGTATCTTTGTTCTCTACAAGTTCACGCTTGTTATCAGTCTTGTGCTCTATAGGATTGGGTTTTCAATGTACAAATAAATAGAACTGGCAGCACTTTCATACACTTTTCCCTTGCGGATCACACCTCAAGGAATGGTGACAAGAATGGCAATGAATTTAATTGCTCTGAACTGCTTTTCATCTGCACTGAAACAGTGATACTAAAGTTGAAAATAAAATCAACCTTCAACGGGCTAATAAAGTTCCTATTATGCTACAACTACCATAAATATTCAGTGTTTTCTAATGGCCAGCTTTAAATCATTACAATGCAGAAGTGGGTACTGTTGAGGAGTCAGCGAGGAGTCTGCCAACTTTGAACAAAACAAAGTAAATCTTGTGCATCTAAAGCTGAGGAATCCTTTCGGAGCAATGTTTCTCATCATGTTTTCGATGTGAATGCTTAGGAGGATGCCATTCCCAGGTTGTCGACACAATACTGCAAATAATATTTGAAAGACACGGAAGCCTCCCAGAGATGCTGCAGCGTGTAGGAGGATCTTGTTTCTCTTTTCAAATTTAAACAAACAGCATCCTTTGATTTTCTGGTTGTTTAAATATTTAAGAGGTAGGAGGAAGGGAGGATTGGGGGAAGGGTGGTGTTCGGAGGGCCTGGGAAAGAGTCTGCAGGAGGTTGTGCGTGAGTTTTGCTTGCAACACAATGGCTGAGGAAGGATGACTAGAGAAGAATTAGATGAGCAATTAGCAAAGTGTGGATAAAGGAGGGACCAAAAAGTATGTCTTTCTGCAATTTACAATATAGACAGGCAGGAGGCTGGAAGAAAACAGCAAGCCAGGCAGCATCAGGAGGTGGAGAAGTCAATGTTTCAGGTGTAACTTTTCTTCAGGACTCAAGTCCAGGATGGTTACACCCAAAATGTTGACTTTTCCACCTCCTGATGCTGCCTGGCTTGCTGTGTTCTTCTAGCCTCCTGCCTGTCTACTTGGGATTCCAGCATCTGCACTTTTTTTTGTCTCTAACCATTTCTGCAACTTATACCTTTCAAAATCTAAATTTGGTCTTATTGATTTATGGAATGTTGCCTTCACTGGCAAAAGTCCAGCATTTATTGCCTGTCATTCTTTAGAACTCTTTGGAATACTTTGGAATACAGGCCCAGTGTGCCCCGTATCTCATGGTAGGTCAGTCTCACCATTCCATGAACAAATTTGGTGAACTTTTGTTGCAATTTATGGCAATTATATCCATCTTGAGGTAAAGGGACTAAACTTGCACACAGTACTCCAGGCATGGTTTAGAGAGTAGTGCTAGAAAAGCAAGGCAGGTCAGGCAGCATCAGAGGAGCAGGGGAATCGACGTTTCAGGCATAAGCCCTTCATCAGGAATGAGGCTTGTGGGCCGGGGCTGAGAGATAAATAGGAGAGGGTGGGGTGTGTGGGAAGGTAGCTGAGAATGTGATAGGTGGATGGAGATGAGGGAGAAGGTGATAAGTCAGAGAGGGGAGTGATGGACGGATCCGGAGGGCGGTGCCGAGTTGGAGGCTTGGGACTGAGATAATGTGGGGGGAGGGGAAATGAGGAAGTTGTTGAAATCCACATTTATTCCGGGTGGTTGACAGGGTCCTGAGATGGAATATGAGGCATTCCTCCTCCAGGCGTCAGGTGGTAATGGTTTGGCAGTGGAGGATGCCCAGGACCTGCATATCCTTGATGGAGTGGGGGAGGAAGTTGAAGTGTTCAGCCACGTGGCGGTGGGTTGGTGGGTGCGGGTATCCCAGAGATATTCTCTGAAACAATCTGCAAGATGGTGTCCTGTCTCGCTGATGTAGAGGAGACCACACCGGGTGCAATGGATGCAGTAGATGACATTGGTAAATTTCTGACGGATGTGGAAGGATCCCTTGGGCCCTTGGACGGAAGTGAGGAGAGTGGTGTGAGTGCAGGTTTTGCACTTCATGTGGTGGCAGGCGAAGGTGCCAGGAGAGTGGTGTGGGCTGGTGGGGGGCTGTGGACCTGACGAGGAGTCGTGGAGAGAATAGTCTTTTCAGAACACTGATGGGGGTGGGGAAGAAAATATATCTCTGGTGGTGGGGTCTGTTTGGAAGTGGCAGAAGTGGTGGAGGATGATGCGTTGTACTTGGGGGTTGGTGGGGAGTAAGTTGAGGACTGGGGGGGTTCTGTCTTTGTTGCATTGGGAGGGATGGGGTTCAAGGGCGGTGGTGCATGCTGTGGAGGAGATATGCTGAAGGGGATCAGGAAAGGAAGTCGCAACTGTGGAAGAAGGAGGCCACCTGGGACTTTGTGAGGTCATCCTGGGAATTGGTCATCCTGGGAATAGATGCGGAGGAGGCGGAGGAATTAGGAATAAGGGATAGCATTTTTACAGGAGATAGGGTGGGAGAAGGTGTTATCTAGGTAGCTGTGGGAGTCGGTGGGCTTGTAGTATATGTTGATGGTTAGTCGGTCGCCAGAGACAGTGATGAAGAGGTCCAGGAAGGGGAGGGAGGTTTCCGAGATGGTCCAGGTGAATTTGAGGTTGGGGTAGAAGATGTTGGTAAAATTGATGAACTACTCAAACTCCTCATGGGCGCATGAGGCGGTGGCGATACAGTCATCGATGTAGCAGAGGAACAGGTGGGGGTTTGGGGCCGGTGTAACTGCGGAAGATGGACTGTTCCACATACCCAACAAACAGGCAGGTATAGTTGGGTCCCATGCGGGAGCCCATGGCTACCCCTTTGGTTTGGAGGAAATGGGAGGATTGGAAAGAGAAGTTGTTGAGGGTGAGGACTAGTTCAGCCAGGGGGATGAGGGTGTCGGTGAAAGGGTACTGGTTGGGATGGCGTGAGAGGAAGAAACAGAGGGCTTGGAAACCTTCGTGGTGGTGGATCGATATGTACAGGGACAGGATGTCCATGGTGAAGATGGAGGCATTGGGGGCCGGGAAACGTAAATCTTGGAGGGCATGGGTGGTGCCATGAACATAGGTGGGGAGTTCCTGGACTAAGCAGGACAGTCTGGTGTCGAATTAGGAAGAGACGAGTTCAGCGGGACAGGCGCAAGCTGAGACAATGGGTCGACCGGGACAGTCAGGTTTGTAAATCTTCAGTAGAAGGTGGAATCAGGCAGTGCGGGGTTCACAAACAATGAGGTTGGATGCTGTGGATTGGAGCTCCCCTGAAATGATGAGGTTGTGGATGGTCTGGGAGATAATGGTTTGGAGATGGGAGATGAGGTTGTAATCAAGGGGGCAGTAGGAGGAGGTGCCTGCAAGTTGGCACCTGGCTTCAGCAGTGTAGAGGTCAGCGCGCCACACTACTACTACACCCACTCCAACCTCCCACCCTCACCAATATGCAGCCCTCCACTCCCTCTGCTCCAACCCCAACCTCACCATCAAACCTGCAGACAAGGGGGGAGCGCAGTAGTAGAGTGGCGCACTGACCTCTACATCACTGAAACCAGGCGCCAACTCACAGAAACATCCTCCTACTGTCCCCTTGATCACGACCTCACCTCCCATCACAAACCATCATCTCCAAGACCATCCACAACCTCATCACTTTAGGGGAGCTCCCACCCATAGCCTCCAACCTCATTGTCCATGAACCCTGCACTGCCCGATTCTACCTCCTACCGAAGTTTCACACACCTGACTGCCCCGGTTGACCCATTGTCTCAGCTTGCGCCAGTCCCACCGATCTCACCTCTTCCTACCTTGACACCATCCTGTCCCACTTAGTCCAGGAACACCCCATCTACAGTCGTGATACCACCCATTCCCTTTCACCTCCTCCAAGATTTTCGTTTCTCTGGCCCCCAATGTCTCATCTATTTGTTGGATATGTGGAACAGTCCATCTTCCACAGTTACACCGGCCTGACCCCCACCCCCCCACCCCGCTACCTTGATGACTGTATTGGTGCCACCTCGTGCTCCCACAAGGATGTTGAACAGTTCATCAACATCTTCCACCCCGACCTCAAATTCACCTGGACCATCTCGGAAACTTCCCTCCCCTTCCTGGACCTCTCCATCACCGTCTCTGGGGACCAACTAACCACAGACATATACTACAAGCCCATCGACTCCCACAGCTACCTAGATGACACCTCCTCCACCCCTACCTCCTGTAAAAACACCATCCCTTATTCCCAATTCCTCCGCCTCTGCCACAATTCTTCCCAGGATGACCAATTCCACCGCAGAAAGTCCCAGATGGCCTCCTTCCACGATCGCAACTTCCCTTCCCACGTTGTTGATGATGCCCTTCAGCGTATCTCCTCCATTGCACGCACCACTGCCCTAAAACCGCACCCCTCCCAACGCCACAAGGACAGAACCCCCTGAATTTCACCTTGCAGCCCACCAACCTCTGCAGACAACACATCATCCTCTGCCACTTCTGCCACCTCCAAATGGACCCCACCACCAGAGATATATTGCCTTCCCCACCCCCATCAGCATTCTGAAAAGACCATACCCTCCGCGAGTCCCTCATCAGGTCAACACCACCCCCAGCCAACATCCCAGTTCTGGCACCATTCCCTGCCACCACAGGAAGTGCAAAACCTGCGCCCACACAACTCCCTTCACCTCCGTCCAAGGACCCAAGGGATCCTTCCATATCCATCAGGAATTTACCTGTACCTCTACCAATGTCATCTACGGCATTAGTTGTACCTGGTGTGTTCTCCTTTACATCGGGGAGACAGAACACCTTCTTGCGGATCGTTTCAGAGAACATCTCTGGGACACTCGCACCCACCGACCTCACTGCCCTGTGGTTGAACACTTCAACTCCCCCTCTCATTCTGTCAAGGATATGCAGGCCCTGGGCCTCCTCCACCAGCAAATCATTACCACCCGACGCCTGGAGGAAGGGCGCCTCATATTCCACCTTGGGACCCTTCAACCTGCAAATGGAATAAATGTGGATGTCAACAGCTTCCTCATTTCCCCTCCTCCCACATTTTCCCAGTCCCAAGCCTCCAACTTGGCACCGCCCTCCAGACACATCCATCACTTCCCCTTCTGACCTATCAACTTCTCCCTCACTTCCATTCACCTATTGCTTTCACAGCTACCTTCCCCCACAACCCACCTCCCTCCCATTTATCTCTCAGCCCCAACTCACAAGCCTCATTCCTGACGAAGGGCTTATTCTCCTGCTCCTCGGGTGCTGCCTGACCCACTGTGCTTTTCCAGCACTACACTCTCCACTCTGAGCTCCAGAATCTGCAGTCCTCACTTTCTCCAGGTATGGTCTAACCAAATTCCTGTATAATTGAAGCAAGGAGTCATGTGTCCTGTACTCAAATCCTTTTGTGATGAAGGTTAATATACCATTCGCCTTCCAAATTTCCTGTTGCATATGAATGTTAACTTTCAGTCCTATTGCTGAAGTCTCCCAGGACCCTTTGCACTTCTAATCTTTCTAATCTCTTGCTATTTATGAAATATTCTTCACCTCAGTGCCTCCTGGAGCCTCACAGTTTCCACATTATATTGTAGAAGGTATGCCCCTTACCTACTCACTAATTCTATTGAAGTCTCTTTGTATCTTTCTCACATCTAGCTTTGTGCCATCCCCAAACTTGGAAATATTACATTCGGTGACCACATTCAAATATGATAAACAGTTGGAGTCCATTAAATGGCACTAATCTTTGCAGTACCCACCAGTTACATCCTGCCACTCTGAGAATGACCCATTTATAGTTTTTTGTTAGGCTATCCATTATCCGTGCCAAAACATTATCTCCTATCTCATGTGCTTCAAGTGGCTAACCATCCTCCAATGGGAAACCTTAACAAACGTCTTCTGAAAATCTAAGTATGTATTTCCATTAACTCCTTCTTCAGTGGGCGGCACTGCAGCCTCACAGCACCAGGGTCCCAGGTTCAATTCCTGCCTTGGGTGACTGTCTATGTGGAGTTTGCACATTCTCCCCATGTCTGCGTGGGTTTCCTCCGGGTGCTCCGGTTTCCTCCCACAGTCCAAAGATGTGCAGGTCAGGTGAATTGGCCATGCTAAGTTGCTTGTAGTGTTAAGTGTATTAGTCAGCGAGAAATGGCACTGTGTGGGTTACTCTTTGGAGGGTCGCTGGGGACTTGTTGGGCTGAAGGGTCTGTTTCCAAGCTGTAGGCAATCTAATCTAATCAATTCTGTTAGCAACATCCTCAAAAATCTATAACTTCATCAAACACAATTTCCAATTTACTAATCCATGCTGACTGTGCTCAATCAGATCATTATTATAAAAATAATATATTCTACCATTTTCCCCACTATTGATATAAGCTTAACAAGTCTGCAGCACTCAGTTTTCTCTTGACCTACCTTCTTAAATTGTGGAAGGATATTTGCAATCTTCCAACTTGCAGGAATAATTCCAAAATCCATACAATTTTGGAGGTAATCACTAATGCATCCAATTTCTACCTAGCTACTTTTTCACACACTCTGGGATATAGAAAACCAGGTACTGAGGACTTACCTATCATCAGTTCCATGAATTGTTCCAATGGAACTAATTTCCTTCAATTTCTCTACTCCCTACTTTCTTGGATCTCTAATCCTGGGGGTTTCTTGTGTACTCAATGATAACAGATACAAAGTAATCATTCATCTTCTCAGTCATTTTTCTGTTCCCATTATATTCTACATATTCTCCTGACTCTGATTATAATAGACGCTATACCTTTTTATAGAAGCTTTCATGGTTCATTTTTATGTTTTTCACTATTTTACATTCATCTTTTTTTACTTACAATCCTTATTTATTGAATTTTGAAGCTCCAAATTGTCAGTTTTCCTACTATTTTCTCGCAAATTTCTCGGTCTGCAATTTTTAACTTGCTTTGGCAGATGTGCTTGACTAACTTTGTGTAGGTGGGGGTGAGCAGGAGTTGTGCCTTGAAATAAATATAATTCCTGTAAATGATTCTTTAGAGAATATCCATGTCTATGAACTGCTATACTCTTTAAAGTATTTTCCCAAGCCGCCTTAGACAATTTACCCTTCATACCTTCATAATTAGCATTGTGCAAACTGAACACTTTAGCTTCAAATTGAACATAATATTTCAAACATAACTTAAAATTCTAAAATATTAGTCACCCATCCTGCAAGGTTCTTTTACAACAAAGTTATTAATTTGTTATTTTTCTTACATGATATTAAATCTGAAATTGTTGGTTCTTTAGTCACGTTCTCAACAAACTGCTCTAGAAATCCATCCTGAACGTATTCTAGAAACTCACCCTTTATTGCAAAAAAAACTGAAAGAACCGCAGATGCTGGAAATCAGAAGCAAAAGCAGAAATTGCTAAAAACACTCAACAGGTCTGGCAGCATCTGTGGAAGAAAGCAGAGATAACATTTTGGGTCCAGTGATCCTTCTTAAAAACTCATGGTAGAGTGGAAAAGATTTGGTATTTTTGCAGAAGGGGTGGGGTAGGGGAAAGAGTAAACGATGGGTGGAGATAGAGTCCACAGAGAGAGAAAAACTGATGAACAGGTAAAGCAGTGGTTAAAGGTCAGCCTGAGAGGATGAATAGCTGATAATTGGGATCATTAGTAGCTGACAATGGGCTATATGTGGTAGCAGTCCACGTGATGACAAAGCCTGATGTATGGGGGTGGGGGAAAGATGTTGGAGAACCGTAAAATTATTGAATATGATATTGAGTCCAGAAGGCTGTAGATTTCCTAAATGGAACATCAAGTGCTGTTCTTCCAGTTTGCTCTGAACTTGACTGGAGCAGAAAGCTTGAGATAGAGATGTTGGTCATGGAACACGGTGGTGTGCTGAAGTGTAAGGCAGATGGAAGCTCAGGGTCTTTTTTGTAGGCTGAATGTAGGTGTTCTGCAGAGTGGTCACCCAGTCTGCACTTTGTTTCTCCAATATAGAGATCACATTGTAAGCAACAAATACTGTAGACTAAATTGAGTAAAGTACAGGTAAGTCATTGCTTCACCTGGAAGGTGTGTTGTGCCTTGGATATTGAGGAGGGAGGAAGTAAATGGGCAAGTATTACAGCTTCTGTGATTATATGGGGAGATACCATGGGAATCTGGGGACATGTTGGGAGTTAAGGTGGACAGGACCAGAGTGTTCCAGAGGGAACAGTCCTTGTGGAAGACTGACAAGGGAGGGGAGGGGAATATGTGCCTTGAGTTCAATAATTTCAGGGCTTGAGGCACCTTGTCCCACATCTTTCCCCACTCTGATACATCAGGTCTTGTCATAACGTAGGCTGCTACCACGCACAACTCTTTGTCAGCTATTAATAGCTCCCATTAGCAGGCATTCATTCCCCCAGGCTGAACTTTAACCTTTTCTTTGTCTGTTCTTTCCTCAGTTCTGAAAAGGGGTCACTGGACCTGAAACGTTTATCTTGATTTCTCACTCTAAAGATGCTACCAGACCTGCTGAGCTTTTCAAGTAATTTCTGTTTTGGTTTCATCTTTTATAGTATTCTTCTTCAAGGGTTTTACCAATGAATAGGTTTGCTCTTCTTATAAGTGACCTGTTTCCTGCTATTAATCCCCACCATTAACACATTCTTTATTTATATCATAGAAAGTAAGAGCAAGAGTCGGCTGTTTGGTTTTTCAAGCCTGCTTCATCATTCATTATGATCATGGCTGATCATCCAACCCCATACCTTGCTCCTGGCTTTACCCCATATCCTTTCATTGCTTTAACTCCAAGTGCTTGATCCAACTCCTTCTTGAAATCATACAATGTTTTGGCCATGATTGCTTTCTGACGTTGGGAATTCCACAGGCTCACCACTTTTTGGATAAAGGAATTTCTCCTCATCTTCATCCTAAATGATTTATCACACATCCTTAGACTGAGACCTCTTGTTATGGACTCTCCTGCTATCAAAAAGATCTTTCCTTCATCTACACTGTCTAGTCCTGTTAGAATTTTGCAGGTTTCTATGAATTCTCCCCCATTCTTTTGAAATCCAGTAAATCTAATCCTAACTGACTCAACCTCTCTTCATACATCCATCCTGCCATCTTGGGAATCAGGTTGGAAATCCTTCATTGCTCTCCCCCTTGAAAGTTTCTCATTGGAATACATCTATTCTTTAGATTCTGAAATATCCCCTTAAATGTCATTTTTAGCTAGTTTGCTGTCTTTCCCTCATAAATGCCATTATTAACATTTAGAATATGAGTCTTGGTTGCACTCCTCACTTCCTCAAACTGAATGTAACATTTAATTATATAATGATTGCTGCTACCTTGAGGCCCTTTCATGGTGAGGTTGTGAATTAAATGATTTTTTTGCATAACACCAGAGTAGTACATCCTGTACTCTGGTCAGTTCCAGAATGTCAACTTCTGAGGGATAATCTCAAAACACCCTGTGACCTCCTATCTTCGTTGATCTTGAAAAGTCAGAGTCAAAAAGTGTGGTGCTGGAAAAGCACAGCAGGTCAGGCAACATCTGAAGAACCAGAAAGTTGATGTTTTGGGCATAAGATCTTCATCAGGACATTCCTGATGAAGGGCTTATGCCTGAAACATTGACTCTTCTGCTCCTTGGATGCTGCCTGACCTGCTGTATTTTTCCAGCACCATACTTTTCGGCTCTGGCTCTCCATCATCCGCAGTCCTCACTTTCTCCTAATTTTGTTGATCTGAATTTTCCAGTCTATATGCTGCTATGAATTTACAACAAGCTCCCTTCCTGGAGTCACATGTAGGCCAGACCAAGTAAGGAGGGAAATTTCCCTCCCTAAAAGTCATTAGTGAACCAGATAAGTTCTTCCTGACAAATCACAATGGAGTCATGGTCATCATGAGACTCCTAATTCCAGATTTTATTTTTACTGAATTCAAATTCTACCATCTCCCATAGTCCCCATAACATGACCTGGGTGTCAGGATTAACAGTCCATTTCAGAAAGTAGATCAGATTCAGCCACCAATTGCTGGGAGCCATATAAGGGGCAGACCAGATAAAGATGACAGATTTTCTTCCCTAAACGACATTAAAAATGTGATATGTTTTAATGACAGCTTGGACTTTTTTTAAATTCAAGTTTAAATTTGCTTTTAAATTCTACCAACTGTTGTGGTGAGACTTGAAGTTGTGCCTGTGGGGTTTTAGCCAGCGCCCCTGGTTTACCAATCTAACAATACCACCCCTTATTAAAATATAAAAATGGCTGTTAATATTCAACTTCCATCATTTGACTTTAATACTTGAGATCTTTCAAGAAGAATTGTTTGAATTAGAACAAACACAGTCATAAAATCTTGCAAAGGCGGAGAGCAATGAAGGTTGAGCCAGCTCATGAGGCCATCAGGAAACAAGGATCTGTCCAGCTGAAGTTAACAGAATTATTAATGGCACTTTAACTTAGGTCAGGATCTCCGAGCTGATTTACACTTTTGTGGAAATTGTACTGTGAGATGAAAGGTTGCCTATAGAGTATACACCTCAGAATCCCAATGAGGAGTCTCAGAAATGTACTCATAGACCTTTCCCAACAACAGCTTCTGAGCAACTGAGCAGAAACAAAGGAAAGTGGATTTGTAAGTAAGAACTGGAAGATAATCTTTCTGCCTATCTTTCTCTCTCTATCTAATTTATCAAGCTAACTAGTCAGTACATTGTGAGAAAACGCATTGAAGCAATTCAAGGATCTCCGAACGTCACCACTGCTGAGGAAACATGGTGACAAATAATTGGGGCTTGGGTTTCACTCTCATGACTCAAGAATTCAATGATAGCACTTCTCAAAATGGGAGTTGGGACTGCAAAAGTCACATGTTGTTGAAACTTTTCATTTTGCACTCATCAGGATAATACACAAGAATACCAGTTCAAAGGGAAAACCAACATTTAAAAGTACATTCTCTATGTCACTGCTTCCAACAATCAGAATCCACTTGCCAATCAATCAGCACCATCCTCTCATGTGGTATAAATGTTTGAAGTGGTATTCTTATGAAATGTCCAGATGAAAGCAAGATCCAAAGTTTTGACAAAATGTATCTTTTTTCAGCAATATTCAAGTTCTGTATTACCAACCAACTATGTTATTATTGCTCATGTTGTTTCTGTTAAATTATTGCTTCTAAAGATCTAGGGAACACAGTATCAATTGTTAATCTTCAGTGTTGTCTCTGCTGGAACATATGGGATTAATAGGAGATGAATGTATTTGAACGCAGGTATCCACATCACTAGGGTCATCTCAGATGTGTTCACTTGCCTCTGTAAGTTGTTTAGTTCAGTATTTGCTACTGTTGAAGGTATGTTTCTGATCAGTTTCCCAAGAAAGATTTAATTATTTTTGCGTTTCATTTTACAAGGCGACCTTTAATTTGAAAAAAAAACTTATACAAGAGCTTTTACACCCCCCAGAGCCTGGTCCACCTTAAATCTACCCTTAGTTCCAATGCTGCTTTCTTAATTTTTATATTTGTTTTCTTTAAAGCTCTGTTTTCCAATTTTATAACATAACCTTCTGCAAATTATCTCCAGTGCTCAACCATATATATATAATAAACAAATATTTTGTACAAAGTCTGTAATTGGCTGCAGTTGGGTTGTGGTAGAAGGTGCTGCTGGGTTACACCTCATGGGTGTTAATAAAAAAGGACTACCTGCAATTCTCAAACTCTGACACACCTATATGATAATCAATAAAAACAAGTGCTTTGACACACTCTGTCAGCAGGGAGCTAGTTCAGCACTGTGCCATCTGTTATGAAGTTATGTGTAGCCAACTTGTGTCATATGGATGTTCATGATAATCAGATTTCCACCTCCATCTCTAACTAGGCTAATTTAGTGATTATCTGCATTATCAGACGTTGTGCTCCCTACGCAAGAAGCAAATGGTTACTTGTGAATTGCTTGATATGAATATTGAAAGTAGAACAGTGCAGCACAGGAACACACCCTTTGCCCACCATGTCTGTGCTGACCATGATACCATTCTAAACTAATCCCATCTGCCTGCACATGGTTGGTGTCCCTCTGTTCCCTGCCTACTCATGTATCTGTCTAATTGCCTCCTCAACATTGTTATTGTATCTGCTTCTACCACCTATCTAGGCAACATGTTCCAGGCACCTACGGCCCTCTGTTTAAAAAAACGTTACTTGCAGATCTCCTTTAAACTTAATCCCTCCCACCATTTGGAGATGTCGGTGTCGGACTAGGGTGTACAAAGTTAAAAATCACCCTACACCGGGTTATAGTCCAACAAGTTTAGTTGGAAGCACTAGCTTTCAGAGCGCTGCTCCTTCATCCGGTCAATGTGAAGTACAAGATCGTAAGACACAGAATTTGATTAGATTAGATTAGATTCCCTACAGTGTGGAAACAGGCCCTTCGGCCCAACAAGTCCACACCGACCCTTCGAAGAGTAATCCACCCTGACACATTTCCCTCTGACTAATGCACCTAACACTAAGGGCAAATTAACATGGCCAATTCACCTGACCCGCACATCTTTGGACTGTGGGAGGAAACCAGAGCACCCGGAGGAAACCCACGCAGACGGGGGAGAATGTGCTCAAACAGTCGCCCCAGGCAGGAATCGAACTCAGTGTTAACCACTGAGCCACCATGCTGCAAAAGTTTACAGTCTGATGTAACTGAAATTATATATTGAAAAAAATCTGGATTATTTATTAAGAATCTTTTAGAATGGCATGTTGCCTGCAGCATATGAGGTAAATAATGTTGGTTGCGTCACAGAAGTCCTGAAGAAGGGCTCATGCCCGAAACGTCGATTCTCCTGCTCCTTGGATGCTGCCTGACCTGCTGCGCTTTTCCAGCAACACATTTTCAACTCTGATCTCCAGCATCTGCAGTCCTCACTTTCTCCTTGAGTCACACAAGTACCTGCCATGTACATGGTGCGAGGTGTCCCCAAGTGTAATGGTGGTATCGGTGTTGACACTCTGACACATAGAGCGTCTATAGTTACGAGATATTTCCAAACAGGCAAGGTGACAAAACTACACTATGTATATGAACACAAAACTGGAGAAACTTGGCATTACCAGCAGGAGTAGTCAAGCCTGCCATGGCACCACAATGGAAAATGGTATCACCGCGGGGAAGTCGATCGTCAACGTATCAGACCACACCCTTCAACCGGAGGAGATTGAAGTTCTTAGCAGCGGTCTCAATTTCTGCCCACCACCAAAATGGACCCCATGGGTCTGGCAGCAGATATGGAGGAATTCATGAGATGAATGAGACTCTGGGAATTCTTTCAAGATGCCAGCAGTGATCCCAATGAGCTCACCCAGGAACCAGAACAGTCATCACAGGGATCCGTAGAGGGGTAACCAAAGGAGTCAACTTGGACCCCACCTGAGAGCTGCTGCCCTGGGCTTGACATGTATGCTTAAACCGTCAGGAAATATATAAATGCCAGATTCATCAGCCGCACCCACAAGGTAGAGCAAAATATCACCCAATCACAACGTAATGCCATTCATACTCTCAAAACCAATCATAACATCATCATCAAACCAGCAGATAAAGGAGGAGCCATTGTCATTCAGAATAGAACAGATTACTGCAAGGAAGTGTACCGACAACTGAACAACCCGGAATACTACAGGCAACTACTGGCCGAACCCATCAAAGAGCACACCCATGAACTAAATACATTGATGAGGACTTTGGATCCAGTCCTTCAGAGTTCCCTATGCACCCTCATCCCATGTACTTCTCACGTTGGTGACTTCTACTGCCTTCTGAAGATACACAAAGCCAACACACCAGGACATCCCATCGTTTCAGGCAATGGGACCTGTGTGAGAACCTCTCTGGCTATGTTGAGGGCATCTTAAGACCCATTGTACAGGGGATCCCCAGCTTTTGTCATGACATTACAGATTTCTTACAGAAACTCAGCACCCATGGACCAGTCAAACCGGGAACATTCCTCGTCACAATGGATGTTTCAGCACTCTGCACCAACATCCCCCATGATGATGGCATCGCAGCAACAGACTCAGTACTCAATACCAACAACTGCCAATCTCTGAGCACCATCCTACAACTCATCCGCTCTATCCTCGACCACAACGTTTTCACCTTTGACGACCAGTTCTTCATTCAGACACATGGAACAGCCATGGGGATCAAATTTGCAACCCAATATGCCAACATTTCATGCACAGGTTCGAACAAGACTTCTTCTCTACGCAGGACCTCCAACCAACACTACACACCAGATATATTGACGACAGTTTCTTCCTCTGGACTTATGGCGAGGAGTAACTGAAACAACTGCACAGTGATATCAACGAGTTCCATCCCACCATCAAACTCACCATGGACTACTCTCTCATATCTGTTTCATTCATGGACAAATGCATCTCCATCAAGGTGGGTACCTCAGCACCTCACTCTACCCCCGCAAACTCACAGACAACCTCACAATGCTACACTTCCCCAGCTTCCACCTGAAACATATTAATACAGCCCTACGCATGCACAGGATCTGTTCAGATGAAAAGAAACATGACAGGCACTTGGAAGTACTCAAGGATGCCCTCATTAGAATGGGGTATGATGCTCAACTCATTGACTGCCAGTTCCAACGTGCCACAGCAAGAAACCGTAATGACCTCCTCAGGAGACAGACATGAATTGCAACTGACAGTACTTGTTGTCCAGTACTTCCCAGGAGCCGATAAACAATGCCATGTTCTTTACAGCCTGCAACACATTATCAATGAGGATGTGCACCTCGCCAAGACCTTCCCCACACCTCCACTTCTTGCCTTTAAACAACCACCAAACCTCAAACAGACCATTGTCTACAGCAAACTGCCCGGCTCTCAAGACAACTCCATACAACCCTGTCATGGTAGGCGCTGCAAGACGTGTCAGAGTGTGGACATGGATACCACCATTACACGTGGGGACACCTCCCACCATGTACATGGCAGGCACTCTTGTGACTCAGCCAACATTGTCTATCTCATACGCTGCAGGCAAGGATGCCCTGAGGCATGGTACATTGGTGAAACCAAGCAGAGGCTATGGCAACGGATGAATGGGCACCGCACAACAATCAACAGTGTTCCCTCCCATTCAGAGAACACTTCAGCAGTCTGGGACATTCGACCTTGGACCTTTGGGTGACCATCCTCCAAGACGGACTTTGGGACAGGCAAAACACAAAGTGATTGAACAGAGGCTGATAGACCAGTTCAGTACCCATAGGGATGGCCTCAACCAAAATGTGCTCTCTTAATGAAACTGCATCTGGGGGAATTATATGTTGATGGAGTAGGATGCTCCAGTCAGAGCTCGTCTCCTCTGTCCATTCCTTTTCTTTCTTTTCTCTTTCATGTTTTCTGTTTTCTTTGTTTTTATCCTCTTCTGGCAGCGGCCTGGAGTGGGGGACTGGGACAGCCAGTGGACCTGGAGTGGGGATGGGGACAGCCAGTAGGCCTGGAGTGGGGATGGGGACAGCCAGTGGGCCTGGAGTGAGGGTGGGGACAGCCAGTAGGCCTGGAGTGAGGGTGGGAACAACCATTGGGCCTGGAGTGGGGATGGGGGCAGCCAGTGGGCCTGGAGTGGAGATGGGGACAGCCATTGGGCCTGGAGTGGAGATGGGGATAGCCAATGGGCCTGGAGTGAGGGTGGGGACAGCCATTGGGCCTGGAGTGAGGATGGGGACAGCCAGTGGGTCTGGAGTGGAGATGGGGACAGCCAGTGGACCTCGAGAGGGGATGGGGACAGCCAGTGGGCCTGGGGTGGGGGACATCCAGTGGACCTGGAGCGGGGATGGGGACAGCCAGTGGGCCTGGAGTGGGGATGGGGACAGCCAGTGGGCCGCCAGTGGGCCTGGAGTGGGGATGGGGACAGCCAGTGGGCCTGGAGCGGGGATGGGGACAGCCAGTGGGCCTGGACTATTGATGGGGATAGCCATTGTGCCTGTAGCAGCAGTGGGGACAGGAAGTGAGCCTGGAGTGGGGTTGGAGACAGCCAGTGGGCCTGGAGCAGGAATGGGGACAGCCAGTGGGCATGGACCAGGGGTGAGGATAGCCAGTGCACCTAGAGCGTTGGTAGGGACAGCCAGTGAGTCTGGAGCAGAGGTGGGGACAGCCAGTGGGCCCAGAGTGCAGATGGTGATAGCCAGTGGGCCTAGAGTGGGGATGGGGACAGCCAGTGGGCCCGGAGTGCAGATGGGGACAGCCAGTGGCCTGGAGCGGGAATGAGGATAGCCAGTGGGCCTGAAGCGGGAATGACAGCCTTTAGGCCCGAAGTGAGGATGGGGACAGACAGTGTGCCCGGAGTGCAGATGGGGACAGACAGTGGGCCCAGAGTGGGGATGGGGGAGCCAGTCAACCCAAAGGGAGGGTGGAGACAGCCAGTGGGCCCGAAGTGGGATTGGGGACAGCTATTGGGCCTGGAGCAGGAATTTAGCGCAGCTAGCGGGCCCGAAGTGCGGATGGGGACAGCCAGTGGGCCAGGAGCTGGAATGAAGACAGCCAGTGGGCCCAGAGTAGGGATGGGGGCAGCCAGCAGCCTGAAACAGGAATGAGGATAGCCAGTGGGCCTGAAGCGTGGAATGGGGATAGCCAGTGGACCCGGAATGGGGAAAGGGACAGCCAGGAGGCCCAGAGTAGGGATGGGGACAGCCACTGGGCCCAGACCACGTGGAAGCCCTTATAGAAAGATTATGATGTCTACGTGTTTAGCATTATTTCTTATTTTCCTAACTTATACCTGTACTATACATATCTGTAATGTGGTGTAACTTTGTCTATTTTTTGTATCTAAGATGGAGCTGTGTGTTGGTGATATTGTGTACTTTTCACTGTACTCCTTTTCTTTTGTAACTTGAGTACACATGACATAAACCTAATTCTCTACTCCTCTTCTCTAATCAGTAATTCCAATCCCTGACCCATTTTTCATCCCTCTCTATTTTGCCCAAAACATCTAAATCCTGGAACCTTGAGCTACCAGTCCTGCCCTTCTTATGACGAAGTTTCTGCAATAGCTACAACACTATAGTTCCATGTACTAATTCAGGCTCTAAACTCATTTGCCCATATGTGCGTTGAAATATACACTTCAGACCTCCAGTCCCACCAAATTCATGAACCTGGCCTCACCTTTTCTTCACTTGACTTAAGCTTTATCTTCTCCTCAATCATTCACATGCTGACTTACTGTTCCCGTTTCTACCCTTCTGCCCTACTAGTTTAAACCTTCTGGAGTGGCACTAGCAAACCTCCCTGCAAGGATATTGGTGCTGCTCCAGTTCAGGTACAACCTGTCCTACCTGTGCAGGTCTGTCCTGCACTGGAAGAGTATATTTTATTGAAAAAATATATTTTATTCATAAAAAATGTTTATGTACACACACAGGTGCAAGTAGTTGTAAGGTGTACGGCTGCAGGACAGACCTATTTATCTCGTGACCTGTATCCTACATGCAGACAACTTGGGTGACAACTTATGGCCTGTTCAATCTTGAATTGTTATGGTGTAAAGGGACATTTACAGATCTTCCAGCAAGAAACCTCTTTCTCCTACAGAATGTCTTGAGAAATACCCAGCAATATACAAAAAGGTGCTATATAGACTCAGCACAACTGCCCTTCATTGATGAACACACCAAGAGAAAATGGACATCTAGCTTTAAACGATGCTGTTAGCCCCACAATTGAATAGCAAAAAGTGCTAAGTTGTGACAAGAAGAGCCATTTGATCAAAGTTAACAATTTTAAAGAAGAAGATCTAGTTTTGCTTCAGGGCCTTCAGGGCCTCACATTCAGTCTCACATGGTGTTGAGCAACATTAGACACAATGTGTTGACACTGCTTTATATTATCTCTGGTGCTCTGCCTGCTTTGCCGCCAATTGAATTCAACGGACCACAAATTCAGGCTGCATTCCTCTTCAATGACCAGATTATCCACCTGCAGAATCTATGGGGGAATTCTTTACCAAGGACGGCCTTTAAAACTGGACCATTAAGTATATTCATGGCTGAGACTGGTAGGTTTTTAATCAGTAAGGGAATTAATCGTTATAGGGAGGAGATGGGAAAATGGAGTGGAGGATCTGCAACAATCTCATTGAACAGCGGAGTAAACTAAGGCTGAATGGCCTACTCCGGCTCCTATGCCTTATGGTATTATTATGGAGAGGATTTTCTTCTGAGCTTTGAAACCCCAAAGTCATAGAAGATAGATGACCTGAGTCTTCAGTCATCAGTATTGAAGCAGACAGCATCACCCTCTGGGAGCAGCCTCCTGGTCGGCTCCTCATGTGTGCAGACAGTAGGATGTTTAGAATGGTCAGTGCACTGTCATTGCTCCAAGCCTGATCAGACAGTTGGCAGCTTTGGAGCCTTGCCAAGGGTGTGGGATGCTGATGAGACAAGTCAAAGTCCATCAGAGGGCCTGAGGCTCTGTCACTGATGACTGAGAAGAGCTGCATTGAAGGCATCCAAAGCTGCTAGTAGAATTGGGATGGGGGTGCTTCCTTTTGGAGGTCTGTTCACTCATGGAGCTGATGCCTTTATCCTCACACCTTTTTTCACTGGGGTATGGATCTACCAACTCCAAGGGTTCCTGGCCTTATGCTGGGAGGTCCCCTCAGTTCGCTTCAGCAGACAGTAGGCAGTTGAGGAGGAGGGATGGGGTATGAAGTGGTGGGGTGGGTGGGTGGGAAAGTTGTGCAGTGGTGCTCCAATGCTGCCAGCTCAAAATGGCTCCTCAAGTTCGACTTGGACTCTGTGGAGCAGGCCACTGATTCCATTGCTTGCCTGCCTAGAGAGAGTCCTGTGCAGGTGGGAATGCATCAGGGATTCATCCCAACAGCTCTCCCCTATTTCCTGTCTCCAAAGACCAGGAAAATTCAGTACCGTTAAAGATTTTTTTAAGTCTTAATGAATCCACAGTATATCTGGGCGACAAGGGGCCTTACTGTTCTTCTTATTATGACCACTGACATTGTCTTCTTAAGTTCTCTGCCTGAAGGCCACAGCATAACAATTTCCACCTGGGATTGGGCATGGAGGCAGGATCTGAGTCCACTGCAGCTGGAACCACTGATATAGCAATGTGCATAGTTAATTTAATGCAGGCTTTTGAAATGGAGAAAACTAACTTAGTTAAAGATTCTCTGTACAGTACTTAGCCAGAATGCCAAATAATAATTCTTTCCTGTTGTGGTTGCAGGAAGCAGAAAATGTTTCAAGTTAGTTAAAAGCAACAAAGAAAAATTCAGTAATTTGGGGAGAAAACTTGAAAGCAGCATCTCAACAATACCTGCAGCACTGCAGCTCCATTTAACTCCATTGTTACTTCTGAGAGAAAAGGATAATGCTAAATAGTATTGACAATTGATATTGACAATTTTCTAGATGCATTGCTTTAATAGTGAGAACATAACAAGTTATTAGAAAAAATACTTGGTCTTGACTCATTTCATCTACTCTATGTATATTCTCTCTACCTTAATTTATGAAATCTTCACCACATTAAGAGGTTATATTTTGTGAAACAGAGCATCCGTGACTAACCCTATCAAAGATGCGCCATTGGCAGGTTTTGCTTATTCGCAAATTATTTGCAAATGAAGTTTTCTCCTCAAATTATTGGATTTTTCTTCATTGCTTTTAACTAACTTGAAACATTTTCTGCTTCCTGTAACCTCAACAGGAAAGAATTATTATTTGACATTCTGGCTAAGCACAGTACAGATTATTTTCAACTAAATGATATCTCTTCATTTCAAAACCTTCCTGTAGCCTTCCATTTCAACTCCCCCTCCCATTGCCCCTATGACATGTCCGTTCTGGGCATCCTCCACCACCTAAGCAAGGCCACCCACAAAGTGCAGGAAAAACACCTCATCTTCCGCCTCGGAAGCCTACAACTGCACAGCCACAACATTGAATTCACCAGTTTCCAAATCCCCTCTCCCCCTACTCTATTCCCTCCAATCTAACCCTCCAACTTGGCTCTGCCCTCTTGACCTATCCTAATTGTCCATCTTCCTTCACACCTATCCACTCCACCTCCCCACCAACCTAACACAATCACCTCCTACTTTTGCCCACCTATTGCCATCCCACCTACCTTTCCTCTAGCCTCATTCCCCTACCCCTATTTATTTCTCAGCCCCCTTCCCCCTCCCCAGTCCTGATGAAGGGTTAAATGTAAATTCTCTTGCTCCTCAGATACTGCCTGACCTGCTGTGCTTTTTCCAATGCCACACTTTATCTGACTTCTCCAGCATCTACAGGCCTCACTATCTCCTACAGGTGCTTTTGCTCAGGTAACTTTGTGGATGTGCAGCATTGAGTGGTAACAGAATAATTTGCATTTAAATAGCTCCTTTCATGACTTTTGGAAAGCTGCAAAGTTTGTTGAGCTAACCTAAATAAAGGCATTTTTAAATGTAAGAAAATGCAGCAACCAGTTCAGGGCCCCACAAACAGAAGAGAACTAAGTGACAAGAGATAGGAAGAGATAATCTGTCTCAGTGTTAATTGCTGGATAAGAAACACTCATGATGTAAGTGGAATCTGCAAATTTACAACAAATAGTATTGTGGAATCCATTCAGTCCATCTGAGATGCTAGAACAAGGCCCTGCTTTATCATCTCACCTGAATCCTTGACAGTATAGCACTCCACCTGTATAACATGGGAATGTCAGTCTTGAGTTACGTAGAAACATAGAAGAGCAGGAGTACACCATTCATCTCCTCAATCCTGTTGCACCATTCTATATGACCATCAAGCTCAATATTCTACTTTCCCACCTCCGCAGGCCCCCAACTCCCCTCCCCAGGATCCCTTAATCCCTTTGGCAACAAAAGCTATAGCTATCCCCTTCTAGAAAACACATAATATTTTGGCCTCAACCATTTTCGAAGGTAGTGAATTCCACCGGCTCACTACTCACTGGGTGAAGAAATGTCTCCTCACACCTCAGTCTTAAAAGGTTTACAAATTATCCTTAAGCTATGACGCCTGGTTCTGGACTCCTTCACCATTGGAAACATACTTCCTGCATCTAGCCTGTCCTATCCTGATAGAATTTTATAGACTTCTTTGGGATTTCGCAACCCCCCCCCCCCCCCCCCCATTCTTCTAAGCTTCAGTGAATGCAATCGCTCCTCATATGTCAGTCCTGCCATCCCAGGAATCAATTTGGTAAACTGTTGCTACACTTGCTCTACAGCAAAAAATATCCTTCCTCAGATAAGGAGACCAAAGCTGCACACAGTATTCCAGGAGTGGCCTTACCAATTCCTGTGTCATTGCAGCAAAACATCCCTGCTCCTGTACTTGAATCTTCTCACTGTGAACATCAATGTACAGTTGAGTCAGGTGTTCAGATCTCTGAAGTGGACATTGAACTTATAATCTTCTAATTCAGAGATCGGAAAGTCTAGCAACTGAGATAAACTGATACATTACTGTGTGTGTATTGCTTCTCTTCAAGTTGAGGAAAAGCACTGTGTTCTGCATCTGTATTTAAATAAGTGAACAGAACTGTGCCACATAGTAGCTAACAACTGGTTACATCAATGTTGTCATTGGAGTGTAGGCTGTGCTTTCAGTTCACCAAGAGTTCCATCTGTGAAGATTATAAATAGTAATTTTAACGTTTAAGAAGTTATTTTTACATCAGCTACAATGATCCCAGGGACAGGCTGGCATGATTAGAGACTAGCTGAATCTTTTTGACTTTAATCATAGGGGGTAGATTTTACAAATTCATGCTCCTGGCATAGATAGTTCCCCAGCAGAACCACATATCAGCAATTCAGGAAAGGTGGTCACCTCACTCTGTTTGACTTTCTGACCTTAAAGTGGTTTCCAATAATTAAGTAAGACATTTACAAACAGCATCTTTAATTATTGTTTGTAATTGTTTATTGTTACGGAGTATTAAATTCTATGATGTAAAGTAAAATAAGTAGATGTTTACTGAAACAAATAATTCTCTTACAGCACTGGATATTAATACTAAACCTCTGGCTTATGACTGTCTCTCTGTATAAAGCAAATATGATAAGTATTAAGGGATTCCTGGCTACGCTCCCCCTAAATTTTCTTTAAACCTTCAAGGACTGTGGGCAGCAACAATGTCTGTATGTGGAAGTCAATATGTCTGTATGGCCACACAGCTTCGAGGGAATATAATCAATTGTACAAACTGCACAGTTCTATATTACCAAACTGTAAATGACTATCATGCATAGAGAGCAATTAGGCAGGTCAAATTTCTTAAACACTGCAGGATGCTTACATATATAATTGCACTCAGTATTCCCAGAGTGACAGTCGTCAGCCCATTGACAGAAATTGCAAGGCACATGAATTCAGAATGACCACACTCACAAATCACTAAATGAGAAAAAAATGTACCGATAAATAAAGAATGGCTTGTATAATGTAGTCAGCGTGTGTAATTCTGTTAAATCATTAATGACTTGAAGCCCATTTATAAGACAGCTCACTGGAATTATTTTAAGCTCAACAGTTAGATTAATGATGAAAGGGAAGCAGGTCCGGTAAAGTTAACTTTAAGTGGTTAAGTAAGGCATCTGCTTAACAATCTGAAACACAGCCAGAAAATATTAGAAACATGCAAAAGATCTGTCAGTACCTGTAAAGAGAAAAAGCATGTTCCAGCTAAAGTTTTCACCTAAGATTATTCTCATCCCTGTTGCAGATAAATGGCAGACTTGCTGCCGGTGAAATAGGTTTTCGCCAGTCATGTAGCTGTTGCACATTGTACCTGACCTTCCTCCGAGTAAGTAAAAATTCAGAAGGATGAGCAATCGAATGTTGGTTGGGATGGAGCTGGGAGGGATGTAGAGTGTGGAGTGTGGTTGGTGGTATGTTGGGGTGAAGGTGGAGGATTTTTTGAGTAAGGCAAACACACTCTGGTAAAAAAACAGAATGATGATTATGGAGAGAAGGAGCAGGCATAGAGCAGATGAGGTGTGAGAACTGGGAAAAGCAGATGTGGAGCATTGTTTTGTAGTGACATCAGCCATTTTGGTGTCTTTACAGTAAATATTAATAATTACATTCTAGGACCAAGTGACCAGGATATTTATGTTTCGTTTTTCATTCTGTATAATGGCCCTGTATAGAATAGTCTCTATAATTTAGAACGAACAAATGAGCTCATTTCATCTCTTAAAAAGGGTCTTTAATATAGAGTAGGCCTTTTTGCACAGTAGTAGTATACCAGAAGCTCTATGTTTGTTTCCATGTTAGACTTGTTAGTCGTAGAAGATGCATTCATAGCTGAGCTGAAAAAGTTGATTATTGTAAATCCTTTCACCATTCCTGATGACAGACAGTAAGAGGGGAAGAATTCCCTGATCCGTCATCCTGCAGAATTCAACATCAGATCTCTGCAATAAAACTAAGAACTGCAGATGCTGAAGGTCTGAATCGAAAGAAGAAAATACTGGAGAAACTCAGCAGGTCTGGTAGCATCTGTAGAGAGAAATCAGAGTTAACATTTTTAGTCCAATGAAGGATTGTGGAAGATTCGATGAGTGAAGATTCACTGGACTCAAAACATTAACTCTGTTTCTCTCCCCACAGATACTGCCAGGCTTGTTGCATTTCTCTCTGTTTCTGTATCAAATTCCTCCAGTAATTTGTCCACAAACATATTCCAATCCAATGGAAGCCATGACCTAAACTTCGGAACCAAGACAGGAAAGCAGACAAATATGTTGGACAGTATGTTAGTGAGATTCAAAGAAAATTAGCTGCCTTTAATTTCTGAGAACGAGACTTTTACATTATAATGTCCGAAAGAGAACTTGCTAGATGACTCTCAGGTCAACTGACTAAAGGAGTGACTACCTGGTCAGGTCCACACTCCCCAACAATCCACCCCCCCTTCCTGACACCTTCCCCTGCCACCACAGGAATTGCAAAACCTGCGCCCACACCTCCTCCCTCACCTCCATCCAAGACCCCAAAGGAGCCTTCCACATCCATCAAAGTTTTACCTGCACATCCACCAATATCATT
>NC_057714.1:46957418-46987474 GCF_004010195.1 Chiloscyllium plagiosum | reverse complement strand
TGATGCAGGGCTTTTGCCCGAAACGTCGTCTTTCCTGCTCCTCGGATGCTACCTGACCTGCTGTGCTTTTCCAGCACCACTCTAATCTAGAATCTGGTCTCCAGCATCTGCAGTCCTTGTTTTTACCTGAAGGAATGAAGCAGCTCAACACCACACTGCTTTGAGAGAGACCATGGAATATTGCATGTATATGTGTGTTAAGCCGGGTTTCAGACGGGAAAAAAAACTTCCAAGAAAGGGATATAAGAAGTTTGAATATTCTCGCATGAGGTAAAAGAAAGTGCCTGAGTGTAAGATATGCCTGTGTTTTCCCCTGCCAGGTACACATGCAACAGAAACACTCCATGTCCAAAGAAAAGATTGTTAACACCATTTGAAATCAGCAAATCCAGGGATTTACTAGGTTTCACTTGTGAATAACTGAGCTTCTCCTTTGTTGAGCAGCAATTTGTGCCTCCTCTATGTCCAAAATGGTCATCATCACAAATGTGGTGAACATATTGTGAATATAGTTTGTGTAGTTCAAAGGCAGAGCACAGTTGATAGCCACATGCTGTGCATCAATTCCACAAGCTAGCAAATCAGTATTACCTGTGAAAAAATCCATTATTCTGCATTCCAGTATGCTATGCAATTTGGTACATGTGGATATTTAATATTTAAGGGACAGAATGAGTCAGAAAAATGCACTGCCACATTTGATATTGTTCTGCTTAAGTCTTTAAAGAGATCAGTCAGAACAGTTCAAGGATCACTGAACGGCAGTTGATCAGCCAATTTTATCAATGAGAGCGACAGAGGAAGGTCTCCATGTATTACTGTTACCTGGCTCCATGTATTGGGAGCAAAGAACAGTCTATAGACAGTGAGGTTCTACACAGTGCAGTTAGGGAGCTGGAACTGTGCCAGTGGTTAGAATCTGGAGGGCAGCTTTAAAAGAAAGTGTGGTGACAACAGCCCCAAATTACTCAAGGATGTATTGAACATTTCAGTAAGAAAGGTTGTTTGTTTTTAGGCAAGGACACATAAGCCAAAAATGGCTGTGAATTCAATGACTATCTGGGAAATTCTTACATAGATTGTACCTAGCTTTGAGAGAGACCATGGAATATTGCATGTATATGTGTGTTAAGCCGGGTTTCAGACGGGAAAAAAAAACTTCCAAGAAAGGGATATAAGAAGTTTGAATATTCTCGCATGAGTTACATCCACCGTCTGAGGTAAAAGAAAGTGCCTGAGTGTAAGATATGCCTGTGTTTTCCCCTGCCAGGTACACATGCAAGAAGGTTTGAAAGCTGGCTTTTCTTCTGGTGTAATTGTTAGTTGAATGTTCCAGTGCTGGTATGCAGTCTGGTGCTCAGGTGTTAATGGGCCAGAGTGTGCTGTGAGGGTTACAGCTTAAGAACATCCACCAAACTTCCCTGTGCATGCAGGTGAAAATAAAGGATAGAAAATGCTTCTTTCTCTCTCACACATTGCTGGAAGCCAGTTACTGGTCAAAAGCCAGAGCTTGGTAAAAATGTGAATCTGGGGAATGCAATCTTGGACATTAACCTACCAGAATGTGAACCATCATCGAGGTAGTCCAAGTAAGAATGATTTTTTAGGGAGTCTAGGACTGGATCTTTGAAGGTAAGTGATTGTTATTTGAGTGGGTGTGTTCTAGACCCAGGTCTTACAAAGTAGGGCCTCCCTCCCTCCCTCCTCCTCTAGCCTAAATTAAAAGTCCACAGACTTGCCCCAAAAAGAGGGTCCAAGGAAGTTCCTATGGATTGAAGAGTGAGGCTTTAGCTCAGGAGTCTTTGACAAGCAGGTTGAGTGAAGTGATTACGCCACAGTTGAAGAGGGTGAAGACATGACTGCCAAGCTGGTTCAGTGTACTATGTGCTTGATGTGGGAGGTCAATGACTCTGGTGTGTCTGGCTCGTATAAGTGTGGAAAGTGTGTGCACGTTCAGCTACTGACAGAGACTATTGCAGCACTGATGAAAGAACTCGAGGACCTTAGGCTCATCCGAGATACAAGATCTTTCTGGACAAGACCTTCAGCGAGGTTATTACACTGACCATACCAGAAGAGAGCAGAAGAGAGCAGACGATGAGGAAGGCAGAGAGGAGACAGGTGCAAGAGACCCCGAGGGAAGTATCTGTCAGGAACAAGTTGAATCTTTTGGAAACAGTAGAGACAGATGACACTGCCAGTCCGAGAGGCAGCCAGGTCTGTCAATCAAACGTTGGCGCGGAGACAGAGCGGAAGAGTGGGACATCGCACAGAACCGTGGTAATAGGGGACTCCATAGTGAGAGGAACTGACCGGGGTTTTTGCGGCAGCAGATGGGACTTAAGGACGGTGTGCTGCCTTCCTGGTGCCAGGGTTAAAGACATCACAGACAGAATGCAGGAAATCCTCAAGGACGAAGGTGAAGAGCTAGAGGTGGTGGTACATGTCGGCACAAATGATGTCGGGAAGAAGAGGAGGAACGTACTACAGCGGGACTTCGGAGAACTAGGAAGAAGGCTGAAAAGCAGGATGTCCAAGGTGGTTATCTCCGGTTTGCTTCCAGTTCCTCGGGCTGGTGAAGCCAGAAACAGGGAGAAAATGGACTTGATCGTGTGGCTGGGGAACTGGTGCAGGAAGCAAGGATTTAAATGCTTGGATCACTGGGGTATGTTTTGTGGTAAGCATAAATTCTACAAGAGAGACAGTTTGCACCTTAATAGGTTAGGAACCAGCATTCTGGCAGGCAGGTTTGCTACTGCAACACAGCTACGTTTCAACTAAGTAGCAGGGGGGAGGGGACAAACTGGATGTTTAAGAAGGAAATTGAAGGGATAGTTAGAACAAGAGAAGTCAAGAAAGACAACTGTATCAATGAGGCAGAAAACTCAGAAAGGGATCATGCTGTAAGGTTGAGTGAAATAGGAGTTGATGGGAAGGGTGAGGGCAGTAACAAATTAAAAATACTATATATGTCTGTGATTTAAAAAAACGTCATTACAATTGGGATTAGCTGTAAAATAGGACTTTGGATTTTTGAATAATTGGTAACTAATTATGCGTAATTTACTCTCAAAGACAAGTCAATTCAGTTTGTTTAGTCAAATTCTCCAAAACAAATTTTTAAAGTACCAATATATTCTTTCTGGATTGCTGAGCTACAGGAACTAAATAATCTACATTGTGTGAAATCAATGCTCACAGCTGAACAAATTTAAACAATATAACAAAGGCTTCCAAACCTAAAGAAGGATGCTTGAAAAGCATTGATGCATTTAACAAAAGCTAGATAAGAAAATGGAGGAGAAAGGAGTAAAAGGAAGTGAAGTTAGGGTGAGATGAAGTAAAATGAAAGATTTGTTGCAGCATAAACAACAGCTTGGACCAACTGGGCTGAATAGTCTGTTTCTATCCTATACTTTCTTTATCCTATGCTTTCATTCATTTGCCAATAGAGAGTTTGTTCCATCCTTTTACAGTTGAAATCTTATTCCATCAGAAAGTCTCTCAGATCTTCGGTGAAGTCCTTACTTGTTTACTGCCACAATCATTGCTTCTTTACTGAAAGGCATGCAGTGTTGATATGGCAGCTTGGCTCAGTAGTAGCACTCTTGCCTCTGAGTCAGAAGCTTCGAGCTCCAACAGTCAACCGAGGTTATGTATAAAATCACAGCTGACACTTCAGTTACATTCCAAAGCTGCACTGCACACTACTGGAGGGTACTGTTTTTCACTTGAGGTATGAAACCACTACCAAACAAAAGTAAATATTAAATATCCTATGGTGTATATTTTTTCAGAGAAGAGCAGGACATCATCTGGTATTGGATCACAGAAAACTGAAGCACAGAAGAAGGTCATAGGTTATGTCAGTGTCCTGGCCAGCATTCACTGTTATTAACCAGCCATTCATTCATAGGATATTGCTGTGTGCAAAGTGGTTTGCACTTGGTGAAAGACAATATTGGCTACACTTCAAGTGTGATTTGGGGTCTCGAAAAGCACTGCAAAATTGAAATTTCTTTTTAATATCAGAACAATTTTATGATTTAATAAGAAGCTTTTACGTAATTAAACTGTAGAAGTTACAGAATTATTCCTGTTTTCCTTCAGTATATAAAATATAACCAGTGGTTACAGGTTAAGCCAATAGTCTCCAGCCTTCTTTAACTCCCTATTCTTGGCTGCAGTAACACTGCTGATGAGGTTGTAACAGCTGAGAGGGGTGACAAATTCAATCCCATTTTCAACAGAATACAAGAAATGGGCTCAATTATGGTCTTTGAATAACCAGAAGATATTTGCGGTGTTCCTTCCAAGAGAGCAGCTTATTTGTAATCAACCTAATACCAATTGATTCATCTAACCCTTTTAAAGTGGGAAAGAGAAAACAATTTCTTGGATGTCTCGAAGCATTTCACATGTAATATATTACTTTCTAAGAGTAATCTGATGATACTGTAGTCAAATAAATTTTCTTCATAAAGTGGGGACATTCCTGGTACCAAAGACTATAGGCTAGAAACCAGTCCCAATGCAGTTTACTGAGTGTGTTGTCACAATTCACAACCTGGCCATGCCTGCCGCCATGAAGGAAGGCTGCAATTTAATTTCGTACAATTGATAGAACAGTCCAATTCAACATGATGCTAGTTGCCTGCATTATTAACAGGCGGCTGAAGACAGTGCACAGCTGACATGAGTTGCAATTAGCCTCCAGCTTTAAGGCAGTCCATCCATCTTCTTTGACAGCACTTAGAAGGACAAGGGAAGCAGATATATTGGTAAACTAACACAAGCAAATCCCCCTCCAAACCACACACCAATCTTGTAGATGCATGCTTGTAGATGTAGTGTACCTGGACTTTCAGAATGCTTTTGATAAAGTCCCACATAGGAGGTTAGTGAGAAAATTTAGGGCGCATGGTATTGGAGGCAAAGTACTAACTTGGATTGAAAGTTGGTGGCTGATAAGAAACAAAGAATAGTTATAAACGGCTCCATTTCGGAATGGCAGGCAGTGACCAGTGGGGTACCGCAGGGATCAGTGCTGGGACCGCAGCTTTTTACAATATATGTTAATGATATAGAAGATGGTATTAGTAATAACATTAGCAAATTTGCTGATGATACTAAGCTGGGTGGCAGGGTGAAATGTGAGGAGGATGTTAGGAGATTACAGGGTGACCTGGACAAGTTAGGTGAGTGGTCAGATGCATGGCAGATGCAGTTTAATGTGGATAAATGTATGGTTATCCACTTTGGTGGCAAGAACAGGAAGGCAGATTACTACCTAAATGGAATCAATGAAGGTAAGCATGCAGGTACAGCAGATATTGAAGAAGACTAATAGCATGCTGGCCTTCATAACAAAAGGGATTGAGTATAGAAGCAAAGAGGTTCTTCTGCAGCTGTACAGGGCCCTGGTGAGACCACACCTGAAGTACTGTGTGCAGTCTGGTCTCCAAATTTGAGGAAAGACATTCTGGCTATTGAGGGAGTGCAGCGTAGGTTCACGAAGTCAATTCCTGGAATGGCGGGATTGCCTTACACTGAAAAACTGGAGTGACTGGGCTTGTATACCCTTGAGTTTAGAAGACTGAGAGGGGATCTGATTAAGACATGTAAGATTATTAAAGGATTGGACACTCTGGCAGTAGGAAACATGTTTCCGCTGATAGGTGAGTGCCGAACCAGAGGACACAGCTTAAAAATATGGGGTAGACCATTTAGGACAGAGATGAGGAGAAACTTCTTCACCCAGAGAGTGGTGGCTGTGTGGAATGCTCTGCCCCGGAAGGCAGTGGAGGCCCAATCTCTGGATTCATTTAAGAAAGAGTTGGATAGAGCTCTCAAAGATAGTGGAATCAAGGGTTATGGAGATAAGGCAGGAACAGGATACTGATTAAGGATGATTATTAGATCATATTGAATGGTGGTGCAGGCTCGAAGGGCAGAATGGCCTACTCCTGCACCTATTGTCTATTGTCTATTGAAAGTAAAAAATTAGAATCCATTGTGAAGAAGGCAAAGTTTTAATGAGATATGGTGATCCACATTAGTCACAATAACTGTATCTACTGTTTGACATGTTCTGTGGAGTATTTGATCACTGTCCATTACCCTGTATTTACATAATGTTAAACATGGATGTTAGAGTTTGGTCATAGTAGGTTGCTTTACTGTTCTAACTTTGTGAAGTTTATTCTTTTTTTTTAAAATATGGAAGCTTGTGACTGCCTTTGTTTACTGAGTACTATGGATAACTTTTATAAAGTGGATCAATAGACTGTGAATTCATTTATTTTGCAGAGGTCTCATGGCTGCCAAATGAGATAAATCTTACTGATCTGCCATGACCTGACTTCCTACCTCCCCTCCAAGCAGATTTGGCCCGAGCTGAATTGATTATCCCTCTATTGGACCTGGGCCTGACGAGACATCCAACCCCCAGAGACAATCCCAAGCCCAGTGCTTTCCTTTGACCTCAATCCCAACCTTCACCCTGAGCTATGACCCTCCCCCTTTACATTCCCATCCAGCCTTGACCAACCCCTGTCAATCTTTTCTTTCCCATTAACCTTAAATATCTCCCGCATTTCCAGGCTTGACTCATCCCCACCGCTGCCCAGCCCCAATGCCTGACCTGAATTGACTGTGACCTGATAATACCCCTAATCCCTCAACTACCTCCTGAGCCACCTACCCATTCTGCTACATTCTCTCATACATTATCACAGTCTCTTACATGGCTTTCCACATTTACTTTTCTACATGTTATGATGCATAATTAGAACGACAATGATCTGGAAAGTAATGTAGTCAATTTCCCAATTATTTGGATAACTTTTAGAGCATAATTCTTTTTTTCAGAATTTTTTTTTAACCTAACATTTGCACATTCTCCCTGTGTTTGCGTGGGTTTCCTCCAGGTACTCTGGTTTCCTCCCACAGTCCAAAAATGTGCAGGTTAGGTGAATTGGCCATGCTAAATTGCCCATAGTGTTAGGTGAAGGGGTAAATGTAGGGGAATGGGTCTGGGTGGGTTGCTCTTCGGAGGGTCAGTGTGGACTTGTTGGACCGAAGGGCCTGTTTCCATGCTGTAAGTATCTAATCTAATCTAATACTTCTGCTGTATGACAGTTACTGATATTGTTCAGTATGTTTTAAGTGCAATCCATGGGAAAAAAGATTTGCAACCTCATGCAAACCCTTCTGCACAGATTCTCTCCCATTACACCCTCTTGCACATTTATCCATGGTTCAGTTATAAAGTGGTTTTACTTCTTGGACCCTAACATTAACATCATAATGGACTTCCACTGTACTTGGGATTTCAAATTTTGTCTATTTTAAACAAAAATGTTACATGTCCCTTAACAGACTGTCAAATCAATTTGGCAGTATCATTAGAGGTCATGACATAATGAGAACATGCCTGGATCCAAACTGGAATTCTTTCGTAATGAAATCTTTCTTCTGTTGCATGTCACCCTGCAAAGACTGTGAAATCATTCACAAGCATTTTATCTGTAAGCCAGTCTATCTTTTCCTTGTATTATTGAATGGGAAGCAGTGAGAGGACATATTCAGTAAAGGTCCAGTTTCCAGTCTCTCATTCCACATTAATGCAAAATTCTCAAATATCCTCTCACATTAATTCTTTTTTTTCATATGACTGTGAATCAGGTCACACATCAACTGCTTTGTCACCTGCAGCACATGGTCAGGCGTTGGGGGTGACCTTAGTCCTCATAAAGTTTGAATGGTTGCAATTTCCAAGGAAGCTGTGAACCTCACCCAGGCCTGGTCCTTTGTTGTTCAGACACAGCCACAGACACACAATACATCCTCAATGGAATTTAAAGGCCAGTGCAAACAGGATGTAATCCCAGTGTAAGCAAGTCCTGGCCACATTGAAGTTTTGACTCACCCTAGACAGATATGCCACCTCTGCCCTCTGATCCTATACATTTTGAGGAAAATGACCTTTACTTTGCTTTGTGTGGATTTTTGATAGTTATGCTTTTTTTGTTAATAGAATTTTTTGATTTAATTTACTGCTGAAGCCATTGATTGAGCATCTATTCCAGTATCGCCTGGAGCACTGCACATGTTTAGTCTCAGCGTATGGTCAGTTTCTTGTGTCTTTGTTGTCTTTATGCTGCAGTCTTCCTCAATCTCCCTTCTCCCTCTTCTGCTTTGCTCTTTCGTTCTTTCTTTTTTTGAGTAGGAAGGGGTGAATCGTTTGTGAATGAAAAGGGAGCTGCTGAAGGTCACAAGCTTCATTAATGATTGGTTATGGTACAGGAAGAGGTCATTCAGTCCATCCTGCCTGCACTGCTTCTACAGCTTTGTGCCAATCACCTGCCCTTTTCCCATATGCCTGCACACCATTACTATCCAAATAATCACCTGATGCTCTCTTGAACGCCTCTGTTAAACTGTCTCCCCAACACATTTCCAGGCAGCAGTGTTTTCCATACCCAAACTCAGACTGGGAAAATTACCACAGGCACAGACAACACAATTTCATGCTTATGACAAAATTCTATTTGACAACATCAAGTCCAAAAAAAGTTGGATCCTTCACATCATAATGTTAATGAAGGCGTTAACGTTTGAAAAATGCAGTGGGCTCTTAAATGAGATTTTGTGTTAATATCTGACTTGAAAGACAATATCCCTGACAGTGCAGCACTCCCACAGTGCAACACTGAAGCATTACACTGTATTGTGTGTTCAGTGAGGAACGAATCCCTGGCCATTTAACAATATCTGAGTTCTAAAAATTAACCTAGGCTGGGACCTAACCCTGGAATAACCTCAGACTCTGAGTGGCATTGTGTTTATGTCTCACAATTAGATGCAGTATATCTTTAAGAATCATGTTCATGATATCATCACTGTATCATAGCATGTGACCTGAATATATAAAGGTCTCAGACTCCATCTTACGTGGGACCACTTGTAGCATGGAATGTGGATGAAAGCATTTTTTTATTAAGACCGTAAAACCATAAGAAATAAGAGTGCAAGTAAGGCCATTTGGCCCATCAAATTCACTCCGCCATTCAATCATGGCTGATAGGCATTTCAACTCCACTTACCCGCACTCTCCCCGTATCCCTTAATACCTTGCGAGATTAAGGATTTATCAAACTCTGAAGTGAAGACATTTAACATCCCAGCCTCCACTGTGCTCTGTGGCAGTGAATTCCACAGGCCCACCACTCTCTAACTGAAGAAATGTCTCCTCATTTCCATTCTAAATTGACCCCCTCTAATTCTAAGGCTGTGCCCACTGGTCATGGTATCCCCACCTGATGGAAATAATTTCCCAGCATCCGCACTTTCTAAGCCATGCATTATCTTGTAAGTTTCTTTTAGATCTCTCCTCAACCTTCAGAATTCTAACGAATACAATCCCAGGATCCTCAGCCATTCATCGAATGTTAGGCCTATCATTCCAGGGATCATCCGTATGAATCTCCGCTGGACACGCTCCAGTGCCAGTATGTCCTTCCTGAGGTGTGGGGCCCATAACTGGACAGAGTATTCTAAATGGGGCCTAACCAGAGCTTTATAAAGTCTCAGTAGTACATCACTGCTTTTACATTCCAACCCTCTTGAAATAAATGACAACATTACATTTGCTTTCTTAACCACGGACTCAATCTACAAGTCAGCCTTTAGAGAATCTTTACTAGCATTCCCAGATCCCCTTGTATTTTGGCTTTGTGAATTTTCCCACCGATTATAAAATAGTACATGCCTGTATTCTTTTTTCCAAAGTGCAAGACTTTGCGTTGGCTCACACTGAATTTCATTCCTTGGACCATTCTCCTAAACTGTCTTAATCTTTCTGCAGCCTCCCCACCTCCTCAGAACTACCTGCATGTCCACCTAACTTCATATCATCGGCAAACTTCGCCAGAATACCCCTGATCTCTTCATCCAGATCATTAATATATAAAGTGAACAGCTGCGGCCCCAACATTGAACCCTGCAGGACACCACTTGTCACCAGCTGCCATTCTGATAAAGAACCTTTTATCCCAACTCTCTGCCTTCTGTCAGACAGCCAATCATCAATCCATGCCAGTACCTCACCACCAACACCATAGGCCCTCACCTTACTCAGCAGCCTCCCGTGAGACACCTTATCAAAGGCCTTTTGGAAGTCTAGGTAGATAACATCCACTGGGTTTCCCCAGTCTAATCTACTTGTTACCGCTTCAAAGAATTCTAACAGGTTTGTCAGGCATGACCTCCCCTTACTAAATCCATGCTGACTTGTTCTAATTTATAAATCTCATCCTTAATGATGGATTCTTGAATTTTACCTTCAACCAAGGTTAGGCCAATCGGCCTATAATTTTCCATCTTTTGTCTTGATCCTTTCTTGAACAAGGGGGTTACAACAGCGATTTTCCAATCATCCGGGACTTTCCTTGACCTCAGTGATTTTTGAAAGATTACAACCAATGCCTCCGCTATTTCTTCAGCTACCTCCCTCAGAACTCTAGGATGTAGCCCATTGGGACCAGGAGATTTATCAGTTTTTAGACCTTTCAGCTTATCAAGTACTTTCTCCTTTGGAATGGCCACCATACTCAACCCTGCCCCTTGATTTTCCTTAATTGTTGGGATATTGCTCATGTCTTCCACTGTGAAGACCGACACAAAGTATTTACTAAGTTCTTCAGCTATTTCCTTATCTCCCATCACTAGCCTTCCTGCACCAATTTGGAGTGGCCCAATCTCTACTTTTGCCTCTTGTTTGTTTCTTATGTATTGAAAGAAACTTTTACTATCATTTCTAATATTACTAGATAGCTTACCTTCATATTTGATCCTCTCCTTCCTTATTTCTCTCTTTGTTTTCCTCTGTTTGTTTTTGTAATCTTCCCAATCTTCTGATTTCCCAGTGCTCTTGGCCACTTTATAGGCTGTCTCTATTTCTGTGATACATTTCTCGAGTTCCTTCGTCAGGTATGGTTGTCTAATTTTGCTCCCCCACACCTGATCCAGCTCACAAAGGATACAATCTGTCTTCCTAATTAGAGAATCCCCCATAACAACTACTTGTCTTTTTGCTCCCCCCCTCTTAAATAGCCATGGTTCTGTGATCTGCTGGCTCATCCTGTCCACAGCCCTTTGCCTCATCCATACAGGGAGCAAAACTCTCATACCTGTTGGACAAGGCCAGGGGCTGAGGCTCCTCCTGACCTCAGAATCCTCCTACCTGCCTCACTTACAGTCACACCCTGTTGTCCTGATCACTGACTGAATTTGAATTGCTTAATCTGCTGGTTGTGAATGCCTCCTGAAACAAAGTGTCCAGGTAACTCTTCCCCTCCTGGATGTACTACAGTGTTTGAAGCTTAGATTCCAGATCATCGATTCTGATCCAGAGTTCTTCCAGCAACCAACACTTACTGCAGATGTGGTCACTGCTGTTCACAATGGGATCAGCCGGCTCACACATCATACAGCTACAGCACATCACCTGTCCAGCCATCTCTACTTATTTAATTAATTTATACAAATTTATGAGTTAAACAATTGTTAGTACTTCTCTCTGGTCTTATTCAACTAACCAACTAATAGTAAACTTTTACTCAATAACACGAAACACAAGAAATGTCAATTGAAACACCTTACCTTTGCAACACACGAGTCAGTGGATGCTGCATTTTTTGGCTGAGCCAGCATTTGCTACTCATCCCTAGCTGCCTTTGGTGGTAGTGAGCTGCCTTATTGAACTGCTGCAGTCCATGCGCTACAGATCCACTGTGCTGTTAGTGGGAGTTCCAGGATTTTGACCTAACAACACTAATTTTTCACCATTGGCTTGCTGTTTCCCTATTCTGCCAGCCCAACCTGATAAAGTAACAACCAAAGTCCATCCTCCATGGATTCAAGAAATCCATTATATAGCCACAGAGCTGGAAACATGAGAAAGAAAACAAAGTAGACATTATTTTTATAGGAAGGCAGCAAGGAATATTTTATTCATCCCTGATGATTCTGTCACCTATTAACACTTAGTGCTTGTAAAAATTTTGTAAAGTTCCTACTTACCTATTAAGTGTTGTTTTCAGATGGTAGATAGATCTAGGTCTTGTTCTCAGCTTTTGTTGTCATTACTAACATAGAAATGAATTTATCTCTACCTGAGATTCCCTCTCATGTGAATGTTTACAATTTGATGTAGTCTTCACGAAAGATGTGACTATCATCAAAAGAGATATATTGCTCTGTTTTTCTCCAAAACAATAATTCAAAATGGCCCATCTTAAACCTTGGGTTTAAAATTCAGAGGTCACTCCTTCTCTGTCAGAAACTTGGCTAATCTATGACCTGAAGTTTACTCTTTCCCAGTGTGCTGAGACAGGGTCAGTGAAATGGTTGAGACAGGTGTCTGTGTCTAAAGGAGCTCAGCCCACACTCTCCCTCCCTTCTACTCAGAGCAATGCTGTTTGGGTTTCCAAGGCCCAGGAGGCACTGAAGAAAGAATCTCAGTTGGCTTTCATTTTATTTCTCAGGGGATGAAGGTACAGGATCAATTACCTCTCTTACCTCTTGAGATCTTTATCCACCAAAAGTGGGACTTAGCTCCTAACTGCCAGGAAATCCTGGAATTGCCCTCATTCAGCTGTATGACAGATCCTCACTGTCATCTTGGTGAAAGATACATCAGGGAGATTTGCTGCCAGCACCTTCTTTTTTGGTTGTGATCAACTAGGTTGCTTTATAGTGTGTCTAGTATAGCCCAGTTGTAGCTCGGTAGTATTATTCCTTATTGGTATGACCTGTGTCACTGGTACTGATAGTTCTTCTTTGGAAGATGAGGGAATGAAGTTTTTTCCATTTGAATTTATATCTTTTAGCATCTGATATTAGATTTGAGTCTGCAATAACAATTTGTTTGCCTGGCTGTATTACAATCTAATAACTTCATTGAAATATACATCAGTGAGCTCAAGTGGGATATAATGCTTATTTTCTCATTTATACACAAACTTTGCTGATCCTTGCCATTGAATTTACTTCAGTGGCGCTAAGAGTAGAAAACATTTCTGCCAACTCTGTATAGTTGTAGGTTTCTGTTGTTTCTGTTTTACATTTTTTGGGGTTCCACCATGAGTCCAAGAATGCCTATGTGACCAGTTGTTCACTATCTGACATTGCTCTGACCTGTGGTTCCATGCCTGGATGATCCTTGAACAGTTGCAGCCTTGCTTTTTTGTTCCTTGAACAGTTGGCTACTGACTGTAAATAGTTTAACTCCTTCTGCTATTTGAAACAGATTGAGGTCAAAGCAGACATTCATGCTCAAGGGTGAGAATTCTTGATTGTGAAGTACAGATATGTCCTCTACTATCTAACACTCCTTGTGTTACAGTGTTGCCTGCATACCATTAATCTTGAGACCTATGCTTCCTGTATCATGAAATGCATTAGGCCGCTGTAGGCTGTAATCAGTGTTTTTTTTTCAGCAATGTTTTATTATCTGAAATATATTGTCAACTACTCTTGTATTAGACATAACATTGGGGAGATATCCATTGATAGAAATATCTTCTTACCAAAACATTTGGATTTCATCACCTACTTCTCTTAGAAAAACCTTTAAGTTTACTTCTATTGTAGCCTGTCTACCTCATTAAATTAGAGGAAACCAGTTGGTAATCTAATGAGAAGAACCATCTTAAACAAGGTGCAATTTATTGTATGAGAGTGATCTCATTAGTTACATTGGCACAATGTACAAGTTACAAGTTACATTGACACAATGGACACTTTTACTGATTATGAAGGAGATCTTGATGTTAGTTCTGTCTCCTTTGAAATGCCAAAATGCTCCACCCCACCCCATTCCAGGTCTGTATGACATTAGCATAATGTGTGATGTTAATGAACTCTTTGTTTGTTTGCAGGCAAAGGTACCTCCAGCATGTGGGAAGCCTTTAAAAATGAGATAGCTAGAGTTCAAGGTCTATATGTTCCTGTGGGGTTGAAGGGCAAGGTTGGCAGGAAGAGGAACCCTGTATGACAAGAGATATTGAAGCTTTGACCAGAAAAAAAGGAGGCAAGGCTCAGGTACAGGCAGCTAGGACCAAGGGAATCCCTGGAGATATACAAAGAATACAGAGTTTACTGAAGAAGGAAATCAGGAGGGCAAAAGGTGATATGAGATAGCCTTGGCTGAATCCAAAGATGCACTTCAAATATACTAAAGGAAAAAGAATTACTAGAGAGAAAGAATAGGACCAAAGTGGACATATATGTGTTGAACTTCAGGAGATGGGCAAGGTTCTCAATGCATATTTCGCTTCTGTGTTTACCATGGAGAAACACATGAAGACTTGGGTGGTTGGGGAAGTTAGTGGTGATTTTTGGGGACAGTCCGTGTCACAGTAGAGGAAGTGTTAGATGTATTAGAATGTATGAAGGTGGGTAAATCTCCTGGTCCTGACCAGATATATCCAAAAACACTGCAAGAGGCTCGGGAAAAGGTTGTGGGGGCCCTGACTGATATTTTTGCATATTTTAGCCATGGGTGAAGTCCTGGAAGACTGGAGGAAAGCGAATGTTGTGCCATTATTGAAAAGAGCTGGAAAGAAAAGCCTAAGTGAGGGAGGAAATCTTATAGAAGTGAATAAGATCATGAGAGACATGGATAGGGTGAACGCACTCAGTCTTTTTCTCAGGGTTGGGGAATCGATGACTAGAGGGCATCAGTTTAAGGTTAGAGAGGAAAGAAGAAAAGGGAATCTGAGGGGCAACTTTTTTACACAGAGGGTGGCATGCATATGGAATGAGCTGCCAGCGGAAGTGGTTGAGGTGGGTATATTAACAACATTTAAAAGACATTTGGACTAATGCGTGGCTGGGAAAGCATTAGAAGGATATGGGCCACATACAGAGAAATGGGGTTAATGTGGACAGACAATTTGGTCAGCAAGAACCAGTTTGAGCCAAAGGACCTGTCTCCGTGCTGTCAGACTCTAACTCTATGACTCTATGACCTGCAATTTCTGTTGGGCTCTTGTCTTCTCCCCCACCTGTTGGTAGTAGCTCTGGAGAAACAGTTTGAAGAACCAATTGAACTGTTTCTCTGAAGTTTCTGCTGATCTTCTGCCCAAGCAACAGTGAGGTATCAGAAGAATGCCGCGCAAATGTTATCCTAAAGTATGTTTTTGGTAAGTCTGATGTGTGTTGTCAATTATTCCATGGCCATAAAGTGTTGTTCTACAACCCAATTTATTGGATGACTGAAACAACATTTCTTTATTTAACATAGAAACATGGGCACAATGTTCCCATTTTTAGTTAGTGTTTTGACGCTATGGCTCAGAGCAACTATTGTCATACAATCTTCGCTCTTGAGCGCCTTTCTCAAGGAATCACACAAGCTGGAGGTGGATACACTTGTCATTGCCATGAGCTTATAGCCTTCATCCCTATGGCGCTGTAGCTGAAGCACAACTATACACCATGTAAGATGCCACAAGTCAGTAAAGCAGGGTCACTGGGCTTGAAACATTAACTCTGATGTTTCTCTACAGAAGCTGCCAGACCTGCTGAATTTCTCCAGCAATTTCTACTTTCGCACTTTATTTACCTGTTCTGATACCTTCATATTATCTGTTGACATGTACTACAAGGTCCCTCTGTTTCTCTACACTTTTCAGAATCCTACAACTTTTTGCATCTTCCTTTACCTTCCCAAAGGAAGTTCCTTAAGGTTCTCTGAATTGAATACCATTTTTCATTATTTTGCCCAACTGCTGATCCATTCATATATTCCTAAAGTCTACAACTTTATTGCTTACTACCAACCACTAAGTTAATCTTTGTAAGATCTGCAAATTTCTCAGTCATGCCCCCTATATTTAAGTCTCAGTTAGTGATATGCTTTCTGTTTCCTCTGAGTTGACTCCCTTCTATACTTAATACATTTTCATGCCATTAACAAGATGTTCGAATTGCATAGACAGATAGTGAGACTATGTTTTAAAGGAACTAAGCATCTCTTAAAGCCATATTTCCTAATGTTGCTTCATGGATCTCCAGATGTTGCTTTATGAAACAAAGTCCATGGGGAAAAAAAAACTTAATAATTTTTTAAAAACTTGGCTGCACCCTGAACTAATAGGCATGTTTCTGCGGGATCTGCAGTAATTTTTATGTGTTTCCAGCAGTCTCATTTACTATAATGTTTGAGGTTCCACCCAGTCATCTCTGAGTAAACCTTAAGTGCCTTGGGGTTTGATTAAAAGAAGATATTCTTGTTGAAAATATAACAAATTTCTAAAGCCCATTGTTTCCCATTTGACATCAAAGAAAAAAAGTCATGATTTTTCTTTCTGTACTATTCACCAGGGTGTTACTTCACATTGTTTATAAATAAGTAGAAAATATTAACTTACCCATCACCTGTTTACTCATTTAGCTTCTGTTCTACATTTTACTGCAGCATTATTTATATATTTCACTTCCCCACCCTTCCTTGTTCCTTTAATTTTCTTTTTGTTCCTTGTCCTGTCGCTTTCTACCTAATCCAAGCTGTTTGTCTGCTTTTTGCAAGCTGCTCTCTCATTTGTCTTGTCATCTTATCTATTTATTTCATATCCTTATGTTGTTCATTATTTACCTAATTTCATAATAATATATCCTGCACTAGACAATTTCTACAGTGTGTGGCTCAGTTCACTTTTGCTTTTCTCCCAGTGTCCACCTAAAGAAATAACCAAAATGACAGAGTAATGTTTCTGTTTGCTTATTATCAGTTGTTTTCATGTTGTTACAAATCCATGAGTTGCTCTTTCTCCAGAGAAGCTGTGCAATTCATTTCATATTAATTAGGAAGCTCATTTTAATTCCCTGCTGGGACCCTTCAAATTTATTCCACTTTCCACATGAAACCCATTCATTTTCTAAGAATGACATGTTAAAAGCTGGAGATCATCACTTAGTTAATTATTATAATTTGCTTTAGAAATAATACCCAGTAATCATATGTTATGAAAAATGTAGACACTTATAGCAATGAGGAAAGTTACGGATGAAAACCTGTTAGTGTTATCTATTATTTTGCCTCAGTTAAAGGCCCCAAGCTTGCCCTTTGTTAATTGTAATATTTTACACATTTTTTGAAATCTTATTTTGTATTTCTCCCTTTTCCCATTTGCACACAGGTTGATCAGTTTGTACTTATTAAGCCCTGATGGGGGATGGGATCTTCCCAGCCTTTTCAATGGCTGTTTACACCAATGCTATTTTTCTACTTACTTTGCAAGTATGCAAAAGTATGGGATAACACTTACAGTTTTCGGCAATTTTAAAAACTGTTACAATTTAACAACATTGTGCCTGCAGTCTTTCTCCTGAGCTTGTGGTATTTTCTGGCAAGACCAATACAATTGACTCTTTACTAATATTTTGTGCAAGAAACTATTTGCTTCCATGGGCTGAATTTGACCAGAGGGTGGGGGGAGAGCTTATGTCCGATAAGTCGATTCTCCTGCTCCTCGGATGCTGCCTAGCCTGCTGTGTTTTTCCAGCACCACATTTTTCAACTCTGATTTTGACCAGATATGAGCAAAGTGCCGATTTTGAGGGGTTTCTCTCAGTAAGATCTAATGAGTTATAGCACACAATTCTCTGTTACTCATCTCGCCACATAAATGCCACGCCTCTCTGCTGCCCCACTTGTGTTTTGTGCTCTCTCCATGATATGAAACCCTTGACACTGACCAGTCCAAGTGGCTCACAAGCCTCTGGACTGAGATTGGAAGCTGCCCTTAACTGACTGCGGCAAAACCTCTCCAACACAAAAGTACATTCATTGCTTCTCTCTGATGCCTGACAGGATGATCTGTGAAAGGACAGCCTCATAAACTATGAGGTTCCCTTAGAAACTGTCCTCATGCATATCCAATGACACTTGCTATATACATTGCCCTGGAGACAATAGAAAAGAGTTTAGTTGTGGTAAAATCACATTCTTAACAATTCCCATACCCAGCATTCAGTTATTGATGAATAAAATTAATGTATGTGACAAGGATATTTGTAAATCTGCCATCAGTTCTCTGTCTCTCCATCTCCAATTGAGTAGGATGCAAACTTGGCTCCTCTCCCTATAGTGTCCTCTCTATCTATTGACTTGCCTATTTCAGCGTAACCTCCAGTTTTGTAACATCACCTAACCTTTTTGTGCTTTTTTTTCTTAAAAGCAGTTTAAAAAATCTGTAGGTGAATGAGTTTGAGGTATTGACCTGATAGCTACAATGCATTCAGTAAGAATGACTATGACATATATCACATTGCAAAACATTCAGAGTGAGTACTGGTGCTGGGTAATAAACAGGGACCTGATGAACTGCACAGAGATTGAAGCCTGGATATCGTTAACGGTTGGCTGAATGCAAGGAGTTATAAGATGGTGGGCATTTAAACAAACAAAATGAAATGGCAGGTGCTTAAACAACAGGACTTTAATTAATCAGGAAGTATACTTAATTGTTCTATCCCCAAATAGATCATTCAACCATTTTCTACATCTCATCGGTGACATGAGTACATCCAACAGTTATTAATCTCCTCAGTTGCCTCTAACCATGTTTTTCAACTCAGTTAACTAATTTAACTCCATCCTCATTAAAACTTGCTATAAGCTGACTAACTTGCAACATGTCTTTGTGGTTTAGTAATACTTAATCTAGTTTTTAACTATGTTAACTCCCTGTAATCATAGATACATGCCCTTATTTTGCGAAGAAAGCAATTTATCCAGAATTCTAATTTTAATCTACTAATGTATTGCATTGCAGTTTGGAGAAATATTTAACCTCTATGTTACAACATCTCTCATTATTTCCTCCTTGAAAATTACTTTATTTGTGTATCGTGATGGTAGCCAATTTCCATGGTTGGGCCCAGAAACTTTAAGATCGCTGAGTTTCTTGGAATTATTGTTTGTTTGAATTGAAGAGGATTGAATAGAACCACAAGTAGAAAGGACAATTTAGCATTTCTGTCCATGCTGCATTTTTTGGGAAATATCATTGAATCAATTAACTGTCATCGCCATACACCACTGCCTTTAGATACATTTACTCACTAATTGTTTTGCTTACTTATTTATTTTTTTTGCTGAAAAGCGCGTTGTGAAACTAGACAGCCGCGTCAGCACAAAGATTCAGAAGTAATATCTTTTACCTGTGTACCTTCAGCCAACTCCTTATCTGAAATGGATGAGTTTTACATGAAACTAATTAGTCACATTCAGGTTATCTGTTGGTGGCATCACAGAAATGTGAACATTGCCAATTCCCACAACTTCTTTTCCTGGGGCTAGAACAGAAATGTAATGTTTCCCAGCGTTAGATTATCAGAAGGATCCCACCAGTTTTAGGAAGCACATTTGTTTGCACAGCTCTCTCTGTTTTCACATTGTCTCAGTTCTTGTCTTGTTATTGACTGTTCAAAGTATTAGAGTCGAGAGTGTGGTGCTGGAAAAGCACAGCAGGTCAGGCAGCATCTGAGGTGCAGAAGAATTGACGTTTCGGGCAAAAGCCCTTCATCAAGAATGAGCCCCTCATTCCTGATGAAGGGCTTTCACCCGAAACATCGATTTTCCTGCTCCTCTGATGCTGCCTGACCTGCTGTGTTTTTCCAGCACCACACTCTCGACTCTAAGCTCCAGCATCTGTAGCCCTCACTTTTGCCTGTTCAAAGTATTAATCCATTTTACATGACAAAAACTGGCAAATTCATAGAGTCACGCTATAAAACGTTCATTACTCAGGAGAAATAGCTGCTTATTTTTTTAAAAAAATTCCCAGATAAGTTTTAATACAGCTGCTGGTGTCAAACATTGTTAATTCCCATATTCTAAGCATTCTAAATTAATTCTGTTACATTTTGCTCTGAATTTGTCATTAGTGCACCTTCATTTTCACTCTATTTATAGACAATGTTTGAAGTATTTAACATCAAAGAAATTGTAACATACTGTGATGATGCAGGAATAATATGAGTTGTTGTTCAAAATGACAGAAATGTAAAGAAACAATTTTTAGTGACAGCAACTTTTAGTCCCACAACCCCTACCAACCTGAAAGATAAGGACAGAAATATCTTGAGAACATCATCGCTATCACGCTATCTTCAAAGTCACCCACCAACTCTCCTTCATAACTTTCCACATTAATTACTGGGTTGACATCTTATAATATCATTATGGGATCAGCAACATCATGAAAAAAACTGCAGTGACACCACAAGAAGAGCAGCCATCACCTTCTCAATGCAACAGTGGGATGTGGACCATCACCTGCGTTCCAACATCCTAAGAGAAAAGGTTTTATCTAACATCATTCTATATTGACACAAGCAATTTTAGTTACTTTCTTTTGGTCTGATTGAATATCACTCTTCCAGTGACCCAGTGAACATTTGACATTTCCTCTTCTCCCTTGTTACTTTCTGCACATGATCCTCTATTTATCTCAGCCTGTAGGTTGCTTGACCACATCAGTACATTCCAAAAGGCAGAAGAATATCTGCCTGAACTATAATGTCAATTTTTTCCTTCTGTGTTGAATTACTCTGCTATTATGAAAATCAAATTAGCAAAGTTAATAAAAATTGTTGTTGCCAGATATGAATGTAGAGCACACTGAAACTGGAATCCAAGAATAACAATAACTGCACGTATATGACACCTTCAACACAGTAAGATGTCTCAATGAGTTTGAAAGGAACTTTCTCAAGCAAAATTTGACAGCAAACCAAATGAGGAGATATCACAGCCAATGAAAAGAAACTTTATCAACGGAATGATTTAGTGGAGGAAATTGAAGTGGAGAGACAGCGAGATCTAGTTGGTAATTCCAGGTTCAGATGGACTCAAGGTACAGACTCCAATTAAGCAATTACAATGGAGCTTTGCACGAGGGCAGAAGGTTTATGGAGGTGGCAGGACATTACAATGGCCAAAAGTCATGATGATTTATTCTGATAGGCACCTCCACTAAAAGCGTGGGCAATCTCCTGGGGAATCAGACACAACAGACCATAAAGGACTTGCTCCCCCTGAGCAATGGCTTGTGTAGTTTGGCTGCCATTGTACACATAATAGACAAGCAGGTGGCTGGAAGAGCACAGCAAGCCAGGCAGTCTCAGGAGGTGGAGAAATCAACTCTTCAGGACTTTCCTACTGACCCCCCCGGTACCTTCCCCTGCAACTGAAGAAGATACAAAACCTGCCGGTACACCATCTCCCTCGCCTCCATCCGGGGCCCCAAACAGTCCATTCAGGTGATACAGTGGTTCACCTGCCTCTCTTCCAGCCTAGTTTACTGCATCAGGTGCTTCAGATGTGGTCTTCTTTACATCGGGGAGACCAAACGTAAACTTAGAGAATGGTTCGCCAAGCATCTCAGCCGGGCCCACAGAGGCTGACTGGACCTCCCAGTCACCACCCATTTTAATTCTTCCAACCACTCCTTTTCTGACATGACCATCCTTGGTGTCCTTCACTGCCACAGTGAATCAGACCACAAATTGGAGGAACAACACCTCATCTTCTACCTGGGCAGCTTACAACCTGGAGGACTCAACGTTGAGCTCTCCAATTTCAAATAACCTCCTTTCCCTTCCTCTGACTTCCATCCCAGCCCCCTCCCCCTCCTTACCACTGCTCCCTGACACCAACTGGATTCATTCTTCTGATTGACCAACTAGGTCGTACTCTCTACGTGTCTTCACCTATCTCCACTTAACCACCCTGCCCCCTACTATCTTTATCTGTAGCTTCCCCCACACCCACCCCTAGTCCTGAAGAAGGGTTACATCTGAAATGTCGACTTCTCCACCTCCCGACGTTGCCTGGCTTGCTGTATTCTTCCAGCCTCCTGCCAGTCTATTGTGGATTCCAGCATCTGCAGTTTTTTTGTCTTTAACCAAGATTTTACACAGTAAAGCCAGTCTCAAAATTTTGTTAATGCGCTCTTGATTTGTAGGTGGAGCATGATAGTGAAGATGGAGAAAGGGTTCATGGAAGAAACAAGTCTTTTAAAGTCTCCCATAATTTGTCACCTTTTTTAAATTCGGGTTGCTCTTTGGAAGGTCAGTGTGGACTTGTTGGGCTGAAGGGCCTGTTTCCATACTGTAAGAATCTAATCTAATCTAAAGATTAGATTGCCTATGGTGTGGAAACAGGCCCTTCAGCCCCACAAATCCACACTGACCCTCTGAAGAATAACCCACCCCCCTCTGACTAATGCACCTAACACTATGGACAATTTAGCATGGCCAATTCACCTGACCTGCACATCTTTGGACTGTGGGCGGAAGCCAGAGCACCCGGAGGAAACCCACGTAGACATGGGGAGAATGTGTAAACTCCACACAGGCAGTCACCCGAGGCTGTACTCGAACCTGGGACCCTGGCGCTGTGAGTTAGCAGTGCTAACCACTGAGCCACTGTGCCGCCCTACTAATCTTCATCATATTACATGCTTTTTCTTTAGTTTTATCGGCGGCACAGTGGCTTTGAGCACAAATAGTTAACCCTAGATACTTCCCTCATCAACATATACTGAGCAATCTTATTACATATCTCTGAGTGCAGATGGGACTTGAATCCAGGCCTCTCTAGCCCAGAGGTAAAGACATTACCACTGCACCACAAGAGCTGTTCACAATCTTGGGTTCAAGACTTAACTAACTGGTTATTTAAACATTGATATCACTCACCTGATTGCTCAACAGGGGGTTCCCACATATCTCCAAATGACCCCTGGTGAAAGTTGGAAGTGGCATTTCTTGGACTCCTGCATATACCTGAACCTGCCTCATCTTAACGGTTAAAATTATCCCCATCTGTTGATGAGAAAATGACACATCAGAGTTTCAGGTAGCTGAGAGCTAATGATGACAATCCTATCATAAATTTCATAGAATGGAATCAGTTCAAATACTGGAGTTGGCATACTCCACTCATATTTCCAAAATTTTGTTATTTGTAAAGTAATTTACAAAGGTGATCCTGTTACCTTTATACCTCCAGAATTGAGAGGCTTCAATGGCAAAAATTGTAAAATAAATTGGAATTTTGTTTTGAGTTTTTGTTTTCCATAAGATTCAACAATCTAAGGGAAATGAGAGTTCAGTGTGACTCAGTGGGTAACAGTACGACAATATTATCACTGGGATGGAGACTGAAATTCAGTTCAACACAATGACAGTTATATCTTTGATACGGCCATTAAATTAAATTAGTTTCAGTCAGCTCAAGACTAGCTCTTGGGATACAAGTTCTTGATACAAAACTATCTATAATTCACAAGATTAGGTCTCATTATTTACTTCATAATGTTTGAAGAATGACAGGTCTGAATTTGCATGGGAGAATTGCCCTTTGACATTCAATGAGATTGCCATCACCAAATATCTTGAGGGTTAAACTTGACCAGAAACTGAACTGGACTAGCCATATAAATACAATGGCTACTAGGAATCCTCTTGCTAATAACTCACTTCCTGACTCCACAAAGCTTGTCCACCATCTACAAGGCACAAATCAAGAGGGTGATGGAATACACTCCACTTGCCTGGATGGGTGCAGCTCAACAAAAGTCAAAAAGCTTGACACCATCCAGGTCAAAGTGGCCCGCTTGATTGGCACCACATCCAGACACATCCACTCTCTCTCCCACCAATGCTCAGTAGCAACAGTGTGTACTATCTACAAGATACACTACAGAAATGTACCAAAGATCATCAAACAGCACCTTTCAAACTCAGAATCACTTTTATCTATAAGGTCAACAGTAGCAGATACATGGGAACACCACTACCTGCAAGTTCCCTTCCAAGACATTCATCATTCGGACTTGAAAATATATTGCTGTCCCTTCAGTTACACTGGATTAAAATCCTGGAATTCCCTCCCTTAAGGGCATTGTGGATCTACCTACAGCACATCAAAATGTCATCTCACTACCATCTTCTCATGCGCAGCTAGGGACAGACAATGAATATTGCCCCAGCCTGTAATACCCACATCCCAGAGTGAATTTTTTTAAAAATCATAAGCAAATTCAACACAGCTTTGTAGCTGAGCTCACTCATGAATATTTTACTTCCATGTTGAGAATGCAAACTGTGGTCAAATACATGATGAGCACCCAGAGGTCATTATCTCAACTCCAGGATTTAAAAGCCTATTCTGAAGCCTGAGCTTTCCATGACCCCTCCTTTAAAATGCTGCTGCAGTCTGTGAGGAGCTGCACAAAGGGGAGCTATCCAGCAAGGTAAGGGGAAAGAATCTGCTGGTGGGAACCACTGGCAGTGGCAACACTCTTTACAGTTGTTGACTATTCCCAGTTAATCTGAAGATACTTGGATTGCCAAGTGTGTGCATGTGCTGCTGTCAGAAACCAGCCAGTGTCCATGGGTTTTCACTGATTGAGACTGGTGTCATCATAGTTGAAGTTCATATCATGCATCATCCTTCGTTCATCTGTCTTTTGCATCTGTTGGCCACTGATTCGGTATTCTGCCTTTTCTCTTGAAGACCCCGGGAAGGATCAGAATAAAAACTGAGGGCAGCAATCACTGTGCTAGCCACTGTAATGTAGGGGGACGAGTCCAGCAGACAGCACATGTTTACCATTTGGCAGGGGGCTATAGATTTCTTCCATCATTTGACTTGATAACCTAAGCCTCCCAAGACAAAGGCTAGGAATTCTAAGATGAGAAACAGGTATCAGTAGCTCGACCTGTAAGAGGTCGTATTAGTGACAGGACTCTATCCTAGATATCCCAGATGATTCTGTCAAAGCCAATTCTTACTACATGTTGGCAGTGCTGACATACAACTTTACAATAATTAGTAGACAACAAAAGGGCCTAGTAATTCTGGTTACGAATATTATTTCTTCTGAGCTGTTTGGACAGGGCAGTTTGTATCATTTACATATTAACAGTTTAAGTCATGAAATGTCTTTGTTATAAATGGACCATGCTACTGAACAAGTGTGTACTTGCCAAAGCTTCAGAAAAGAGTGTTATGAATACATCTCTTTCTCACTTTTGCCTAACAAGATTTGCCCATGAATATAGTTCCAGTGAGCTGGGCTGTTAATGAGTATTCATGGCTTGCTAATATACATAAAAGTGATTCCTGCCCATTATGGCTGAGAAAGCTGACCTGTCATGACATGGCGGTGAACCCTTCTGCTAATTAAACCAAATGCACAGAAAAGCTCACCTCCCCTTGTAATCTGTTAAAGTGTGAGTGACAGAGAACAACCCAAATTCCACTATTTCACAAAAATATCAATTTATTGTTTTTAACTCTAAAAGTGAACATTAAACAACAACTATTTACATCTCTAAATCTTCCTTCTCTTAGAGATTTGTTATCTACCTGCCACTCTATAACAGTACACTGATCCAATGAAGTCCCTATTAAATTTACAGCAATGTAATTTTCAAAACCAGGCAGTGGCTGTCGTCTCCGGTGTTGATCTTCCTCTGTTTGTAGATCTTCCTGGGTCATCTTCAATCTTCTGCTGCAAAGACGTTTCATTTGAAAAGGGTACCTTTGGCAGAGAGTGTAGTGAATAGTAGTCTTTCAATGGCAGTTGATGCTCTTTCTGGCTAACTGTCTAAAGTGCCTACTTTTTTTGTACACCAAAAATCAGATTGTCTCATTAGTTTAATGTTGTCAAAACAGTAAAATTAAAATTCAATTGAGTTTCAGTATCTTAGGGCATAATTTAAACTCTTTGGTTAAATTTGAACTGCTGTGAAAACAACTGAGGTATCTAGGTTACAGCTAAATGTTACATCTTTCAATTTTCCAGCACACTCTGACTGCGAGTCAGTCACATGACAGGGGCTTGCAAGCTTTCAGCTTTCTCTCTCTCTCAAAGGTAAAGTACATGCCTTTAACTTCATAACACTTGCCCTTAAGAAAAGAAGAATCATCATAATGAAAAGATGGCTTCATTTTTTTTCTAATTCTTAACCCTATTACCATGAAATACATAGAACATAATCTAAGTTCATATTAATTTCTGCACACGCACACACACATATTATTGCTATCCATTCAATCTTATCTATACATTGACTGTTAAATCCATGATATCTGTTATCACATTCTTATGATTGGCAATGATTTACAATTTTTAAATTAAAAGTCTATATCATATGACTCCAATGAAATAGTCTCATATTCTTGTCTTTAAGTCATTCCAAGAATGTAAAAGGATTGTGATCCATGTACACAACCATCTCTGAAACATTGCTGATCACATAAACATTAAAATGTTGTAAAGCCAGTAGCAAACTCGATAATTCCTTTTCAGTCATAGAGTATTTTGTCTGGTGGGTGTTGAAAAGTAACCAACTGACAGTTCAATTCCATTATTATCTTCCTGTAGCAGTACAGCTCCAACTCTGATTTCGCTAGCATCAATTGCAACTTTGAAGATTTTCAAAAAGTTTGGTGTAGCTAAAACTGCTGCAGTGGTTAATGTTGTTTTTAAATTGTCAAATGCCTCCTGGCATTCTTCTACCACCAAAATTTTGTGTTCTTCTTCAGCAAATCTGTTTACAGCGCCACTATGCTGCTGAAGTTTGGAACAAACTTCTAGTAGAATCTGCTTAGTCCCAAAAATCAAAGCACGTCTTCCTTCGAGGATGGTCATGGAAATTCCTCGATCCTTTGTCTTTGTGTTCCTTGAGGTCAACCTTCCATGACCGATGTTATGTCCCAAGAATATCACCTGTGCTTTCGCGAATTCTGTTTTCTTTAAATTTATTACAAGTTTTGCTTCTTGTAATTGTTCAAAGAGCTCTGGCAACTGTACCATGTGATCGTTCCAGGACTCACGAAAGATGACTGTGTCCTCCAGGTAGACTGCACAGTTTGTTAACCCAGCCACAACTATGTTTCAGCTTTAAAGGTATAGTACACGCCTTCAACTTCATAATAGACCCGCCTGAAGAGTTCTGAGATCTGACAACCAAAATTCTAATCCAACATCAGAAATCTTAATTTTGGACTCCTGCTAAATTAGGTTCCTTGTCCCAACTTTCAGGCTGGCCTGGCAGATTATGTCCAATGAGTGTAGTCTTCAGTTTTTTGATACACCAGAGGATATTGTTCCTGCCGATGGGGCACAGTATGCTGTCAGATGTTTTTATGTATTTGCTAAATAGGCATAAACCATGTGACAGCCTTATTCCATTATCCCAGTTCCAATGGTTTTGCTGAGTGAATGGTGCCACTAAGTAAAGCATTGGTCATGAAATGTAGAAACAAAACATGGTTCCCAAGTTTTCATAATAACTTGGGCGGCACGGTGGCACAGTGGTTAGCACTGTTGCCTCACAGCGCCAGACACCCAGTTCAATTCCCGCCTCAGGCAACTATCTGTGTGGAGTTTGCACATTCTCCCCGTGTCTGCGTGGGTTTCCTCCGGTTTCCACCCACAATCCAAAAATGTGCAGGTTAGGTGAATTGGCCATGCTAAATTGCCTGTAGTGTTAAGTGAAGGGGTAAATATAGGGAATGGGTCTGGATGGGTTGTGCTTTGGTGGGTCGGTGTGGACTTGTTGGGCTGAAGGGCCTGTTTCCACACTGTAAGTAATCTAATCTAATCTAATCTAATCTAATCTAATCTAATCTAAATGAAACAAAGAACTGCCGATGTTGGAGATCTGAAACAAAAGCAGAAATTAGGTTCTGGTGAAAAGTCATTGATGAGGGCAGAGCAGTAGAAGTGACCTATATGGACTTCAGTGAGGCGTTCGACAAGGTTCCCCATGGGAGACTGATTAGCAAGGTTAGATCTCATGGAATACAGGGAGAACTAGCCATTTGGATACAGAACTGGCTCAAAGGTAGAAGACAGAGGGTGGTGGTGGAGGGTTGTTTTTCAGACTGGAGGCCTGTGACCAATGGAGTGCCACAAGGATCGGTGCTGGGCCCTCTACTTTTTGTCATTTACATAAATGATTTGGATGCGAACATAAGAGGTACAGTTAGTAAGTTTGCAGATGACACCAAAATTGGAGATGTAGTGGACAACGGAGAGGGTTATTTCAGATTAAAACAGGATCTAGACCAGATGGATCAATGGGCTGAGAAGTGGCAGATGGAGTTTAATTCAGATAAATGCGAGGTGCTGCACTTTGGGAAAGCAAATCTTAGCAGGACTTATACACTTAATGGTAAGGTCCTAGGGAGTGTTGCTGAACAAAGAGACCTTGGAGTGCACGTTCATAGCTCCTTGAAATTGGACTTGCAGGTAGATAGGATAGTGAAGAAGGCATTTTGTATGCTTTCCTTTATTGGTCAGAGTATTGAGTACAGGAGTTGGGAGGGCATGTTGCGGCTGTACAGGACATTGGTTAGGCCACTGTTGGAATATTGCATGCAATTCTGGTCTCCTTCCTATCAGAAAGACGTTGTGAAACTTGAAAGGGTTAAGAAAAGATTTACAAGGAGAATTGGAGGATCTGTGCTACAGGGAGAGGCTGAACAGGCTGGGGCTGTTTTCCCTGGAGCGTTGGAGGCTGAGGGGTGACCTTATAGAGGTTTACAAAATTATGAGGGGCATGGATAGGATAAATAGGCAAAGTCTTTTCCCTGGGGTCAGGGATTCCAGAACTAGAGGGCATAGGTTTAGGGTGAGAGGGGAAAGATATAAAAGAGACCTAAGGGGCAACTTTTTCACACAGAGGGTGGTACGTGTATGGAATGAGCTGCCAGAGGATGTGGTAGAGGCTGGTACAGTTGGGGTATCTGGTCGGCATGGACGGGTTGGACCGAAGGGTCTGTTTCCATGCTGTACATCTCTATGACTCTATGATTCAAAACACTAAATCTGCTTTCTTTCCACAGATGCTGGCTGATATGCTGAGTTTCTCCAGCAGTTTCTGTTTTTGTCCCATTATCACCATGTTGCTTTTGGGAGACAGCGCTTTAGAAATGGACTACACATGACCAGTGCCAATTATGTTTTGGAGACAGGTTATGATGATCTCGCCAAACCATCACCAGTCTGGATTTTCAACAACATAAGAGAATATTTCTGGGAAACAAGGGAAGAGGAAGGTTACACATACGAGCAACATGCAGTGTGCTCAGGGCAAAATGTTAAGGGAAGACATGATACTGAGGGAACTTTCTAAATTGTGTTGCAAGCCTAGATCCTTTGAGGCCACATCACAAAACAGGGCAATGTCAAAGAGAAACAGAAGTCAGCTTAGGAAATTGGCCACTTAAGTCTCATGCAGCACTCTAATAGGATCAAGTACACTTTTCAAAGTGAGCTCACAGAATGAAACTGCAGAAGGCCACTACAAAAGCAATCAGCACAGTCATGATTCAAAGATGCACTTACAACTCGAACATAGTGAAGTGACGAAAGAGATCCCAGAAGAGTTTTGCACTTTCAATTGATCCAAGAGATTAATAACTCACCTATACAGTATAAACACTCTTTTTAAAATATTTTTATTGAAAACCTTTTTAAATCTTTTACAAAACATTTATATACAAAAAAACACCATCACAACAGAAAAAAGGGACTACAACAAAGCCATAACACAGTACTATTGTTAATGAACGAGCTACTATTCGACCAGAACAAACACATCTGCTTAACTTAAACTAAACTACAAAAATACTAAATAAATACTAACTTAAACTAAATTCAAATAAGTTTTTGTTGCAAATGTTTCGTTCCCTGTCTAGGTGATATCCTCAGTGCTTGGGAGCCTCCTGTGAAGCGCTTCTGTGGTGTTTCCTCCGGCATTTATAGTGGCCTGTCCTTGCCGCTTCCGGTTGTCAGTTTCAGCTGTCCGCTGTAGTGGCCGGTATATTGGGTCCAGGTCAATGTGTTTGTTGATGGAGTTTGTGGATGAGTGCCATGCTTCTAGGAATTCCCTGGCTGTTCTTTGTTTCGCTTGCCCTATAATGGTAGTGTTGTCCCAGCCAAATTCATGTTGCTTGT
>NC_057714.1:46949199-46956661 GCF_004010195.1 Chiloscyllium plagiosum | reverse complement strand
CTTACCTAACACTACGGGCAATTTAGCATGGCCAATTCACCTGACCCTGCACATCTTTTGGACTGTGGGAGGAAACCGGAGCACCCGGAGGAAACCCACACAGACACGGGGAGAACGTGCAAACTCCACACAGTCAATCGCCTGAGGCGGGAATTGAACCCGGGTCTCAGGCGCTGTGAGGCAGCAGTGCTAACCACTGTGCCACCGTGCCGCCCACTATTTGTTCGTATATCTGGTTGTTGAATGTGAAGTGTGTTGTGAGGCACAAGTCCAGTAGTTTAAGTATGGCATCTTTGTTGATGGGTTCAACGTCCTGTTGTCTGTTATGTCTGTTCAGCAGGTTGGCTATTGTTTCTCTGGCTAGGGTTTGTCAATAGACGTGAACAGTGCCGTTACGTCGAATGAGACCATGGTTTCTTCCTTGTCTATGTGTATATTTCTGATGATGTCCAAGAATTCCTGTGTTGATTGTATAGAGTGTCTGGATCCGCTGATCAAGTGTTTCAGTTTCTGCTGAAAAAAGAGGAAGAGGAACGCCTATACAAGGTATTCGCAAAAAACGGATATCCTCGCAATTTCATCAACAGATGCCTAAGGGAGAGACAACAGAATGAGGACATGCTGCAACCCAAAGGACTAGCCAAACTACCATACGTCAAGAACATCTCTGAAATGACAGCCAGACTACTGCGACCACTAGGACTTATAACAGCACACAAACCAACAGCCACGCTCAGACAACAACTCACCAAAACTAAGGACCCGATACCCAGCATGAGCAAAACTAACGTAGTGTACAAAATCCCATGCAAGGACTGCACAAAACACTATATAGGACAAAACACTATATAACACAAAACAGGAACACAGCTAACGATCCGCATCCACGAACATCACAGAAGCGCTTCACAGGAGGCTCCCAAGCACTGAGGATGTCACCTAGACAGGGGACGAAACGTTTGCTACAAAAACTTCCAGCTCAGCGAACAGAACCACAGCACGAGCACCCGAGCTACAAATCTTCTCACAAACTTTAAATTCAAATAACTTAAACTAAATAATATCTCACTACTTTATTCTATCTCACTCATCACATCTCCACTGATGCTCCCATCCCCGGGAGCACCATCGAGAGTACCCATATTCTTTTTCCCCAGTCTCCTCCTCCGGGGCCCCATGGCACCCATAATGATTCCCACGGCTATACCATGGCCTTAATTAATATTGCTGATAAGTCAGCATCAGTATAATTTAAAAAGGGCCACCATGTCTTGAAAAAAATGTTCCATTTGGTGGTGCACCATATTTGGGAGGTAATCTTGGAGGAGATGCTCCATCACCAGCCTACGTCACCCCATAAGACCTGGTAATTTTTCTGACATCCAATTCAGTAGAATGTTCTTCCTCATGCAATGGGTAAGGATGTTACACAATCTCGTCCCGTGTTCCCCCAGAGAGGGCAAAGTTGGCAACACCAAAAGAAGAAATACAGGATCCACGTTAATTTCTATCCCCAGGATGTCCTTTAGCTCCCTTACTATAGCACTCCAGTATCTCTGGATCTTACGACATGACCAGCAGCAATGGGTGAGAGTGCCTATACAAGTTTTACATTTGGGACATCCCTGATGACACTCCTCTCTTGAACTTAGCTAGTCTCTCTGGCACCATATGAGCTCTGTGTAAGATCTTCAATTGCATAGCCTGCGCTCTGTTACATACTGAGGTTTTTCTTACATTCCCCCAGATGTTTTCCCATACCTCCAATGAAATATTCTCACCTAACTCTCAGTTCCACATCCTACAAAGTCCTTCCATATCCCCCAGGATCGACCTTTCTGTAAATGATATAAAGTACTGAGTGAAAGAGTACCCGTACTCCGGAGTACTCATTTCTCCATGTCTGATTTATAACATTGGGCCAGAGCATGGTCTTCCTCTGTATATAATCCCTTATCTGGAAGTATCAGAAAAGGTCCCTATTAGACAATCCATATTTCTGATTTAACTGACTAAATGACATCAGGATCTCTCCTTTGAATAAATCTTCCAGACAGAAGATTCCCTTTTTCTCCCATGTCTTAAAGCTGGAGTTCACTGCCCCAGGTTTAAATCCTTGGGTGCCCACTATTGGAGTAAATAGTGAAGTCTTAGACCAATTACCCTCGTCTTGCCTCATTATCCTCCAGGCTTTCCCTGTATTTAAGATAATTGGACTATTACCCTGCTGGGTCACGGATTTCATCTTGTCCATAAATAATAAATTAATTAGAGGACATCTTGACTACGAGGCTTCAAATAGCAAACCAAATCGAGTCCGAATTCCCCCGTATCCCGTCACCAACATTTGTTAACAGGGCACTTATTTGGTATTTCTTCAACGCGGAAGATCCACCCCTCCCTCACCCTGCAAAAGCCGTAATTTAGTGAATTTAATTACAGGACGCCAATGGCACCAAATAAACGACCCAAGCCAACCATTGAGCCTCTGTAACACGTGTCTAGGTAACAACAATGGGCACATTCTCAAGGGGTACAGCAGTCCAAGGAAGGACATTCATCTTAATCAGGGCTATTCAGCCCAACCATGTTAATGGTAACTCCTCCCACCACTGCAAATCCTATTTTATCCTCTCTAGTAGTTGTACATAGTTAGCTTTATATGGCTGGTGGAAGGAAGGAGGGATAAAATTCCCAAATACAAAAAACCTTTTGGCGACCATCTAAACAGGAATTACATTCCATCCTTCAGATTAGGCACCTCCACTAATCCCCCTACCGGCATAGCTTCTGATTTTGTAAAATTGATCCTGTCACCTGAGAAACCACTATATGTTAATTGTTTGGATCAGTCGAGGAACAGACTTTTGCAGATTGGACAAGAATAAAAGGACGTCGTTAGCAAATAGGGTAATCTTATGTTCCCCATTCCCACCTTTTGCGCTACTATTTCAGGACCCTCCTGATAGTTTCGGCTAACGGTTCAATCACCAAGGTACATAACAGCAGTGATAAAGGACACCCCTGTTGACTACCTCTTTGATTTAATACTGTTTGTAATGACTGCCACCATAGGATCATTATACAGTACTGCTACCCATCTGGCAAAGGATCCTCCCAAACCAAAGCGATCTAGGATATCAAATAGATACATCCATTCTATCCAATCAAATGCCTTTTCTGCGTCTAGGGAGACCACCAAAGCCAGAATCAATCTTTGCTGACATACCTGTACTGTATTCATTACAGTCCTGATATTATTGAGGAGCTACGGTCCTTAACAAAACCTGTCTGGTCTTCTTTTATAATATGGGGCAGGCCCTTCTCCAACCTCAGAGCCAGCATCTTGGATAGAATTTTAAAATCTACATTCAACAGTAAAATTGGTCTATATGAAGTACATTCTTCGGCGTCTTTCCCTTTCTTTAAAATGAGGGAGATATTAGCCTCTCTAAGAGTGGGTAGCAGACAATCCTGTGTATAAGAATAGTTGTACATCCCCAGAGGTGGTTCCACTAACATGTTTATGAATTCCTTATAGAATTCAGTTGGGAATCCATCTGGCCCCAGTGCTTTTCCAGCCTGCAGATGCCTTATTGCTTTCTGCACTTCCTGTACCTTTATGGGCACATTCAAAAGGGAAGCCTGTTCCATATTTATAATTTGGATGTCCAGATTTTCAAAAAAAGACTGCATTCTCATTGTACCGTGTTTGTCCCCCTCCAACTAATATAGCTCTGCAAAGTATTCCCTAAACCTAACATTGATCTTCTTCAACCGTAATCGTACCAGCCTTCTCCCTAACAGGTGTAATAGATTGGGAAGCTTTTTTCTTCCTAGTCAAATAAGCCAGATATCGTTCAAGCTTATCTCCAAATTCAAACAGTCTTTCTTTGGCAAAGGAGATCTCTTTTTTAGCCGCTTGTGTGTGTGTATTGAGTCAACAGCAGCCCGGAGAGCTGTGCCCTGCTGCAGCTTAACCAATGACAGCCTATTATAATATGTTGTCTCAGCTACCTTCAGCCGGGCCTCCAGCATCTGTTGCTGCTCCTCTCTCCCTCTGCCTCTTTCTAGTCGTCGAATATGAAATGATCAGGCATCGTAAATATGCCTTAGTGGCCTCCCAAAGTATTGCAGATTATTAACCATACCTGAGTTGGTATCCCAGAATGCTCTGAACTCTTTTTTGATATGCTCAACGAATTTGCTATCCCCTAACAAATATGGATCCATGTGCCAGTGACGTGCATCCATTCCACTACCCTTGATTTTAACAACTAAATACACTGGCGCATGATCCGAAACAGTTATATTCCCAATTTTGCCTGCCATTGTCCTGTCCAAACCATAAGTTGGCATTAAAAAAATGTCAATTCGGGTATGGCACTTGTGTGTGTTGGAATAGAATGTGAAGTCTCTTCCATTAGAGTGGGGGTACCTCCACACATCCACTTGTCCCAACTCATCACACATGTCCCCCAACTGTTTAGACAGTATGGGCACACCTGCCAGGCCTTTTGGCACCCTGTCAATCTCTGCATCTACTAGGCTATTAAAATCCCCTTCTACAATTGTACAGCATACCCCAAGATTCGTTAATTTAGCCACTGCATCAATTATAAATTTAAGAAGGAGCAGCGGGGGACAATATACATTCAAGATGCCATACCCTTCTCCATGTATTAGGGCTTTAAGAATGATAAACCATCCATATTCATCCTTAATCTGCTCCGTTACCTGGAAAGGGAGGCTCCTTCTTATCAGTATAGCCACCCCTCTACACTTAGAGCTAAAGGATGAGAAAAATACCGTGTGATAATCCCCTGCTGCAGTTTCAGAAGATCCTTATCAGTCTCCTGCAGCAGGGCAATGTCCACCCTTTCCTTCCTGAGGCTTGATAAGATCTTCTTTCTTTTAATAGGAGAATATCTCCCTTTTATATTCCAGGTGCACCATCTGAACAAATCACTAGCCATGGTTGTCCAGAGCCACCTGAGGTTTCCCAGGAGGAAGGAGCTTATCTGAGGCGTGAAGAGTAACAAAGATACTAACTCTATGAGATCTAAAACCTATTCCTATAAAAACAACTGCAACTAAAAAAACCCACTACATCTAACTGAAGCAAACACCCAAATACCCCCCATTCGCTCGAGATCTTCCCTCTTGCCCACAGGGGATACCCCTGTCAATCCATACTACCATCTTAACTCCGTCTAGCTGAGGCCGTGCCTAGCCCCAGGCAATTCGCAAATGAGGAAAATATGTTATTTACATTCTGAAAGGTCGGCCCTGAGCCGGTGGGCCTGCTCCATGCTTACCAGGCTCAACTCCAACTGCAACCCCATGAACTTTGGGAGAATCCCTGCAAAAAGCTGATGAGGTCCTTGCCTTCCTCGCATTCCAGTGACCCATGATCTGTAAGTTTTTCCTTTTATTTTCATTTTCCAGGTCATCAACTTGATCCTGTTTTCCAGCGCTTGGATCCTTCATCCTTCATCCAATGCTGTAGAACTCTCCTCCATTGCCTCCATTCTTCGATCCAGCAGCTGGATTTCCTGCTCATGCTTTTTTAGCATGGCAGATAGTGGCTCAACAATGGATGCCTATTCCTCCCCCCCCCCACTCATCTTAACGACAGATATAGCCACCCCCCTACAAAATCAAAGGGACAGCAGTTAAAAAAAAAGGAGCACTAGATAATACCCAACTGACTGATATCTAAAATAATTCCAATTTTACAATTTTACAACGAAACTATACTTATAAAACCAATAACCACAAAAAAGAAAGGGGCAGAAGAAGTAAAAAACGGGGTAATAAAAAAAACCATACCATTGTTCGCAATGATGCCCCCTCTCCTCCCACCCCGATTCAGGTCCTTCAATTCAAAGACTTCACAAAGTCCTTTGCCTTTTCTGCGGAGTCAAAGTTATACACCATTCCCCCATGAGCGAAATGCAACATGGCTGGGTACCTGAAGGAGTATTGAAAGTTAAGGTCCCTTAATTCTTTCTTGACATCATCAAATGCCCTTCTCTTCTTAATTAGGGCTCCTGAAAAGTCCTGAAAAAACATTATCTCTGAGCCTTTACACATTAAAGTTTGTGAATTCCTTCCCAGTCTTCTTGCTGTTTCAACTATTAATTGCTTTTCTTTACAATACAGGAGCTGCACCAGGACTGCGTGGGGACTTGGGTCCAGCCCTGATCTGCGCATTGCGGGTCAGTGGGCCTGCTCCATGCTTACCAGACCCAACTCTAACTGCAACCCCATGAACTTTGGGAGAACCCCTGCAAAAAGCTGATGAGGTCCTTGCCTTCCTCGCATTCCAGTGACCCACGATCTGTAAGTTTTTCCTTTTATTTTCATTTTCCAGATCATCGACTTGATCCTGAAGGACCCGAACCTGTTTTCCAGCGTTCGGACCCTTCATCCAGAGACCTCCACCATGGTCTCCAATGCTGTAGACTTCTCCTCCATTGCCTCCATTCTTCGATCCAGCAGCTGGATTTCCTGCTCATGCTTTTTTAGCATGGCAGATAGTGGCTCAACAACTGCTTGAATCCACTCTCGGAGTTTGGCAAACTCCAAGAGTAAATGCTGCTGTCCTGCTGGATCCAAAGGGGCCACCCCAGGAGTTTGAACACTGGCTTCAGGCACCTCCGATGCAGTAGGAGAGTGCCCTGTCTGCTGTACTCTTTTAGGCCCCTTTCCTTTATTTGACTTCATACTGGCCTTAAAGCTGTCTCACATGAATTCAGCAGCTCCAAATAGTCAGCAAATTTAAATTAATACTTTTTTTCTTCTGGGAGTGGTTGATGGGACGGTGTAAAGGTCCACCTTACCCAGAGGTATGGCATAGAGCCCTGCACAGCAGACCACTCAGACTGCCGCCATCTTGGATCTCCCTACAGTATAGAGACTCTTAAACGATAAATGGAGATCCATCTCATGCAAATAGTCTTGCAACCATTCCACTGTGTTAGATATATTTATCATAGTGTATCATTTTTGTCATTATAAAGGAAAGAGGAAATGTTGTAGTATCACAGGAAAAGAATATACAAACAGTTACCGCAGTTACTAGCAGTGTTCCGCAAGGATCTGTTTTGGGATCATTGCTGTTTGTTATTTTTAATAAATGACCTGGAGGAGGGGTTAGAAGGTTGGGTGAGCAAGTTTGTGGATGATACGAAAGTCGGTGGAGTTGTTGACAGTGAGGAAGGATGCGTCAGGTTACAGCGGGATACAGCGTCAGGTTACAGAGCTGGGCAGAAAGGTGGCAAATGGAGTTCAATGTAGGTAAGTGTGAGGTGATTCACTTTGGTAAGAGTAACAAAAAGATGGGGTACTGGGCTAATGGTCGGATACTTGGTAGTGTGGATGAGCAGAGGGATCTTGGTGTCCATGTACACAGATCTCTGAAAGTTGCCACCCAAGTAAATAGTGCGGTGAAGAAGGC
>NC_057714.1:46934546-46949169 GCF_004010195.1 Chiloscyllium plagiosum | reverse complement strand
AGGAAAGGCTGAGGCAGTTGGGGCTGTTTTCATTGGAGAAAAGAAGGTTTAGGGGTGACTTGATAGAGGTGTACAAGATGATTAGGGGTTTAGATAGGGTTGACCATGAGAACCTTTTTCCACGTATGGAGTCAGCTATTATGAAGCGGCATAACTTTAAATTAGGGGGTGGTAGGTATAGGACAGATGTTAGGGATAGATTCTTTACTCAGCGAGTCGTGAGTTCATGGAATGCCCTGCCAGTAGCAGTGGTGGACTCTCCCTCTTTATGGGCATTTAAGCGGGCATTGGATAGGCATATGGAAGATAGTGGGCTAGTGTAGGTTAGGTGGGCTTGGAACGGCGCAACATCGAGAGCCAAAGGGCCTGTACTGCGCTGTATTCTTCTATGTTCTATGTTCTATGTTCAGTGTATTCTTATTGTTGCTGATGGAAGTGTCTTCTACAGCTTTAGACCTACAGGCTCCAGTGTTGAATCCATCAGTTGTGTGTGTTTGCTCTGCTCTTCTGTAACACTGTGGGCAGCACAGTGGCTCAGTGGTTAGCACTGCTGCCTCACAGTGCCAGGGACCTGGAATCAATCCTAGCCCTGGGTGACTGCCTGTATGGAGTTTGCACATTCTCCCCCTGTCTGTGTGGGTTTCCTCCCACAGTCCAAAGATGTGCAGGTTAGATTAATTGGCCTTGCTAAATTTCCCAGAGTGTTCAGGGGTGTGTAGGTTAGGTGCATTGGTCAGGGGTAAATGTAGAGTAACAGGGGAATGGGTCTGGGTGGGATACTCTTCAGAGGGTCAGTGTGGATTTGATGGGCTGAAGGGCCTGTTTCCACACTGTAGGAATTCTGATTCTTATATTAGTCTTCAAATAAAAGCACCCATTATTGTTCACCAGTCCTGTGTGTGTGTAATTTGTGAGCTTATGTGAAGAAACCAAGTAACTCACTAAATTTTGGTCCAGTATTAAGTAGCTGAATGACACATAATTCTTTGCAAGTTATTTTTCCAGCAGTTTCAGCATCACATCACTCTGCATTATTGGTATGTTATTAAATAATACAGCTGAAAACTGTAGCATTTCTGAGTGATAAATGATTTTACACTTAATCTCCAACTCTAAAGTGTTTGTTATTTTTGGTAAATGCTCCATTTGATTTGCTTATTTGTTGTTAATGCAATAAATGTGTTTATTGTTTCTTTAAATGTAATTGCAAGCAGAACATTAGTCTGGAGGAGCATGTGCACTTGTGCATGAGTGGTCCTTAAAAGTAACAAAAATATCAGTTAGTGGTCTTTCAATCCACTGACGTCCCCATTTAAACTGGAGAATTGAGGCTGGTTGGCAAAACCCTCTCACAAGAATTGGCTGCTGATTGCCAAATAATAAATTCTTCATTGAAACAATATTTGAACTGACTTTTAACGTTAATGCCACATTTATAAGTTGCCTGAGATTCCTGGAATTTGCTGGTGAAACAAGGTAAGAACACAATGCAACAGAGTGGGCTGCCTGAATACAGTGGAAATACTATAATGAGTAATCAAAGTTGCTTTTTTAGCTATTGGTGGGAAACTATTTAAGCTGGGACTTTGACATTTGGTATGGTTTTCTCTTGTGAATCACAAAGGGATAGATGGTACCTTTGTTGCCTTCAAATGGGCGGTTTCCTGGCCTGGCATGGCCTCAGTGTGGACTTCTGACCTTGAAGTGATTCCAGAGTGACCTCCCGGCCTCGTGAACCCAGAGGTGAAGCCGGGCACCATCTGGAGTCAAAGGCCCGGTACGGATTGGAGGCGAGGTGCCAGCATGGATTGAGTCGAAAGATCGTTGCCCTCCACTTTTTAGTCTCCATTTTTTACTTAATTCCTAAAATCTGCAATGCTGGATTTTTTTACTTTTCTCTTTTTCCAAGAACTGTAACTGTAAAAGTTGTACCTAGGGACCTCTGTACCAAAGATGGTGCCGTAAATGGTGACTTGTATACTTTTCAATGTACTCATTTGAGTACATGTGACAATAAAACTAATTCTAATTCCAATTGGACCTTGGCTGAGAAGAATTATGAGCAGCCCTGAGCAGAGCCCTGTAGACAGGCAGCTGAGAAGGAGAACACTGGTGAGGGGTGCAGCAGAGTTTGCAACTTAAACTAAAAAACAAAACAGAAGCTGGGTTTCCTTGACACATCGAGCAATATGTTTATTATTCACTCATGAGCTGTGGCTGTTGCTGGCTGCGCCCATCCTTAATTATTGTCCTGGTATTTATTGGCCATCCCTAATGACTCTGGAGAATGTGGTGATGACCAGTTTTCTTGAACCACTTCAGACCCTGGGGTATGGGAAGATTCAGTTCCACTTGGAAGGGAATTCCAGGATTTTGACCCAAGGACAGAGAAACAACGGTGACATATTTCCAAGATAGGTTGGTGAGTAGCTTGGAGGTGAACTTTGCAGATGTGATGCTACTACATATCTGTTGCCCTTGTCCTTCTTGATGGTAGAGGCCGTGGGTTTGGAAGATTCTGTGAGGGAGCCTTGGTGAATTGTTGCACTGCATCTTACAAATGCTGCATACTGCCATCAGGGTGTGCTTGTGATGAAGAGGTTGAACATTGTAGGTGGTGGATCAGATGCCAATCAAAATGGGCGGCTTTGTCCTGGATGGTGTCCAGGTTTCTCAGGTGTTGCTGGAGCTGCATCCATCCAGGCAAGTGAATGAATTTTAAAAAAGACAAGGATACAAGAAAGAATAAGCCACTCAGCCCCTCAAACATTCTCTGCAAATTGGCACTGATAATAATCTGGACATTATGATATTCGCAGCTTTGCTTCTTAACTTGGCACCTGGCATCTTGTACTGATTATACAGAATCTCCTTCTCTGTCCTGCCCATGTTGTTGAAGCCACGATGGACCATATGATTGAATTCTCTCCCTGTTACTGCAAGTTCTTCCTGCGTCCTGAGCGCATGAACACAGTCATCTGGACTCATTCCATTGGTCCCGCCATCTTTAATGTGTTTTGATACATTATTTTGTTATATTATTCACTTAATAATCTTGCTTTTTATATAATTTAGTGATGTTACCACTCAATAAGTGTGAGGTGATGCACATGAGCAGGTCAAACTAGGTAAGGGAATACATGATGAACGGTAGGACCCTGGGAAGTACCAATGATCAGCAGGACCCTGGTGTGCTTGCCCACTGGTTCCTAAACATAGCATGACAGGTAGATAAAGTGGTTAAGGAGGCATATGAGACATTGATTTTATTAGCTGTAACTTGGAGTTTAAAAGCAGGAAGGCTATACTGGAACTTTATAAAATGTTGGTTAGGCCACAGTTCGATTATTGTGTGTAGTTATGGAATCCATATTATAGTATAAGAATGGAAAGGGTGCAGAGGAGATTTACCAGAATGTTGCCTCAACTGGAGGTCTTCAGTTATAAAGAGAGGTTGGACAGACTGGGGTTGTTTTACTTGGAACAGAGAAGACTGAGTGAGAATATGAATGAGATATACAATATTATGGAGTGCATAGGCAGGGTAATCATGAAAGATCTTTTCCCCTTGATGGAGGGAGCATTGGCCAGGGGCAGAGATTTCAGGTAAGGAGCAGGAGGTTTAGAGAGGATGTGAGGAAAAGGTTTTCTTTTACCCAGAGGATGATGGGAATCTGGAAGTCACTGCATCTAAGGGTGGCAAGTGCAGAAATCCTCATAACATTAAAGAAATACTTAGATATAGACTTACTTTGCCAAGACTATAGGTGATATGCTGGATAATAGGATTAGAATCCCAACTGTGTGGAAACAGGCCTTTGGCCCAACAAGTCCACACCAACCCTCTGAAGAGTAACCCACCCAGATACATTCCACAACCACTTTCCATCTAACCAACAAATCTTTGAACTGTGGGAGGAAACCAGAGGAAACCCATGCAGACACGGGGAGAACGTGCAAACTCCACACATGCCGGAATTGAACCCAAGTCCCTGGTACTGTGAGGCAGCAGTGCGCACCACTGGGTCACCATGCCACCCTATTAGAATTAGAATATAAAGTGTTTGCTTTTGACCAACACAGACTCAATGGGCGAAAGAACACTAGAGCTCTATGACTATAACTCTATGACAATTTATAAATGATGTTAATAGGTAGGAATAGAAAAGAGCTGAACCATTTACCAGACTCATTAAACAGCCAGCTCCTTTCTCCACAGTAGAGCAAGGACAATTCCAATCAGCTGCAATGTATTTACCTCTAACTCTGACTGTCTGTCACAGGGTCCTCACTTCCTCTTCTCCTCTAGATGCTGTTGACTGCCTGTGGCAGGATCCTCACCTTGCCTGCTCCTCTAGATGATATTTCACACATCCACCCAAGCTGGCCACTCAATCCAGGTATTAATCTGGGAAAGCCACTTTGAACTGCTTCCAAACCATTTACATCCTTTCATCAAATAAGTTGACCAATATTTTACACAGTTCTTCAGATGTGGTCTTAGCAGTGTCCTGTAAAACTGAAATGAAAAGCTATCTGTGAGCTGGGTCCAAGGAGGTGCTAGTAGTACTAATGGGTAACTCTGGTTAACTGAGACAATTCCATGCATGTGAGGCATTTGATGGAAAGGCCTACCACAGAATTTTGTGTATGACAGTCCCCTGCAGTCATAAACATACAATGCTAAAGCACATTCAAAGGGCGTGAAGCATTGACTGGATCATAACACTTAACTTGTTGGATCACAGCAGGTCATTCTTGCTCTTGAAGCACTAGAGCCAGGTTTTTGGAGCTGCCTGAGGTGCTGACTTCTGCAATCTAGGCTGCTGTTACCATTCACAGAAACAGTGCATCTCTTCTCTGTCAGCCTGCATACAGAAGAACCTCCAGGGAGGTGTCACTCGAGCGTGCAACCTCTTTCTGTCTGGTCTCAGACATCCCCAGAGGTGAGTAGGGCTGGCCAGGAGAAGTGGAGGGCTGTTCCTGGCTTACAGACAGTGAAGTGTTGTCTGGTTGTCTTTTCAATATGAGGTCCAGAGATAGAACCAGGGGAGACTGGCAGCCTTCAGAGCATCCAGCCCGTCTGCCTATACGGCTTGAGGTTCTACTCATGTTTGCGTTTGCAATAAGCTGAAAAACACAGAACAACACAAGAAAACCAGAGCTGGCCCTGAGCACAGCCAGCTCCCACCTTTAGGCACAGCGCCATACTTGGTCTCCAAAAAAGCCCAATTCCACCCGTTATATCCTTTCACTCCAGATATCCCTCAATTGTCTGATGATTGAATAAGGTGACTGGGAGAACTCATCATCATGAACAGTAAATGATTCTATGACAGAATTGGACCAAGGGTGCAGTGGAGTTTCGGGATTCAGATGTTTCAGTAAGAACAGAGATATTGGTAAAAGACGGGGGGGTGGGGTGGGGGGGAGGGGGGAGGTGCAGCGTGGCATTGTTAATTAAGGACTGCATTACATTGGCAGAAAAGACATTGAGGACTCGACTACTGAGGTAGTATGGGCTGAGGTTAGAAACAGGAAAGGAGAGGTCACCCTATTGGGAATTTTCTATAGGCCTCCGAACAGTTCCAGAGATGTAGAGGATAGGCTAGCAAAGATGATCCTCAATAGGAGCAAGAATGACAGGGTAGTTGGGAGACTTTAACTTTCCAAATATTGACTGGAAATACTATACCTCAGGCAATTTAGATGGGTCAGTTTTTGTCCAACGTGTGCAGGAAGGTTTCCTGACACAGTAGGTCGACAGGCCAACAAGGGACAAGGCCACACTGGATTTGGTACAGGGTAATGAGTCAGTTCAGGTGTTAAATTTGGAGGTGGGTGAGCACTTTGGTAATAGTGACCACAATTTGTTTATGTTTACTTTAGTGATGAAAAGGAGTAGGTAGATACTGCAGGGTAAGAGGTATTGCTCTTAGTTAAGGTGCAATTAGGCAGGATTTAGGATGCATAGGATGGGGAAGGAAACTGCAGGGGATGGGCACAATTGAAATGTGGAGTTTATTCAAGGAACAGCTATTGTATGTCCTAGATAAGTATGTACCTGTCAGGCAGGGAGGAAGCAGTTGAGCGCAGGAGCCGTGGTTTACGAAGGAAGTTGAATCTCTTGTCAAGAGGAAGAAGAAGACTTATGTTAGGATGAGATGTGAAGGCTCAGTTAGGGAGCTTGAGAGTTTAAAGTTAGCCAGGAAAGACCAAAAGAAAAAGCTAAGAAGAGCCAGGAGGGGGCATGAGAAGTCTTGGCGGATAGGATCAAGGAAAACCCTAAGCCTTTCAATACATATATCAGGAATAAAAGAATAACTAAGGTTAGATTAGGACCAATCAAGCTTAGTAACGGGAAGTTGTGCTTGGAATCAGAGGAGATGGAGAAGTGCTAAATGAATATTTTTCATCAGTGTTTACATTATAAAAAGACAATGTTGTCGAGGAGCATACTAAGATACAGGCTACTAGACTAGATGGGATTGAGGCTCATAAGGAGGAGGTGTTAGCAATTTGAGAAAATGTGAAAATAGATAAGTCTCCTGGGCCAGATGGGATTTATCCTAGGATTCTCTGGGAAGCCAGGGAGGAGATTGCCGAGCCTTTGGCATTGATCTTTATGTCATCACAGGAAAAGTACCAGAAGACGGGAGGATAGCAAGTGTTGTTCTATTGTTCAAGAGAGTAGAGACAATCCTGGTAATTATAGACCAGTGAGCCTTACTTCAGTTGTGGGTAAAGTGTTGGAAAGGGTTATAAGAGATAGGATTTATAATCATCTAGAGAGGAATAAGTTGATTAGGGATAGTGAATGTGGTTTTGTGAATGGTGGGTCGTGCCTCACAAACCTTATTGAGTTCTTTAAGAAGGTTAGCAAACAGGTGGATGAGAGTAAAGCCATTGATGTGGCGTATATGGATTTCAGTAAAGTGTTTGATGAACAGCTTTTGCCCAAAACAGCTTTTTCCTGCTCCTCGGATGCTGCCTGACCTGCTGTGCCTTTCTAGCACCACACTCTTGATTCTAATCTCCAGCATCTGCAGTACTCACTTTGGACTGTTTGGTAAGATTGCCCAAGGTAGACAATCGCACAAAATACGGAAACATGGGATTGAGGGCGATTTAGCAGTTTGGATCCGAAATTGGCTAGCTGAAAAAAGATAGGGTGGTGGTTGATGGGAAATATTCATCCTGGAGTTCAGTTACTAGTGGTGTACTGCAAGGATCTGTTTTGGGTCCACTGCTGTTGTCATTTTTATAAATGACCTGGATGAGACCATTGAAGGATGGGTTAATAAATTTGCGGATGACACTATGGTTGGTAGAATTGTGGATAGTGACGAAGGATGTTGTAGATTACAGAGGGACAAAGATAAGCTGCAGAGCTGGGCTGAGAGATGGCAAATGGAGTTTAATTCATAAAACTGCGAGGTGATTCATTTTGGGTGGCGTAACAGGAAATGCAGAATACTGGGCTAATGGTAAGATTCTTGGTAGTGCAGATGAGCAGAGAGATCTTAGTGTCCATGTACGTAGATCCCTCAGGTTGATAGGGTTATCAAGAAGGCATACGGTGTGTTAGCTTTTATTGGTAGAGGGATTGAGTTTTGGAACCATGAGGTCATGCTACAGCTGTACAAGTCTCTGGTGAAGCTGCACTTGCAGTATTGCATTCAGTTCTGGTCATCATATTATAGGAAGGATGTGGAAGCTTTGGAAAGGGTTCAGAGGCAATTTGTTCAGATGTTGCCTGGTATGGAGGCAAGGTCTTATGAGGAAAGGCTGAGGGACTTGAGGCTGTTTTGTTACAGAGAAGAAGGTTGAGAAGTGACTTAATTGAGACATATAAGATAATCAGAGGGTTAGATAGGGTAGATAGTGAGAGCCTTTTTCCTGAGATGGTGATGGCTAGCACAAGGAGACACAGCTTTAAATTGATAGATATAGGACAGATGTCAGAGATAGTTTCTTTATTCAGAGATTAGTAGGGGTGTAGAATGCACTGCCAGCAACAGTAGTAGACTCATTTAAATGGTCATTGGATAGGTATATGGACGAGAATGGAATAATGTAGGTTAGATAGGCTTCAGCTTGGGTTTCACAGGTCAGTGCAACATCGAGGGCCGAAGGGCCTGTACTGCGCTGCAATTTTCTATGTTCTATGAGTCTCATGAGGACGGAATGTTTCCTTGTGTTAGAGTGGGTGATGACTCTGGTATGCTTTACACATTTTTCACTCATTGCCACACTGTCAATCAGTGAGCAGTAAGCAATGTTATTACCGGCTACCCCAACTGCTCGATATCCATGCACCCCTGTCACAACTGCAGCAAAGTACTCACTTTTCTTTGAATATCACAACTCTTGATGTAAGTAATTGTCTAAGTTATCGATTTGTAAATCTTAGAAAAGCATCCACTGTCTTTTTTTTTTGGATTTGGTAAACTGCATACCTGCTCAGTAACCATTTTGTTGCCTGGTTTACAATGGACCTGCCATTATAACCCATACCTTTATTAGCAGTTTCTACCATCTGGGTGGTGCATTTGCTTGCACTAAATCATTTCTAATGGTCTTTAAGCAAGTCGCAATGAAACATTCAATAGATAGGTATGTATGGAATCTTGTGATACCTTAAACCAGAACAAGTGATCTGTACTCAATGTTCAAATAATTTGCATTTGAGAATGATGCTGAGAGCTAAATGTGATTGGTTTTCTGTCCTACACGTTCCAAGCTCCCAATCCTTTTTGAGATGTATTAATCTGTGAAGGTTGTTTCTTCCTTGATTCGTAGTATGGAACACTTATTTCCTCTGACAATTAGATGATTGGAATATTTGTTAGTGGCCCTCTTGTCATACACATGGGGCAAGCTTCCTGAACAGCTTTCAAAATGATGATGCACTTTTGCAAAGTTGAATAATCTGAGACATCTCTGAAAGTGCTCTTGTGCTGGGGAATTGGTTTGCCTTGGTCAGGATGGATCCTTGAAGCTGAATCAACAGCGGCAATCAATTTCCAGAGGCCCACACTCACCCAGCTTTTCTGCTGGTGTAGTTGAACCCTTCATGATGAGCTCCTTCCATCAGCATCTGTGAGAAGCAGGAAATCTTTGCAGAGTAGATTTCTTTAAAACCCATGGTTGAAGGTGTTTTTCTTTTCAAGAGAGGAGCAGTACAACTATAAAAGACAGGGCACTGAGTGAAGACCAGGTATGAAAGAAGATGTCGGGTTTTAGATTGACAGTAGTTAATATCCATGGTGGTTAATGTGAGCTATGGAAAAATTTACCTTGCAAATAATAACCGTTGCTGTTGCGCTAACATGCAGAAATGATGAAATTCTCTATTGTATCAACTTACTACAATATGTTGGGAGCACCTTCACCGCACAATCTGCAGTTATTCAAGAAAAGATCAGCTTTTTAGGGCAACAGTAGGGCAGTAATAAACATCAGCCTTGGCAGTGATGCCCATATCCCAAGGATTATTTTTAAAAATTGTAAATTTAAATCAAGGTTTTGTTCAATTATGTGTATTGTATGAATGCACTGTCAAAAACAAAGAACTTACACAAAAAGGTCAGGAACTGTCATAAAGCTGATCTTGACAGCCCACATCCTAAAGAGGAAGCACATTTTCTTCTCAGGTAAAAAATATCAGCAAATATAAGCAGTTGCAAATGTAACCAATTACAATGAAGGGGACAGGTAATTGGGTCTGCAGATGACAAATCTATTACTGGGTGTTTTGCCAAATCTGCAAATTAATTCATAAACCAAAGTAGTTAAGGTAACTCTTGTAAAATGTATTATTAAATATGTCATATTTGGAATCTGTCAGCTGCAGGACAAATTAATTTTATGATTTGCAGTATAAAATAGTAGGCGTGCAATGCCAACTTATGTTGTGACTATGCTCTGAGAAGTAAATAAAATTATAATTGCATTTGGGGTACACTAGATACTTTGTAATTACGTGTAATTAGCACGCTTATATCAGCAAAAACAAATCATTTTTATATGTGTGTAAGTTGCCTGTCAGCTAATCCTGTGCATGGCACTGGAACAGATGACTGACAATAACTCATTAAAATATCTTTTGATGCTCTTATCCATCAATCCAAAAGTTGTCATCTGACCACAAATGTATTATTTATTGATGCACTACATGCTTTTTGCAATCTCTCCTAAGTAACTAAAGGAACAGCCATAATTGTGTGAACATATTTTGCAAAGACACTTCAATATTAGAGATGGAACATTAGACCTTGGTTTCAGTCCTATTATAGAATGTCTTAAAATTTTTATGCCTTACTGATTTATTTTGTTGTGAATTTTTTTTTCAGACATCGACAACAATTCACTCACAATAGTTGCAATCTCTTGTTTTATGCAGATTATACTAGAGAAATAGAAGGAATTAGAAATAACTTTTCACTAAGTGGTCGTTTTACTTAGGATGTAAAATTCTCATGCATTCTATTTATTGAAAAAGAACAGATTAATGAGTTTGGTTAAATAGTGTACATCAGAATTTTACACAAGCTCATTAATCAGTACACTAAGAATAGTGAAGTTATGGGGTTTGATTTAAATATTTTGGCCCTCTCCCAGAATAAGGTTTCCTCTCAGATTGTCTTAGCATCTGCAGGAATTACAGATCAACTTGATAATTCCCAAGCCTTTTCCCAGTCTGAGCTCACTTTAATGTTTCAGACATTATCCCAAGATGGGGGAGGGTGAGGGGAAGGGGTGTCAGTTGCTTCAGCAGCTGAGGAGGAGCAGAAGGGTGTGGTTTAGCTCCTCAGTGAGAGGTTATTGGCTTCAGCTGTTTGGTGAGAGAGAAAAGTTCAGCACAGTGGGAATTGTTAAACTGCAGTATCTTACGCAAAAAAAACCTTATTCACAAGCATTTTCCTTGCAGCAGCAATCAGGCCTCAAAGATTTGTCCATTAGGTCACAAAAGACCAATGAAGAAAAGTCAGGAAGCCACCCACATCTGGGATGGCTTGGATTCAAATCTTGCACACTGCTGGGTGCCAATCTGGGAAGTTAGCACACTTAACGGTAACATTGAGCTTCCTGCTTTGGAGAAAGGTGGGGGATGGTGGTAGTGGTAGTGGTGTGTACTGGAGTCCTGAAAATAGTAGAAAATAAAAGTGCTTCATTCTAACCACTGCTGTTGTCTGCTGTTTCTTCTCAGACACCCACAGCTGGGCTACTGGGGTCAAGCGGAAGGTCCTGTAATATCCGCATTGTGTTCTGATCAATTACACAGGATTCCAACTGCCATTATAGAACCTAATATGGACCTATGCTCCCTTACACTGTACTGTACACAATTTCAGCCAGGGAGCAGCTGAAGGGGAACTTCAAAGGGTAAGTTTTTATTTAAGGAGAAAGTGAGGTCTGCAGATGCTGGAGATCAGAGCTGAAAATGTGTTGCTGGAAAAGCGCAGCAGGTCAGGCAGCATCCAGGGAACAGGAGAATCGACGTTTCGGGCATAAGCCCTTCCTGAAGAAGGGCTTATGCCCGAAACGTCGATTCTCCTGTTCCCTGGACGCTGCCTGACCTGCTGCGCTTTTCCAGCAACACATTTTCAGCTAAGTTTTTATTTAAGTTTGCGAAGAGGGTTAGGAATGGACCGCAATTATTTTCAAAGCACTATCTAGGGCCCTGCTCTACCGGGATCCCATTCAGGGTTGAGAGTGTGTTGCTGGAAAAACACAGCAGGTCAGGCAGCATCTGAGGAGCAGGAAAATCGATGCTTCAGGATCCCATCCAACCCAGCCCCCACAGTGTGAGAAAGGTTGTGGCTCATCTTCTGCTGTCCCAGCTAGATGTAGGCCCAAAGGCTGGAAGGACTATTCAATAATGTGACTGCCCAGAGACAATTATGGGGCACTTATGACGACATGAAAGCAGAGCCAGTGAAAATGAATTGGCAATTTATGTTGAGGGATATGACAATAGAGATGCAGTGGCAATAATTGAGGGAAACATTCCAGAATAAAATGGATACATTCAACAAATAAGAAAAAAAACAATGGAATTGAACTGCGACCTGTGCTTAAATAAAAAAAGTCAAAGATAGTATCAAAACACGAAGAGAAAAAGACATAACTGTGCAAAGCTAGGTGGCAGAAGATTTGACAGAATACGAAAACAACAAGGATTTACTGAAAGATTAATAATGAGGGAAAAATTAGAGCAGGAGAAAAAGTTAGCCAAAAATATAAAAATAAATAGGAAAAGTTTTTTCAGTATTTTTAAAAAATGTTAACAAAATAAGCAATGCTCGATAGAATATGGTGGTCTACGGAGAATGAGTAATGGAGGATAAAGAGATGGCAGATGAATTGAACAGATATGTTGTGTCAGCCTTCATTAGAAAGAAAACAAGTGATATCCTGGAAATAGCAGTAAATCTGCGAAGGGAGGGAAGAACTTGAGAAAATTACAATTATCATGAAAGTAGTACTGAATAAATCATTGGAAATACAGTTGACAAGTCTGAGGTACTGAAGGATTTCATCCCAAGGCAGCTAGTGAGATAGTTGATGCTTGTTTTCCATCAGCAGCTACTGACCATCTATTAATAAGGAAAAGGCTCCAAAATGGACTGAATTTCACATCAACAGAAGCATGGATTTTTAGGCCAAATGACTTGTCTGTGAGCTCTAATTACTTTGTAATACATTCAACCATAGTTTGGAAATCAATTCTGCAACACAGCAGCATTCAATGTGTTTTGCAGTTGAGTGCATTTCTTTTGATTGCAATCAAATGAAAGTCTCAGCAGAATTATATGGAGCATGCAGATTTGAGGCACCAAGACTGATTACTTTACATGACATTACTTGTTCAGGTGCACAACTATGCGAATAAGTGCCTTAAATATAACATATTATAGAAGATGACAATAACAATTTTGTAGCTAACAGGATGATTTATGATGTGTGTGTTCCCAGAAGTAGTATAGGCTCACCCAGTAAAACAATACAGAAACAGATCATGTATTGCATACTTTGCTGTCAGTTCACATAGCTACATTTGGAACTGGTAATGGGATGATCACCTGTAATTTTCAGAGCAACCATTATTAGCAGCATTTATATAGTACCTTTAAGGTGCTACAAAGAGATATAGACAGGAAAAAAGAAACAGGTATGTTGTTTCAGATGGCCTGATGCACAATCTAGAGAGTTTAATTTCCTGTTTTGGACAAGGGAATGATTGAGCTGAAATGTTTTTGGTTTGTATAGTTGTCTGTTTGTATAGTTGTCTGTTTATCAAACTGTTGATAAAAACAGTTTGATAACTTCATACTTCTTAGTTTTGCACACATCAGGGAATGCAGTCTTTGAATAGCTTTAAAGGTTGCTTAAGTTTGACTGAATGACAATGTCAGCATATTTTAAGTTCTTTTCTAATTTGAGGAAAGCATGTCTCCACATTGAAATGTTTAACATTAACAGATACATAAACATGTTTAAGATTTTTACTTGTTGTTTTCACTACTGACAGATCAACCATTCCTGGTTATGTGATATTACCTTTACAGATGCAATTCAAAAGAAATTTTGCAAATTCAAGTCTACATTTCATCAAGGTTTAAAACCTGAGATCACTGTATTTCATCCATACATACACACTGTGGCTGACAATTCTAACTACTTGTACAATTTATAACTTATGTCCAAATTTTGGTTGTGAACATTCAGAAAGAAAACACATAGTTTGCCTGTTTTGACCTTTTAATCTGATGATTAATGAAGTGTTTCAATGAGCCAGCAAAAAGTTACCAATCATCGTCTTCCTAACACTTCAACTGCTCCCACTGCTCGCTTGGCCCAGTGAGCTGATTAATTTGTAATAAAGTGAGAATTTCTGCAAAGCTGCCAGTGAGCCATCAAAATGAAAAGAATATAATGTTAGAAATGTGTGTGTGCATTAGTTGACTATATGGGGTGTGTATGTTCTCCTTGTGAATGTGTGGAACCCTTGTAGAGACTTCATTGCTAGCTCTCAGTTCAATCTCACTGTCAGGCTTCAGCACAGTTACATCGCCATCACTTAACTCAAACTGCCATTGCAATCCTCAGTAAACAGGTTAGCTACTTTAGACTGTAAGATCTAGGAGTGGATGTAAGGCCATTTGGCCCATTGAGTACACTCTGCCATTCAATCATGGCTGATGGGCATTTCAACTCCACTTACCCGCATTCTCCCCTTAGTCCTTAATTCCTTGTGACATCAAGAATTTATCAATCTCTGCCTTGAAGACATTTAGCATCCCGGCCTCCACTGCACTCCGCGGCAATGAATTCCACAGGCCCACCACTCTCTGGCTGAAGAAATGTCTCCGCATTTCTGTTCTGAATTTACCCCCTCTAATTTTAAGGCTGTGTCCACGGGTCCTAGTCTCCTCGCCTAATGGAAACAATTTCCTAGCATCCACCCTTTCCAAGCCATGTATTATCTTGTAAGTTTCTAATAGATCTCCCCTTAACCTTCTAAACTCCAATAAATACAATCCCAGGATCCTCAGCCATTCCTCGTATGTTAGACCTGCCATTCCAGGGATCATCCGTGTGAATCTCCACTGGACAC
>NC_057714.1:46932432-46934073 GCF_004010195.1 Chiloscyllium plagiosum | reverse complement strand
CTTGTTCTAATCCGGCCCTGCTCTTCCAAGAATTTAGAAACCTCATCCTTAATGATGGATTCTAGAATTTTACCAACAACCGAGGTTAGGCTAATTAGCCTATAATTTTCCATCTTTTGTCTTGATCCTTTCTTGAACAAGGGGGTTACAACAGTGGTCTTCCAATCATCCGGGACTTTCCCTGACTCCAGTGACTTTTGAAAAATCTCAACCAATCCCTCCGCTATTTCCTCAGCCACCTCCCTCAGAACTCTAGGATGTAGCCCATCGGGGCCAGGAGATTTATCAATTTTAAGACCTTTTAGCTTTTCTAGCACTTTCTCTTTTGTAATGGCAACCATATTCAACTCAGCCCCTGACTCCCTTTAATTGTTGGGATATCCTTAGTAGCCACACACTACTCTGCCGCCTCTGACGACTGACTGTGTGGAGTTTGCTCGTTCTCCCTGTGTCTGTGTGGGTTTCCTCCTGGTGCTCCGGTTTCCTCCCACAGTCCAAAAATGTGCAGGTCAGGTGAATTGGCCATGCTAAGTTACCCATAGTGTTAGGGGTAAATGTAGGGGTATGGGTGGGTTGCACTTCGGCGGGGCGGTGTGGACTTGTTGGGCCGAAGGGCCTGTTTCCACACTGTAAGTAATCTAATCTAATCTAATATTACTCATGTCTTCTACTGTGAAGACCGATGCAAAATACTTATTAAGTTCTCCAGCTATTTCCTTATCTCCCATCACTAGGCTTTATGTTCATTTTATGTTCACTCAACACTGGGTTTCTTTATCCAGAGCTTGGTTGATATGATTATTTCAATATGATTATTCTCTATGCTTTTTGAGCACACACAAATCATCTCTTGTTTCCCTGGTTGTTTATTGTCTACCAGGACATTCTTTGAGGCTGCTTGCTACTTACCAGGTTATCACTACTTTTGCTCTCCAGCCTCCCCAATTTGGCCTTCTCCTCGAGTAAGGCTCTTTCACTCTCTTCAATACTGTAACACAATTTATTGACATAAATATACATTTATAGGTTACTGAATACAGTTCTCTGGGGTGATGCCATACTCCTGTTCCATTTCATGCTTCCCCTTGGCCTGCTCTGATGATGTCATAGGAACAGGAGTAGGCCATTCACCCCTTCAAGCCTGTTGTGCCATTCAATGAGATCATAGCTGATCTGAGACCAATCTCCATATACTTCCCTTTGGCCCATAACCCTTAATAACTTTGCTAACAAAAATGATCTATCTCAGATTTGAAATTAATGACTGATGAAGTAACCACTGACATTTTTGGAGGCAAGTTCCATACGTCTCCCAGCCTTTCTGGGTAGAAATGTTTCCTAACATCCCTCCTAAATGATCTGGCCCTAATTCTCAGATCATGCCCCCTTGTTCTAGAATCATGATACAGTAGAACTAGTTTATCCTTATCTACCCTTTTTTTTTCTGGTTATATCTTGGAGATGTGGTTCTGTTTGCCGAGCTGGGAATTTGTGTTGCAGACGTTTCGTCCCCTGTCTAGGTGACATCCTCAGTGCTTGGGAGCCTCCTGTGAAGCGCTTCTGTGATCTTTCCTCCGGCATTTGTAGTGGTTTGAATCCGGAAGCGGCAGATTCAAACCACTACAAATGCCGGAGGAAACA
>NC_057714.1:46904198-46931969 GCF_004010195.1 Chiloscyllium plagiosum | reverse complement strand
AATAGTGTCTTGATGCAACTTTTTTTGTGTGTGTTGGGGTGGTTGCTTTCGTAGTTCAGGACTTGGTCTGTGTGTGTGGCTTTCCTGTATACCTTTGTGGTGAATTCTCTGTTTGGTGTTCTCTGTACCATCACGTCTAGGAATGGGAGTTGGTTGTCCTTTTCTTCCTCTCTCGTGAATCGGATTCCTGTGAGTGTGTCAAGACAGCTAACGATCCGCATCCATGAACGCCAACTAGCCACGAAACGACACGACCAGCTGTCCTTAGTAGCCACACACGCAGATAACAAGCAACATTAATTCGACTGGGACAACACTACTATTCTAGGACAAGCCAAACAGAGAACAGCCAGGGAATTCCTAGGGGCATGGTACTCATCGACAGATTCAATCAATAAGCACATCGACCTGGACCCAATATATCGGCCACTGCAACGGATAGCTGGAACTGACAACCGGAAGCGGCAGATTCAAACCACTACAAATGCCGGAGGAAAGATCACAGAAGCGCTTCACAGGAGGCTCCCAAGCACTGAGGATGTCACCTAGACAGGGGATGAAACATCTGCAACACAAATTCCCAGCTCGGTGAACAGAACCACAACAACGAGCACCTGAGCTACAAATCTTCTCACAAACTTTAAATATCTTGGAGACTTTGATCAGATCACCCCGTAACCTTCTAAATTCTAGAGAAAACAGGCCTAATTTGAATAATATTTCCACATTACTTAACCTCTGAACTCAGAGTACCATTAAAAATAGCCTCTCGTATTATATTCATATCATATTAGCATACAAACATGGGCAGGATTTTCTACGCTGGCTTTGGGTACCTACATCGGGGTTGATTTCTTTCAAACTTTACACCTTCCATATTGCAGTGTCAAATCAGCTCTTTTGATGCAGATGGAAGAACCATTGTTTTTAAAGAACACATTCTTTGCATTGACGAAGTGAACTATGTGTTTGCACAGTGACCACATATTGTTGGCAGTTGACACCAAAGGTCCGAGGGAATGTAAGTTTTAATGAAGTGTGAGCCGAGCCAAATACCATTACCGATTACTCCTTTCCATTCCCATAGGATAGTGCAAGTTTGCTTACAACATTCCCACCAGCTGTCGTCAATTGGCTTTAAATCAAACTAAAGGAGTTAAAGAGAAGTCAAGTAAATTCCATAAATAAATGTGAGCTGATGGATGTATAGTTTGGCGTCCTGTATGATGTTGTCCCATGTTCTTTCTTGGCATTGGTTTAGGATAGTAGTTTAAAGTTCTAAAGGTCAGGATGCTTTATCCGGGAAAAGCTAGTTTCTCAAGAAATTCATAAACAACAAATTTAAGACTGTCAAGTGATAAGAGTATCAGAGGACAGATGGGCTCGAGTTAAGGTTGGAGTACAGTTCTGTTGAAGTCAATAATTTTAATTTTGGGAAAGTCACTTTGCAATATTTCAGACTGGGAGTCAATTGGAAAGAAACTAAAATTTCAGGAGATGGATTTGTAAGAAAACATGATGAAAAACATTGATAAAATGTACCTATTTTTACCAAATGACAATGTGGAACCCTGAATGATGGAACTGGCTCAATAAGCTGAGTAGCCTACTCCTGCTCCTATTATCTAAGTTTCTATATAAAGGCAGATTACTGTTGTTCTAATTAACATCTAGTTAAATGGGTGTGATATGATCCAATTGCTAAGCCACAGTGTGCTTTTATAACCAACATCACAATTCAAGTTATCCCATTTTGAAAATTGAAATCTATTCCAAGAATATCTTGAAGAATAACTCAAGTCTGGTGTTTAGTAAAGAGGAAAATTATATGTGGCGTCCAGGGAACTTATTCTTTTATAAAGCTATGCACTATCTTTTCCTATCTTTCTTTTCTTTAAAAAGTCCCTTCTCAGTTGCCACCAGTTAGAAACCAGACCAGGCAGCACGCCTCAGCTTGCTGACACCATTCTTGGTCAGTCTCCAGCTATTGGAAAATAAAATATGGCCTAACACAACCCATACATTATAGCTGAGTCCAGGAACTCACCACGTTTTATTGTGCCAATAAACATTGTCCACACACTGCAACCATTTATTATTCGTTGTTAGAAGTGACACAAACAGTGAAGTCATAAGAATGAAATTTGCTGCTAGCATGTCCTGCAAATTCTCCTCCAAGCTTCTCACCATCTTGACTTGGAAACGTAATCACCATTCCTTCATTGGCATTGGGTCAAAATCCTGGAATTCACTCCCTTAGGGCATTGTGGGTCTACTTACTGAACATACTTTGCAGCAGTTCAAGAAGGCAGCTCACCACCATCTCTTCAAGGGCAACCAGATATGGGCAATAACTACGGGTCCAGCTAGGGATATCCAAACTGTTAATTCCTGTTTATGTTGATTTTAGTTTGGTTATTGCAATAAAAATAGTTAAATAAAGGTGAAATCTTATCCTTACATTTCTTCTGTCGGAGTCATTTAGGAAGTTTGGTTCTTTCATACTATTTGTGTCCAGAGGGATTATAACAATCTGCATTCTCATTCTTCTCCCACCTCCCTCTGTCCCTGGCACATCCAAGCAATACCAGCAGTATTTCAATCACCTGACAGGGACTGCACAGGGAAGCATTCTGCCTTCCTAATGTTATTCCTTTGCACCACCCCAGGTTCTGTAATTTTGCCAGTTCCAATCTGTAAACAGCTTTTTGCCCAGCCCCCGCAATGGCTGCAGCTGATTTGCTGAATCACTTCAGAAAGCACAGGGCAGCATATGTATTCATTGTAAGCACAGTGCCAGGAAACTGGCTATAAACCTGGTCATTCACCAGCTGAACATTTATGAAGATACTTGGCTGATAGGAAGGTGTCCCCTTGTTGCATGTTAAACTCAGCCTGAACTTTGGCAAGTCTGCTATCGCAGCAAGCCAACAGCCTTTCCAAGTAACTGTTAGCATCCAGAGGGAATGTGATAATTCACTGATCTTGACAAAGGTGGTATCAATTTCCTGCTTGATATAGACATGAACCCAGGGCTGGTCATTACTGTATGTCAGTGCTGCAGCCTAAAAACTGCCCAGCAAAACAGAATAAGTGGCTTTGCCACTTTAACATCCACAGGCACGTTTCCAGCTTAGAGGCTAGTTTGCAAGTGTTGTTATTTTAGGTTACACAAGTTGCTGACAACATGTCTGAAAAGGCATAACCAACTAATGCATAACTTCATAATATTGGAGATAATTGATGCTGGGCTATTAGACCCTACAAGGAGTCCTGTAAGAAGCCCTTATCAATGATCTGAGAATCTCCAGTGCATTTCTTGAGAATGCTGGTTTAGCTGTTTATATTGTTCTTCTTCATCCAGTGAAATTTCTGGATGATTTCTGTCTCAAGCCATGCGCTTCTCAAAAGCTTAGCTTTAGAAAAATAGCGAAATTCCACAAATTGTGATCGAACGTCTCAGAGAAATTCAACTTGTTGAATTCCACACAGGTATCAAAAATCTGAGACAAATAAAACCAGAAAGTGCTGAAGAAACTCAGCAGGTCTGGTAGCATCTGTGGAAAGAAAAACAGAGTTAATGTTTTTAAGTCCGGTGATCCTTCATCGGAACTTGTAGGTATGCGCTGCTTTCAATTCTGGTCCAGATTGCTGTTTCATAAGTTCATAAGATGTCAGAGCAGATTTAGGCCATTTGACCCATTCAGTCTGCTCTGCTGTTTGATTATGGCCAATATCCTCCTCATCCTCATTTTCTTGCTTCCTCTCCATAACCCTTCAATGCATTACCAATTAAAAATTTGTCTAACTCCTCCTTAAATTTATACACTGCCCCAGCATCCAGCACTCTTTGGGTTAGCAAATTCCACAGATTCACAATCATTTGAGAGAAGTAGTTTCTCCTCAATGCTGTTTGAAATTTGCTGCCCTTGTCTAGGAATGCCCCACAAGAGGAAGCATCCACTCAACATCTACTTTATCCGTGATTTGGGAATGCCGGCGTTGGACTGGGGTGTACAAAATTAAAAATCACACAGCACCAGGTTATAGTGCAACAGGTTTATTTGGAAACAATAGCTTTTGGAGCACTGCTACTTCAGCAGGTCCAACCGCATGATGAAAGAGCAGCGCTCCAAAAGCTAATGCTTCCAAATAAACCTTTTGGACTATAATCTGCTGTTGTGTGATTTTTAATTATTTTATCCACATCTTTTATCATCTTGAATACCTCAATTTGATCTCCCCTCATTCTTCTAAATTCCAGAGAGTTTAGGCCTGAACTATTCAATCTCTCTTCGTATGACAGACCCCTCATATCTGGAATGAATCTAATGAGCCTCCTCTGAACTGCCTCCAGTGCCACTATGTTTTTCCTCAAATAAGGGGAGCAAAACTGTGAACAATACTCCAGGTTCAGTCTCACTAATGCTTTGTATAATTGCAACAATACTTCCTTACTTTTATATTCTATTCCTTCAGCTATAAAAAACAAAATTCCATTTGCTTTCTTTATTATCTGTTGTACCTGCACGCTAGTTTTCTGTGACTCATGAATAAGGACACACAGATCCCTCTGCATAGGAGCACCCCAAAGTCTCTCCCCATTTGTCTGACCAAAATGCATGACCTCACACTTATCCACTTTAAACTCCATTTGCCACATTTTGGCCCTCTCTCCTATCCTATCTATATCCTTTTGTAAAGTTCTTATTTCCTCATTGCAATTTACTGTCCCACCTATTTTTTGTGTCATCCACAAATTTGGCTATGGAGCCTTCTATCCCTGTATCCATGTCGTTAATGTAGATTGTAAATAGCTGGGGTTCAAGGACTGAACCCTGTGGCACTTCACTAGTTACATCTTGCCATCCAGAAAAAAAACATTTAGCCTGTTTCTCTGTCTTCTGTCCATCAGCCAGTCATCTATCCAAGCTAATAAATTACCCCAATCCCATATGATCCAACCTTGTGAATTAACCTTTTGTGCAGCACCTTATCAAATGTCTTCCAGAAGTCCAGATATATTATATCGACAGGATCCCCATTATCCACTTTGCTTGTTATATCTTCAAAGAACTCTATCAAATTAGAAAACGTGACTTGCCCTTCATAAAACCATACTGACTCTGATAGATAGTGTTTTGACTTTCCAAATGTCCTGATGTTGCTTACTTGATAATTGATTTTAACACTTTCCCAACAACAGATGTTAACCTAACTGGTCTGTAGTTTCCCACATTTTGCCTCCTTCTCTTTTTGAATAAGGGCATTGCATTAGTATTTTCCCAATCCACTGGAATATTTCCCATGTCCAAGGAAGTTTAGAATATTGTAACCAATGTATTGACTATCTCTGCCGCCAATTCCTTTGGATGTAAGCCATCGGGTTGAAAAGTGTGGTGTTGGAAAAGCACAGCCAGTCAGCATCTGAGGAGCAGGAGAGTTGACTTTTCGAGCATAAGCTCTTCATCAGGAATGTGTGTGTGTGTGTTGTTGGGGTGGGTCAAGCGGGCTGAGAAATAAATGAAGATGCAGCATTCTTCCTCCAAGCATCAGGTGGCCAGAATTTGGCGGAGAAGGAGGCCCAGGACTTGCATGTCCTTGGCAGATTTTGAGGGGAGGTTTGAAGTAATCGGCCACAGGGTGGTGGGGTTGTTTGTTGCGTGTGTCTCAGAGATGTTCTCTGAAACGTTGTGCGAGTTGGCATCCTGTCTTTCCATTGTAGAAGAGACCACATCGCGAGCAATGGACAGAGTGGATGAGGTGGGTGGATGTGCAGGAAAATCTCCACTGGATGTGAAAAGATCCTCTGGGGCCTTGGTCAGAGGTGAGGGGAGAGGTGTGGGTGCAGGTTTTACCCCTCTTGTGGTAGCAAGAGAAGGTGCCGGGAGTGGAAGGTGGTTTGGAGGGGAGGGCATGGACCTTACAGGGGAATTGCAGAGGGAATGGTCTCTGCAGAACGCAGAAGGGGTGGGGAGGGAAGTATATCTCTGGTGGTGAGGTCTGACTGTAGGTGGTGGAAATTGCAGAGGAAGGTGAGCTGTGTCTGGAGATTGGTGGGGTGGAAAGTGAGGACCAGGGGGTTTCCATCCTTGTTGTGGTTGGAGGGGTGGGGTTCAAGTCCTTTTCCAGCACCACACTTTTCAACTCTGATCACTAGCATCTGCAGTCCTCACTTTCTCCCTGTGGACCATCAGTACTGGGATCTTGTCTGTCTTGAATCCTAATAGTGTGCTGAGTACCTTTTCCCCATCGATGTGGTTCGACCCTTTCTATTCCCTCTGACCCTCCCGTTCCAACAGGAATGGTACTATTGTCCTGCACCGTGAAAACTGAGGCAAAGTGTTGATTCAGCATCTCTGCCATCTCAATGTTCCCCACTATTACGTCTCCAGTTTCATCTTCCAAGGAACCAACATTCACATTAGTGATTCTCTTACCTTTTACAGAGGAATCTCGATTATTTGTGCTAGTTTTCTTTCATGACTTACCTTAGCTGTTTTTATGAATTTTTTAGTATCCTTTTGTTTATGTTTGAAAGTTTCCCACTCTTCCAGCCTGCCACTGGCCTTTGCACTATAGTATACCTTAGTTTTTGACTTTATGCTGTCCTCGTTTCACCATGGATGGATCTTACCGTCCTTACCATCTTTCTTCCTCAATGGATATATTTTAGTTGTAAGGAATTAAGTAGCTCCTTAAACATCTGCCACTGCTCATCCACTGTCTTACCTTTCAGCCTTCCTACCTAATCTACTCAGGCCAAATCTGTCCTCATGCCTACTTAAGTTCCTTTGTTTAATTCCAGAACACTAATGTTGGACTCCACTTTCTCAGCCCCAAATGGAATTTTGAATTCTATCATACTGTGGTCATGACTTCCTGGAGGATCATAAACTACGATGTCATCAATTAATCTTTCCTCATTACACAATACCAAATCCAGAATAGCCTGTCCCCATAGCATATTGCTCCAAGAACCAATTTCTAATACATTCAATGACCTCTGCCTCCAGGCTACTCTTGCCAATTTGATTCTTTCAATCTATCTTCATGTTAAAATCACCCATGATTATTGCTGTACCTTTTTTGCAAGCCTCTTCCTGGTTTATACTGCGCCCTGCTGCGGAACTCATGTTTGGGGACCTACAGATTATTCCTACAAAATACTTCTTCCCTTTGTTATTTCTTATTTCTACCCAGACTGATTCCACATTTTGATCTCCCATGCTTATGTCATTTCTCATTACAACACTGATCCCTTCCTTTATCAGTAAGGCTACACCATCTCCTTTTCATTTCAGTCTATCTTTCTGAAATGCTGAGTCCCCTTGGATATTCAATTTCCAGACCTGGTCTCCTTGTAACCATGTGTCAGTAATCGCTACCAAATTGTACCCTGTTGTTTCTATTTGCTCCATCTCTCACCATCCAACAGCTTTGGACAGGTCTAGTGTAGTTGCTAGTTCTACATTCAGATATTAAAATTGGGTCATATTGACATCACAGAGCACTGATTTACATTCCTGCCTGCTTCAGCTGGAAGATTGGTTTTGCTTGAGAAGACCCCAAGCCCAAATGTGGCAGATAGGGTTCGAATGGGAGAGGGTCAGATCATAGCTGTTAATGTTAGGATCATCCCAGCCCCATTCCCACCAGGCAGAAGGAGCTATCCTTGGTCCAATCAAATGCTTAATGTTCATTTCTCAGCCACAAGTATTATGAAGCCTTTGTTTTCATATCCTTGCAAACTGGCATGTCCCTAAGAATGGGGTTGATCCAAGAATTAAACAAATGTCAAGCAATGAAGCTCACCCAACATGACAAATTTGAAGCACTTATATTTGCAAAAGTTAAGATGTAGAAATATCTTCCAACATTCGGTCAATTTGATGACACAACAAAATATATTCCCTCCCAAAAGAAGCACAATTCCACGTAGTGCTGGCACTCACAGTTCACCAAGTCCTGAATTTCTTATCTTCTTGTGTTTCCCACACAATGGATTCAAAATAAATTGAAACAATACTATATAGAGAACAAAGAACACCCACTGTTTATTTCTAGCTGCCTCAGATACTTGCTGTAACTTTCTCAGAAACAACAAGATAAACTGAAGTAATCATAATCTATTATTCTCTTTTTGTATATTCTACTGCATTTTTGAAAAATAAGAACAAACAATGCATGTTGTATTTCACAGCTTGCTCCTGAATATGAAGCCATTGTAATGTTAGAACTGTATTCCAGAGACTTCAATGCTGTTAAAACATATCACATATTTATGTGAGGATAAAATCTTTCCACCCATTCACCAGCATTACTGCCATGCACAAATTACAATACTTGAAAAGTATTTGAAAAATTACCTTGTTCAGGTTTTATCATTATACCTTCAAGCAATGACCTTGCTATTTTGCTCGGAGAATATTTATATGTGAGTACCCTCCTTTTTTATTGCTTTTTAGACAAGTGGGTTAACACTGCAGGGGCAGCACAGATATCCCAATCGACTAAAGGCACTGTTAAACATTGGTAAAAATTCACAAGATTTTTCAGAAACATATTTTCACTCTTTTTTTAATGCTTAAGCTTATGCGGTTTTGGACTCTAAGTAGCTCTTTTTTTTAACGGCAAAGTTAGAATTAAGTGTAAGATGATAATATATTTGAAGCTCTGTTGGTTGTCTTTGTTCCTCCTGGTGCAGGGTGAGCCAAGGTTCAATGAGTGTACTGTGTCACACAAAAATAGCACATGCTTTGTTTCTAAATGTTATTGTGTTAGATAATTGCTTGCAGATGCAAGCTTCATTATTGGGAGCTGGGACACCATTGCCAATCGTTGACCTTGCAGTGTGCAACATATTTAAAATTAATTTGTTTGCAAAATTAAAAATGCAAATCCTCATCTAAAGTGTTTTCTTCCTTCAGTGCTTGTTCGTCACTTCGATGTGTCTATCTTTCTCTCTTGACATACCAATTCCTGAAAGGGCTTTCATGACCATAGACTTCTTTATTGCTTGATGGTTATGTTTAGTACAGTACTACAGTAGTTGACTATTGCTTTCTGCAGATGGTTAACTAGGACTTTCTCCTGTTCTGACCCTTTCCATTGGTGTGTAGTGGAAAGATTTTCATGTTGACACTCAACCTGTTTGGCTATGTCTCGAAAACACTGACCTTGGCCATCATGTCCTGGAAAAGAATCAAAAGCGAAAAATAGAAATTGCAGGAAAAACTCAACAGGTCTGGCAACATCTGTGGAGAGAAATCAGAGTTAACTTTTCAGGGTCCAGTGATCGTTCTGAGGAAGGGTCACTTGACCCCAAATATTAATTCTGATTTCTCTGCGCATTTGCTGCCAGACCTCCTGAGCCTTTCCACCAATTTCTGTTTTTGTTTCTGATTTCTGGCATCCAGCATCTTTTGGTTTTTTTGTTATGTCCTGGAACAGGACTTGAATCTGAACTTCTGGCTTAGGTGGAGGGATGGTACTCATTGCACTAGAAGACATCCTGGATCTACATTCACCCAAGAAATTTAAGACAAAGCAATAGTCAAAGGCACTTAAAGGAATTTATATGTTTAGTTTATTTTGGTCATGTTTTACTAATTTGTTAAAGTCAAGGAGGCTAATTTTAACTCTACCCTGCCTGCCAGAAATTGGGTGGGAAGATGGTTAAATGTGACTGTTACCTTCTCGGATTGTAATCCATCCTCATTATCTCCAAATTAAACTGTAGGCTAGTCAGGCACCCACAAAAAGCAGAACAGAGCATTGTAAATGTATGCAATGAGAGCTCTAATATGTCAATAGGACCTCAATGGCATTTTAATCATGATTGTGCTGTTAGATGGATCGAGGTCAGCAAGTGGGAAGGACAAAGAGAGTGCTCAATTAAACTATATCACTTTTGGGGCTAGGAAGAAAAGGAATAGTCTTCCCTGCCGTAGATTTGACTTTATCCCCATGAGGCAATTTCAAAATTCCCTCCATGCTTACCAACAGGTGACCAAAAGGATCCTGCCAGCAGTTATTTTGTCTTCCTCTTTCACCTCTTCCCTGTAGGAAGCACAAGTAGCATTGAATTGAGTTCGGGATAAATCCATCAGAAATCTCCCACTCTAGGTTACAAGCTCCTCTCCAGGCAAAGAGCTGGTAGGTTGAGAGCCCTACATTCAGCAAAACACATTACCAAGTTTGATGAACCCATAAAAACCACAAAAATGCTCTCAAAGGTTTGAAAAATTATTTGTGGCAATAATCCTGTCTTTTAGTAATAAAGTTGAAAATAGTAAGTGACACTCAGGAACACTTCAACTTTACAACTTTAATTATTACACCCTGGATAACATATAAATCAGGTTGGTGTTTGTGAGCATTTTGAAGATACAGAAACACATTTCAGAGACCACAGAATTTGTATCTTTAAATTGAACTCCAAACTGTGCACAGTTGTTCATTCTAAATGAGAAGATTGAATTTCTAAGTCGGCAACACTACTATATCATGAAAGATGAAACAATTTATATTAGAAGCATCTTAGCCGAGGGAGTTTTCATGTCAAGAGCTTAACTATGTATGGTTAAGCAAGATGATACAGGTTGTGTCCAATTATGTCTAATACAGTACACAAATTATTCCTAACAATAAGTCAAGATGATATATACAGCAGTGCATCCAATGGTTCATAGCTGAATTTCTGCTGAGGTTTCTTTGAGGGTTGTTTGCACAATTTAGTTTTGCATTCCTGATTGTCCAATTACGACTTCATTCTGAACTCTTTCTGAAGGGGCAGCATAAGTTTCTTCATCAATTTTACACCAAAGAAACCCTCATGTCCTTTAATTCTTTCTTCAGATGCTTGTGGAGCCTTCAGTTTGATAGTTTAACACATAACCAAGGCCTTTCACAAAACCATGCTGATTACCTTGAATTTTTCAAAGTTTACAGCTTTTATTTCAAATGGTCAGTTCTAATGTCTTCCTAATGATAGACATCAAGTTAAGTGGTCTTTAGTTTCTTGGATTCTGCCTCTCTCCCCTCTTGAATAGAGCAATTATATTTGCTACTTTCCAGTCTGATGGAACCTTTTCTGTATCTGGGAAATTTGGAAAATTACCACCTCCCTCTCAACTTTTTTTAACCCTAGGATGAGGTCCACCTAGATCCAAAGACTTGTCAGTGCAGCTCCATCAGTTTGCTTAGCACGACTTCTCTCATGATTGTAATTTCACTAAGTTCCTTTCTCATTTCCACTTGATTTCTTCCTGTTGTACAGCTATTATTGAAATGATTTTGAATCCTCAATAGTGAAGACCGAAGCAAACTCTTTGTTCATTTCGTTTGCCATCTCTATGTTATTTATTAAATTCCCATTCTCATTGTCGAGAGGACCAACACTCACTTTAATTTATTAGTTTCCTTTTCAAATACCAGTAGAAACTCTTGCTATCCATTCTTACATTCATATTTAGCTTCCTCATATGCTCTGATTGATTCCTTCCGATTAACTTTTTAGTCATTCTCTGCCATGCGTTATAGTCTGTTCAATCATGTGACCTGCCACTTGACTTTGCACAGATATCTGCTTCTACCTTAAGTTAGGTGTTTTCCTTAACTTCTTTAGTTGACCTCAGGTGATGGGTCCTCCCTTGAGAATTTTTTTTATTATAGGAAGTATTCTGAAATATCCCCCTAAAATTTCTTGCCCACATAGTTGCCCGTATTTTGGTTTGAAATATTAGTCTTTAACTTAAATCTTCCTCTTTTCATACTGTGCATAAAATTCAATTACATTGTCCTACCAGATTACAAAATACCAAGTCCAATATAACCTGCTCCTGCATGGCTCCAAAATATGCTGCTCTAAGAAACTGTTTTGAAAGCAGAATATGAACTCCTCATCCAGCCTACTTCTGCCAAACAATTTCTCCAGCTTATGTATAGATTAAAGTCACCCATGATTAATACTGTTCATTGATCTCACATTCAGCATTTCTTCTTGATACTTTGTCCCATATTGTGGATAATGTTAGGGGATTGATCATGGCTGATATTCCAATTCAATAGCCTGTTCCTGTTTCTCTCCCATATCCTTTGATCCCTTGAGCTCCAAGTATTATATTCAACACCTTGAAATCATGTAAAGTTTTGGTCTGAACTGCTTTCTGTGCTAACGAATTCCATAGTCTTGCCACTCTGTGGGTGAAGAAAGCTCTCTTCATTTCACTCCTAAATAGTTAACCTGTATCCTTAAAATGTGACCCCTGGTTCTGCACTCCCCCATCTTTAGGGTATCCTTCCTGTGACTATCCTGTTAGAATTTTACAGCTTTCTGTGAAATCCCCTATCATTCTTTCAAACTCCTGCAAGTATAATCCTAACTGATTCAAAATCTCAGTCAAATGTTGGTCCCACTATCCTTGGAATCAGTCTGGTTAACCTTTGCTGCACTTCCTTTATAGCAAGAACTTCCTTCCTCTGATAAGAAGACCAAAACTGTACACAACATCCCAGGTTTCACCAAGGCCTTGTATAACTGCAGCAAGCCATCCCTACTCCTGCACTCAAATCCTCTTGCTATGAAAGCCGATGTTGCATTTGCCTTTTTGACTGCCTGCTATACTCGCACAGTTACCTTCAGTGATTGATGTAAGAGGATACCCAGGTCTCATTGCACCTTTTCCTCTCTCAATTTATAGGCATTCAGATAATAACCGACCTTTCTATTTTTGCTACCACAGTAGATAACTTCACATTTATCCATATTATGCTGCATTTGCTATGCAGTTACCCACTCACTCCTTGTCCAAATCACACTGAAGCATCTCTTCATCCCCTCATAGCTCACTCTCCTGCCTAGATTTGTGTTATCTGGAAATTTGGAGAAATTGCATTGTGTTCCTTCATCTAAATCATTAATGTATTAATAGCTGAGGTCTTCACACTGATCCCTGCAGTACCCCAATAATCATTGCCTGCCATTCAGAAAAAAAGACGTTTCCTACTCTGTGTTTCCTGCCTGTTAATCAGTGTTCTACCCATCTGAATAAAGTACCCCAATCCTAAGTGCTTTAATTTTACACACCAATCTCTTAGATGGTGTGATGTGGGACTTTGTTAAAAGCTTTCTGAAAGACTGAGTAAACCATATTCACTGGCTCTCCTTCATCAACTCCATGAGTCACATCCTCAAAGAATTCCAGTGGATTAATCAAACACAATTTCATGTTCATAAGTCATTGCTGATTCGGTCTGACCCTGCCACTGTTTTCCAAATGCTCAGCTATTAAATCCTTAATAATGGTTCCTTGCATTTTCCCCGCTCCTGATATCAGGCTGACTGGTCTATATTTCTTGGTTTTCTCTCTGCCTTCTATCTTAAACAGAGGGGTTACATTAAAACTCTCTAACCTCTTCCATAGTCTGTAGAATTTTGGACGGTGACCACTAGTGCACCCACTGTGTTTCGGGCCACTTCCTTAAGTACTCAGGGATGTAGATTGTCTGGCCCTGGCGATTTAACTGCCTTCAACTTTGCCAACACCCTTTCCCTATTAATACTGATTGCCTTCAGTTCCTCCCTCTCACTAGACCCTGTCTTCCCCAATCACTCCAGTTTGTTATATGTGTCCTCCTTTGTAAACACAGATCCAAAGTATGTTTTTAATCAGCCAGCTATTTCTTTGCTCCCTGTTTCTGACTGTAAGTTACCTACATTTGTCTTCACAAATCTTTTTCTCTTTGACTGGGTCACAAACTACCAGAAACTCCAGGCTATGAAATGTGTGATTGACGACAGACAGGGAGGGCTCAATGTACCAGTGATAAAGATTGTCCAATCCCCTGTAAAGTGGAGATCTGGATGGGGGAAGAGACATCAATTAGCTCATACTCTTCAGCACGATGTCACTGAAATGCTGGTGAGTAACTGACACCTCTGCTCTTGTGTCCATTAGACATGACAGTTCGACCTTTCAACATTTCATGGCCAGTCGAGGACAAGTCTTCCTTGCTCTAGAGCGAGCCTCTTCCTGAAGGAACCTTACCCCCTACCTGTGGGAGGGCTAATTAGTTTAACATTTGGTGAGAAGGGAAGGCACTGAATGGGGTCTCTGTACTAGATGGCAGTGGGGGCTGTGAATGTTGAGGGCAGTCTCGAGCGAAGTGTCACATTCCCAACACCTATTTGGAGCATACCTTAGGCTAAATTAGCGACAAGGTTTACTGTGAAGGTAGGACAGCAATGGCTGGATATGCACTTACTATATAACAAACTCTTCTGCCTACCTTTTCAGCCTGTGCTTTACATACCAACAGTCACCTCCGTGATGGTAGCCTCTCATCTGGCCTTAGGAATTCAATCTTTCCCCATTTACTGACTCAAGAACATTCAGGCTTGTCACTACTCAATGTCTTCAACGCCATATTTGAATGTTTCCATCCTTCGCTGTTTCCACCTGGCCGACCTTCAGTGATTGATTTAAAGGAGGGAATCCAGAAGGACAATGTGATTGAACAATTTTATCAGCTCTATTTGGTTAGCAAAAGTCAATAATCAATACTCCCCTGTCAGGCACATGACGAAGAGCTACAAAATAAGCCTCCCAACAATTCTAGAATATAGAACATTACAGCACAGTACAGGCCCTTTGGCCCTCGAGGTTGCATTGACCTGTAGAACCAAACTGAAGCCTATTTATCCTACACTGTTCCATTGTCATCCATACGTTATCCAATGACCATTGAAATGCCCTTAAACTTGGCGAGTCTACTGCTGTTGCAGGCAGTGTGTTCCAAGCCCCTACTACTCTCTGAGTAAAGAAACTACTTCTGACATCTGTCCTATGACTATCACCCCTTAATTTAAGTTATGTCCCTTGTGCTAGCCATCGCCATCTGAGGCAAAAAGGCTCTCACTGTGCACCCAATCTTACTCTCTGATTATCTTATATGTTTCAATTAAGTCACCTCTCAACCTTCTTTCTAACCAAACAGCCTCAAGTCCCTCAGCCTTTCCTCGTAAGACCTTCCCTCCATACTAGGCAACATCCTAGTAAATCTCCTCTGCATCCTTTCCAAATCTTCCACATCCTTCCTATAATGGTGACCAGAACTGTATGCAAAACTCCAAGTGTGGCTGCACCAGAGCTTTGTACAGCTGTAGCATGACCTCGTGGCTCCGAAACTCAATCCCTCTTCCAATGAAAGCTAACACACCATATGCCTTCTTATCAACCTTATCAACCTGGATGGCAACTTTTAGGGATGTATGTACATGGACACCGAGATCTCTATGCTTATCTACACTACCAAGAATCTTACTATTAACCCAGCACTCTTTATTCCTGTTAATCCACCCAAAGTGAACCTGCAACATCCTTCAGCACTATCCACAACTCCACCGGCCTTAGTTTCATCCGTACATTTACTAACCCATCCTTCTATGCCCTCATCTACATCAATTATTAAAATGACAAACAACAGTGACCCCGGAACAGATCCTTGCGGTACACCACGAGCAGTCTGAACCCCAGGATGAACATTTCCCATCAACTACTACTCTCTGTCTTCTTTCAGCTAGCTAACTTCTGATCAAAACCATCCTCAATCATCCTCAATCCCATGCCTCCATAATTTGTGCAATAGTCTCCCATGGGAAACCTTATCAAATGCTTTACTGAAACCTATATACACCACATCAACCACTTTATCCTCATCCACCTGCTTGGTCACCATCTCAAAAAACTTAGTTGAAAAAACTTAAATAACTTAAATAACTTAATAACAAAAAACTTAATAAGGTTTGTGAGGCACAACCTACCCTTCACGAAGTCGTGTTGACTATCCCTAATCAACTTATTCCTTTCTAGATTATTATAAATCCTATCTCTTATAATCTTTTCCAAAACTTTACCCACAACTGAAGTAAGGCTCACTGGTCTATAATTACCAGGCTTGTCTCCACACCTTCTTGAGCAAGGGAACAACATTGCTATCCTCCAGTCTTCTGGCACTATTCCTGTAGACAATGACAACATAAAAATCAAAGCCAAAGGCTCTGCAATCTCCTCCCTGGCTTCCCAGAGAATCCTGGGATAAATCCCATCCAGCCCAGGGGACTTATCTATTTTCACACTTTCCAGAATTGCTAACACCACCCCTTTGTGAACCTCAATCCCGTCTTGTCTAGGTGGCATCCTAACATTAACTTTCTTCTTCCTCTTGACGAAAGATTCAACTTCTTTAGTAAACCTTGGCTCCCTCGCTCGACCACTTCCTCCCTCCCTGACATTCCTGATGAAGGGTTTTTGCCCGAAGCGTCGATCTTACTGCTCCTCGGATGCTGCCTGAACTGCTGTGCTCTTCCAGCACCACTAATCCAGAATCTGGTTTCCAGCGTCTGCAGTCATTGTTTTTACCACATACTTACCAAGGATCCGCAGTAACCATTACTTTAATAAATTCTGCATTTCAATTATGCCCATTGCCAGCAGTTTCCTTCCCCATCCTATGCATCCTAAATCTTGCGTAATCGTATCATAATTGCCCTTCCCCCAGTTATAACTCTTGCCCTGCAGTATCTACCCATTCGTTTCTATTGCTAAAGTAAACATAACCAAATTGTTGTCACCATCACCAAAGTGCTCATCTACCTCCAAATCTACCACCTGGTCAGGCTCATTATCCAGTACCAAATCCAATGTGGCCTCAGTCCTTGTTGACCTGTCTACATACTGTGTCAGGAAACCATCTGCGCAAATTGGATAAACATAGACCGATCTAAAGAACTCGAACTATAATATTTCCAGTCAATATTTGGAAAGTTGAAGTTCCGCATAACAACTACCCTGTTACTCTCGCTTCTATCCAGAATTATCTTTGCTATATTTTCCTCCACATCTCTGGAACTATTTAAACACCTAAAGAAACCTCCCAACATGGTGACCTCTCCCTGCCTGTTTCTAACCTCAGTGCAAATTACTTCAGTAGATGAGTCCTCAAATATCCTTTCTGACATCATAATACTGTCTTTGACTAACAATGCCACACCTTCCCCTCTTTTTACCATATATTCTGTTCTTACTGAAACATCTAAATCCCAGAACCTGCAACAATCATTCCTGTCCCTGCTCTATCCATGTCTCCGAAATGGCCACAACATCAAAATCCCAGGTACCAACCCATGCTGCTAGTTCATGCACCTTATTCTGGATGCTCCTGGCGTTGAAGTAGACACACTTCAAATTACCTTCCTGCTTACCGGTGAACTCTTGCGACCTTGAAACCTCATTCTGACTTCACTACTCCCAACCTCCTGGATCCCACCTATCTCAATTATCCAGGTGTCCAAAACCCTCTCTCCTGCACCATCCTTGTAGCCACGTGTTCAACTGCTCTCTATCCCTATTCCTCGCCTCACTAGCACATGGCACGGGCAACAAACCAGAGACAACAACTCTGTTTGTTCTAGCTCTAAGCTTCCATCCTAGCTCCCTGAATTTCTGCCTTAAATCCCTAACCCTTTTCCTACCCATGTCATTAGTGCCTATGTGGAGTATGACTTGGGGTGCTCCCCCTTGAGGATCCCAAAAACATGATCCGAGACATCACGGACCCTGGCACCTCGGAGGCACACACCAACTGCGAGTCTCTCTCGTTCCCACAGAATCTCCTATCTATCCCCCTAACTATGGAATCCCTAATGACTCATGCTCTGCTCCTCTCCCCCCTTCCCTTCTGTGCCTGGCACCTGCACCCCATGGCTTATCCCCGGTAAGTTGTCCCCCACAACAGTATCCAAAACATATACTGGTTATTGAGGGGAATGGCCACAGAGGATCCCTGCACTGTCTGCCTGTTCCCTTTTGGTTCCCTGAATGTAACCCATCTGCCTTTTTCTTGTACCTGAGGTTTGACTACCTCCCTGTAATTCCTCTCAATAACCCCCTCTGCCTCCCAAGTAATCCGAAGTTCATCCAGCTCCAGCTCCAGTTCCCTAATGCAGTTTTCGAGAAGCTGGAGTTGGGTGCACTTCCCACAGAGGAAGTCAGCAGAGATACTAATGAGGAACATTCAACTGCCCAAACCACCGTTCCCACTATTCTAAATTCCCAAAGAGACTGTAGAAAAATAAAGAATGAAAAAAACTAGTTACCTTACTAATCCAGCGCACAGAGCCCTTTTTTTTGGTTAGAGGAGGAGGATGGGTGGGAGGCACTCTGTATGTAGTGTTCCGGGTAACGCAACCACCCGAGTATATTACTTCACTTACTTATCAGTCTTCTGTCTGCTCCTGCTCAGCGTGCGCTCCGCTTATTCATGAGGTAAGTTTTTAAATCAGTGACTCACCTTCCCATCAACCCCTGGTCGACGCTCCCACTCTTCCTGTCTCTGAAACAAAAATGGAGGGCCCCGATGCTCAAGGTAAGTTTTTAAATCAGTGACTCACCTTCCTGTCAGTTCCTTGGTCGCTCTTCCTGCTGTTGAACACAAATTCTGCCCCATTACTTTGTTTTTACCTAACTTCAGAAAATTAATTTGAGTGAATACTATAGCAATATAGATTTTTTCCATTTTCTATAAAAAAAATTTCTGATGGACCACAATATCCCCTCAATTAATAATGCTCAAACTCATTTTTGTAGAGCTATTGGAGATGACAGAGAGAAGAATCTGTGCTCGTTTCAAGCCAAAAATACAGAATGAAGCCTTTCTTTAGCATCCCCTGCCAATTTTGTTCCTTCTTCCGTCTTCTGAAAAGGTAAACACTGTGCTTTCCCAGACCCTTTTTGTCCTCCACTGCACTCACTGGCGAATGAATCTTCAGTAAAGACTGTAGGTGGCTTGATGCTCTCCTCTGCCAATACTTACACATGAAGCATTTTAACCAACTTTGCTTGACAATGATCTAAAGCAGCAATCCAGGTAGATTTTTTTCACTGCCTAACCAAAATGAATTGAGGGCATCTCTAATGGCCACATCAGCTGAATCAGCTAAAACATCAAGAGCTGGGAATCAAAGTTTGGGCTTTCCTAGTTTGATGGCTCAGCTACTTATTGGATAAATTCACTGAGTTCGCACAGAAGTTAAGGGCAGTAATATAACTCACCATAGCAGTCATTCCCCAAAGCAGACAGTAGGACCAGCATTTGGATTGTGCATTTACATTTATATTACATTTTACAAACATGCTTAGCCTTTAAGATCATCTGCCATATCTCACTGGTGTTACAATTTCTGATACTTCTGACATACCAGCTCTCCTAATGAAGCAGGCGGCTAGCACAGCTAGACCTAAGCCTGTTAATAAACATTTTTTAAATTAAGTACTGGTACAGACAGCAACAAAGGTACCTCATATTCTAGCTCTTGGTTAAGACTTCACTATTATTATATATTTATTTAATAATAAATATATAAGTTCTGACCTGGTTGCCTTTAGAAAAACAATATTATCCATGTACTATTACTATTAACTTATTATTCTTCTGTTGATCCTTTTTAACTTACATACACACAAATCTAGTCAACAGAAATCAGTAATCTAGTCATCCATACACTCTGAAAAGTATTATGATTTAATGTCTCAGGACTGGAAACACACTAAACACTGAAAACTGTATTCCATAGACAAAGCAAAGCATTAATGGTAATGATCAAAGCTCTGAGGTCCTGCCGCATTCACTCACAAATGAAGGTGGCCACTAATCAGGGGAGGAAGCTGAAGAATTGAATTGAATTGAATTAGTTTTATTGTCACATGAAGATAATGCAGGAGAAAGTGAGGACTGCAGATGCTGGAGATCAGAGCTTAAAAATGTGTTGCTGGAAAAGCGCAGCAGGTCAGGCAGCATCAAAGGAGCAGGGGAATCGACGTTTTGGGCATAAGCCCTTCTTCATGAAGATAATGCCCAATCCAGCACTTGAGTGCAAAAGACAGCAGAAGCAGCTATCTTCAGCTGGATATACCAAATAGAGAATCCTTTGCAGCCTCTTCCGGCTCCCTTCCATCATGGATGCTAATCTTCAGACAGTTCAATTTACTCCACTTGATATCAAGATATAGCTGATACCATTGGATACAGCAAAGGCTACATACCCTGACAACATCCCAGCTGCAGTACTGAAGACTTGTAATCCAAGAATAGCCATACCCCTAACCAACATGTCCCAGTAGCACTGGCATCTACCTGGCAATAACCCCGAGACTGAAATCTGACCTGCTGGCCAATCAGAGGATTGGAATAAGGTGGTTGGTGTTGGTGTGACCCACATCCAAAGCCTAGGATCATTGCTGATCCCAAAATTCAGAGGGAATGATTGGTGGAGGGGAGTCACAGGGGGTTGGAGTTGATGGGTCGGTTAGGGATTCATCAGCAAAAGTATGGAGGGTCAGCAGGAATCTCCTTCCCAATGCAGGATTCCCAGCAAGACACTGAGTGCTATTGAAGCTGAAACCCACAAACGATCCAGCCTGGGTTATCTAGACATTACAAGCCCTTCTCCTGTGGTTGACTCACTAACCAAAGCGGTGGGTATTAACTGCTTACTTGATGGTTCAATTGGCAGGAAGGCAGGAACATCAACTTCACCACCGGGGAGGGCACTAAGCGTAACCAATCTCCCACAATCAACTTCTTGAGTTTATCATTGACCAGAAACTTCACTGAGCCATCACATAAATGTTGTTGCTATAAGAACAGGTCAGAGGTTGGGAATTCTCAGGAAAATGATTCACCCCTGCTTCTAACACGTCTTTTCTATGATTTACAAGACACAAGTCAGGAGTGTGGTGGAGTATTTCCCATTTGCTCGGATGAATGCAGCTCCAATAACACTCAAGGAACTCAGCACTATCCAGAACAAAGGACCACTTGATCAAGGCATCCATTCACCATTTTAAACATGCATTGTCTCTATCGCTGACACAATGTAGCCACAGTGTGACCCATCTACAGGGCATTCTTGCTCAACTGGTCAAGCTTCTTCAATAGCACCTTCGAAACCACAATCTCTACCATGTAGAAGGACAAGGGCAGCAGATGCACTGGAAAACCACCACAAGCATGTTCCTCTCCAGGTCACACATCCTGATTCAGAAATATAGCACCATTGTTTGTTGTTGCTGGGTCAAAATTCTGGAACTCCCTAGCAGCATTATAGGTGTCCCTACTCAAGAATGACAATAGTGCAAAAATGCAGCTCACCATCACCTTCTCAAAGGGCAATTGGATTGGACATTAAATTCTAGGACAGCGTTGTGATTGTTACTTTGTTAGCTTCCTCCCCTGTTTTGTTTTAGTTTTCATGAGAAATAATTTTTATTTTGATCTGACATTGATCCTTTCCTGTTCATCTAAAAGTCAGACTGGTCTCAAGAGGACTGGAACATGGAACTGACTTTATGAACCAATCAAAGGTTCTAGATTTCACTCAGGCTAAACCAATTCTGATTATGCTCAAGAATCTACCAGTGAGTCAACTCAAAATGGTGGTTTGTGAACGATGTGCATGTTGTTCAGTTTCTTCAGTCATTAATTCAATGGCTAGCTGAGGAGAAAATTCTTAATAATATTCTTTTCGTCTTTTTGAACAAGGACCATGTGAAAACTTGTCTAAACCCAAGTCCCACAGTGGGCTGACACTTCATGGTTCTTCTGAGACAAGTGTATTGTAATTCTTAACATGAACAGTAACATGGGACTACTAGAGTTCTAAAGGGTCAATTTATTCTGGTTGAACAGATCGAGGAGGATTGCAATCTGATTTTATGCCTAACTCCCACGTGGTCATTTGTTATACACTCCAAAGTTTTGCCATTGCGAGAGGACTGAAAACAGAGATCCCAGAAGAAATCGTTCCAGATACTTTGAAGGTACAAGAATATGGAATACAGTCATACTGTTTCTGAGAAGGTTCATTACCAACTGCAAGCAAGCTACGTGGAGATTATGGGATGGAAATGGAAAATGACTACTTTTTGGAGAACATAACCGATGGCACACAGAAGGCATATAGCTAAAACTATAAATCCTGAGGACTCACCTTTGTTGAGCTTCATTTCAAAATTTGGAGAGTTACCATCATGTGTTGCATCTCCAAAGACATTTTGCCCATTTCTAAGGGATCATTTGTGTTGCTAGGGAGTTACCAGGAAATAAGGCAAGACAAACCCCAATGATGTGGATTGGGGGCCCCAGCAGTCCTCTGAAACATGTGAAGCTGGGAGGACTATGCCAACTCCTCATAACTCCAGGTAAAGCTATCAAAACTTTGAAATGATTGTTTTTGTGGGAGCTGCTCGGTCATTAGACCAATTTAACAGAGGAGATTTATTTAGGCATCAGCCCATCAGTAACTTAAACAAGCATTCTAACTGTTATTTTAGTCAGCCACTAGAGGAATGCTTGAAAAACTGCACAAGACACAATGGGAACAGAATAATTTTAAATATCTTAGGCTTTGGGACTCTGCCCTGTTTTCTAACCAGTGGGGAGAGTTAACATATTTGGAGCAAAGGACAAAGCACAATACAACGCAGGCCCTCCAAGCATGGGCCGACACATTTGCTCTTCCATATTAAAACTGTCTTCACTTACAGGATCTGTATCCCTTTATTCCCTTCCTCCTCATATATTCATCCAGGTATTTCTTGAATGCTGATATTGTATTCTTCCATCACCTCCTCTTGCAGCGCATTCCAGGCACTCACCACCCTTTGTGTGAAAAAGGTACCTCATACATCTCTTTCAAAAATCTCCCCTGCACCTTGAACCTGTGGCCCCTAGTAATTGACCCCTCCACTCTGGGAAAAGCCTCATACTTTCCACTCTATCTATGCCATTCACAATCTTATAAACCTTTTTCAGGTCACCCCTCAACCTCCTGCATTCAACTGAAAATAAACCCAGTGGTCTATCCAACCATACTTCATGGCTAAAATCTTGCAAACCAGGCAACACCCTGATAAACCTCTCCAAAGCATCCACATCCTTCTGGTAGTGTGGTGACCAGAACTGTATACAATATTCCAGGTGTGGCCTAACAAAAGTTCTATAAAGCTGCAGCATAACTTGTCTATCCTTATACTCAATACCCCTTCCAATGAAGGCAAGCATACCATAGGCCGTTTTTACTACCTTCTCTAACTGGACTGCCGCCTTCAGTGATCAGTGGACCTGCACACCCAGATCCCTCAGCATATCGATACTCCTAAGAGTTCTGCCATTCACTCTATAATTTCCACCTGTTCTTGACCTTCCAAAATATATCCTCTCGCATTTGTCCAGATTAAAGTCCATCTGCCATTTTTCTGCCAATGCCTCCAACTGATCTATATTCTGCTGTATCCTCTGACAATCCTCCTCACTATCCACAATCTTTAAATTGTGGATAGTGAGGAGGATTAAAGTCCATCTGCCATTTTTCTGCCAATGCCTCCAACTGATCTATATCCTGCTGTATCCTCTGACAATCCTCCTCACTATATCCTGCTGTATCCTCTGACAATCCTCCTCACTCCATCAATCTTTAAATTGTCCACAAACTTACTAATTAGACCAGCTTTATTTTCCTCCTAATCATTTAAATAGATCATGATCAGCAGAGATCCCAGCACTGATCCCTGTGGAACACCACTAGTCACAGTCCTCCATTCTGAAAGCATCCTTCCACTGCTAATCTCTGTCTTCTATGACTAAACCAGTTCTGCATCCATCTTGCAAGCTCACTGCGATACCATGTGACTTCACCTTTTGTACCAGGCTGCCATGAGGGACCTTGTCAAAAACTTTACTGAAGTCCACGTAGACAGCATCAACCCCCTTTCCCTCATCACTCATCATCGTCACATCCTCAAAAAGCTTGATCAAATTATTAAGGCACGGCCTTGCCTGGATAAATCCATGCTGTTTCTTGTGAACCAGTCAGATTTGCTTCTATTTCCCAATGCTTCTAAATAGATCTTAAATGTTGATCTAAGATCATTGAGCTGGAGCATTAACTCTTAGGTCTTCCTAGGAGAGGCAGTCATAATCAGAGTCAGGCTTTACACAGTGTAACACCCCTCAGAGGACTCTGTTGTAGTACTGTAGCCTCAAGGAGATGAAAGGACACGCCCTCTTATTGTACCAGCTGAAATATGGTAAGTTTAACGATACAGTTTGTACATTAGGAAATGGGCGGGTGGAGGTATGGATGAAACTGGGTAGGGAATACTCAGGTGCGGACAGTCGATAAGTGGATAGGATGGGTGAGGTGGCAGAAAGATAGAATAGCATGTAGGGTGGGTAGTAGGTGAGTTAGCAAATTGGCGAGGTGGAGGTTGGGCGAGATGGTAGGTATGTCTAGGATTTGAAAACAGTTGACTGGTTGGGGGCTGTCAAGGGGTTCAGGGAGCATACAGAGTAAAGTGGGAGTAATTGGAGAGTTCAAAATCTAGATAAGGGGTTAGTTGGAGTCATTGTGGGGGCTCTGGAGTTACCAAGTAATTTTTCAAATAAACATTTCCTGTATACTTATTATGTTAAGTACACTCGAGCTGTGAGAAAACTCTGTCTCTACATCTGAGTCAGAGAGTTTTGTGAGCAACGGCATTTCCCCATGGAAGCTGAAACTTCCCAGGCAATTCCCACATAGGTCAATACATTAGGACTTTCACAGGATGTCAGATCGGATAATTTGGGCCTGTTTCTCCCCACAGATATCACTAAATCTACTGATTAGATTCCCTACAGTGTGAAAACAGGTCATTTGGCCCAACAAGTCCACACTGACCGCCCAAAGAATAACCCACCCAGACCCATTTCCCTCTGACTAATGCACCTAACACTATGGCAATTTAGCACGGCCAATTCACATGACCTGCACATGTTTGGACTGTGGGACGAAACTGGAACACCCGGAGGAAACCCACACAGACACAGGGAAAATGTACACAGTCACCTAAGACAGGGTTTGAACCCAGGTCCCTGGCAGTGTGAGACAGCAGTGCTAACCACTGAGCCATCATGCCGACTATTTCTAGTATTCTGTTTAATCTTTAAATTCTCTTATTTTCACAAAACAAAATGTTTGCTTTACGTACCCTGTATTGGGTAGGAGATGTCAACTTTCTGGGATGGCCATTGTTGAGAAATTGTTGCTCTTTACAGGTATAAAAAATCTATTCGAAAGCAATTGGATAGCTCATGGTTCAATGCAGCCTTGTTGATAATGACATAATGATAGCAAAAACAAGAAATATATTTAAATGTGAATAGCATTCTGCTTGCACTTGACAAAACAAACATTGATTCTTTGATGGATTACACTTAACAGACATGCTTTTGAGTAGATTTATTGATTAAAAAAGATCAATAGTTTCCATAATGTTCTGGATAATTTCCTGAAGGGATGGTCAGGTAAAATCTGACATTGAATAAGCAAACTAATAATTGGTTGAGATATTTCTCTGGAACCTAATCTCCAAATTTGGTATTTAAAACATTTTCTTATTGTATAACTACATGGTCTTTTCCTATATGTCACTGTTAATTTTAACCATTGTGAACTGGAAGTGATTTGTTTTGTTTTCTTTGAGTGTTAGTTTTTATCAGCAGAAACACATGTGCTTCCGGGATAAAGAAGGTGTAGGATGAGGGAATACTGAATTGTTGGATAAGACCTTAAATTGAGGTCCTACATTGTAAGATGAATTCTCACCACTGTCCATCATGTTGTATGAGTTAGCGGATTCTTAGTCAACATAAGGTACATTTGGTGCCACCAAGTTTCTTTTAGGTTGGAATCTACAAGGACTTGCTTTGTCTTACATACAGAAATGCAAAATGTAAATTATACTCTTAAGTGGGTCAAATCATACCGCAAAGATGTTGGAGCAGCAGTTAATTGGAGTAGCCATTTGATAAAGCAAATCCACTCCCCAGTTTTACAAGAAGAGGGTCTTGAACAAGATGTAGTGAATTACGTGATAGAAAGCTACACTGGTATGATCAACATTGTTACTATGACTGAGGGGGAGACCTCGATTTTAGGTCTGTCTCCTTCTAGATCCTGAGCTGTCTCCTCACTCCTCCCCCAGTCAGAATTAAAAATCACACAACACCAGGTTATAGTCCAACAGGTTTAATTGGAAGCACACTAGCTTTCGGAGTGATGCTCCTTCATCAGTCAGAATGACATCATTATGTTGGATGGTGAAGAATTTGTGTCAGCATTCACCCTTTCAGAACCAAACACATTATACAACCCCCATGCAAAAGACACAGAATACTATATGAAGTACGGGCGAGTTTTGTAACAGTGTCCAGATCAACATTTAACTCTCACCCAGCAACAATTAACAAATTAACTGATTAATTATTTCATTAGTATCTAAACGACCGTACCATGTTTACTTATTAAACAACTGCATATATACTTCCAAAGTATTTGCTTGGGTCTGAATAACCTGGGACGTTGAAGATAGCATATATCAGCTTATATATCAGATCTGAGGAATTAACTTATTGCACCAAATATCAAGCACAGCTTGATGGAGGGCTCCAGCCTGAAACATTGATTCTCCTGCTCCTCGGGTGCTGCCTGACCTGTTTTGCTTTTCCAGCACCTCACTCTTGACATTGCCTGGTCAATTACAGCTTGCCAAACCAACAAACCTTTCTCAATATGCCCACTGGATATCTTGAGCATTCTGCAGTAGTGTGGTACGATCTTTCTCACACCAATCTCACTGTTACCTTTCTAAGTGAAGTGAAAGGAAGTGACTCTCTCCATTGCACAGAAACAAAGGAAAAGATTCATCATGCCCAATCTCAAGATTTGAGACAAAAGCTACTATGAGTTTTACAAGGATCTGATAAGAGATCTTATGTTTGCTAGCTGGGAACAAGGGTCATGTGTTCAGGTACATAGTCGAGAGTGTGGTGTTGGAAACGTTCAGCAAGTCAGGCAGCATCTGAGGAGCAGGAAAATCGATATTTTAGACAAGAGCCCTTCATGTACATAGCCTTATGTATCCAGTTCCCACTATATTGCATTTCATAGCAAAGAAATGGCAGTTGGTGTTGTTCTAGAAGGCCCTTCTAGGGCCTAAAAGGGTTAACTGACATCATGACTGATCTCTGCCCACCAGTTTATATGGGACTGCTCCTGGGAGGAGCTAACCAGTCTTCAGCATGTGCTGTACCAGTTCTCCATCACAGGAGACAATCATCCATCTTACATGTAATGTGACTAGCTATTAAGCTTCATTAAGCATTTCTAAGACTTAGAGTCTATTGCTGCCTAAGTTGTCTTGTGGACATCATTTTCCACGTGATATCAGTAGCTCAATGAATACCAACAAGATAGATCAGTGGCAGTGAATCTATCCAAGCAAGTCCAGATGATTCCAGCAGAAACTAACATTTACAATTTACTAGTAGTGCTAGCATGTAACTTTACAATGTGTTCAGCTTTTGTCCAACATTCTCTTGTGAAAATGGCACAATACTGGATCATGACATACCCTGAGGGATGCCCAATTATTCAAACAAGCTGATTCCCCAAAAAAGGCACAGGTGCTCAACTCAATAAATCCTAGGTAAAAACAATGACGGCAGATGCTGGAAACCAGATTCTGGATTAGTAGTGCTGGAAGAGCACAGCAGTTCATGCAACATCCGAGCAGCAGTAAAATCGACATTTTGGGCAAAAGTCCTTCATCAGGAATAAAGGCAGAGAGCCTGAAGTGTGGAGAGATAAGCTAGAGGAGGGGGGGGGTG
>NC_057714.1:46886377-46903116 GCF_004010195.1 Chiloscyllium plagiosum | reverse complement strand
AAAAAAACGGAGGGCTTGGAGGCCCTGTTCATGGCGGATGGAGGTGTAGAGGGATTGGATATCCATGGTGAAGATGAGGCGTTGGGGGCCGGGGAGAGGGAAGTCTTGGAGGAGGTGGAGGGCGTGGGTGGTGTCTCGAACGTATGTGGGGAGTTCCTGGACTAGGGGGGATAGGACAGTGTCGAGGTAGGTAGAAATGAGTTCAGTGGGGCAGGAGCATGCTGAGACAATGGGTCAGCCAAGGTGGTCAGGCTTGTGGATCTTAGGAAGGAGGTAGAACCGGGCAGTGCGGGGTTCCCGGATATGAGGTTGGAAGCTGTGGGTGGGAGATCTCCTGAGGTGGAGGTTCTGTATGTCCTTTCCCCAGTAAAACAGGGAGTTGACATACAGGCTGAATATAAAATGTTAATTGTCAGTTCTATGTGGGTGGCTAAAATATGAAAATAATAACATCAGCAAATTAGATCAATATTATTCAATAAATTAATTCCACAAAATATCTTTAACAACAATCAATATGTTTTACAAACTGCCAAATAACACTGTTTTTTGGCTCCAACACATAAATCATTGCATTTATTGTGAGTCACTTCGGCTGAGGCACTGTCTGGTGAGAAATTGCTGGGATGTGTTAGTTTTGGCATCAAAGTCTTGGCAGTTTCTACGGTTATCTTGATATTCTGTCACAACTCTAGACATTTTTATTCTATAAAGTGGCGACTCCAATTCGCTACTGCACTGAAATCTTTGCCATATGATTTGACCCACTAAAGAGCATAATTCACATTGCATTTCTGTATGTAACCACTCCAATGATTTTCAAGAGCCCATTCTGTCACATGCCTGTCAAGATCAGGCCAGTGGCTGGTCATGTCTCTTGGCAGATTTGGTCTTGGGTATCTTTATCAGGACAGATTGCTTATTCTTCTTCTATTTTGGCACCAGTTTGACACTAACACCAAATTTCCTTGCTTCAGCTCAAATATTGGTAAATTGGCAAATGTTACAACTTTTGGCTTGAAACCAACTTCATCCATTACGCAGGGGGACCAGTTTCTGTTTGTCATTTACCATGTATAGTCTGCTCAATGTTAAACTCCTACCCATCTGCTTGGTAAAAGGGACTACATTAGCTGCTTAACTCCATGTGCTGACTTACAAGGTGAGTAACCCATGCATTTCTGAGGTATAAAAAATGAGGCTGGCTCCTGATATGAATTCAGCATTTCTGATTCGAAAAAGGGGGATGGGGGGTGGGGGAGCGGTTGATTAATGTGTTGAGTAATGCCTTAACATAAATTTTGGCAGCAAATGAAGTGTTGTGTTCCAGGTAAGGTTGAATTATATGCTGGCCATGATGTGGAGGTGCTAAGTGTTGGACTGGGGTGGACAAAGTTAAAAATCACACAACACTAGGTTATAGTCCAACAGGTTTATTTGGAAGTACAAGCTTTCAGAGCGCTGCTCCTTCGTTGGGTAACTGAATGAGCAGTGCTGTGAAAGCTAGTACTTCCGAATAAACCTGTTGGACTATAACCTGGTGCTGTGTGATTTTTGATTTATATGTTGTGATCCATGGTACATTAATACACTACGTGCCAGGAATGTTGTCAATCGTCCTAGTCTGTAATAAGATGGTAAGAACCATTGGAGGAGTTTGATCCCCACTGAGGTTTATGTTCAAAGTTGTACAGACCCACTGGCTGGGGATTTGGCAGTGAGGGTGGGGTGGGAGTGCAAAACTCCCCAGCTGGCTTTCTTTCACCCTCCCTTGACCTTATCAAAATTTTGTTTGAGGTTAATGAGGCCATTGCGTGGGTGGAGATTGGGGAGAAGGTATATTTGCATGTCATGCTGTTCAGGCCTCAAATGGGAAGGGACATGCATCCCTTGGAGCAGCTCCTTTCTTCAAAGAAAAACAACCCTTCCCCCTGCCCCAGTAGGATGCTTTTCTCCCTACTCCAGCCTCTCCTTGAAGACCCCCAACCCCTCCTCCACCCTCCTCCACCTTGTTCATTCAACTGGCCAGACCTCCCCACCACCAGACCCCTCTAATTATGTGCTCCCACAGTCTGAGACTTTGCTGTAGCCCCAGTCCTGGCCACTACTGCTGTTGCTGGCACTGTTGGGATCACAGAGCTTCCAGCGAATAGTTGGTAGTTCTCTGGGGCAGCACGGTCTCCCAGTGACGGGCCAAAGTCCTGTTAACACTTAAAGCATGACACTGTTGTGGGACTGCTGTGACTGACAGGAATGTGTTACCTAAAAAATTCCACCATCTGCCTCATTCCTCTCAGCTGATCTTATTGTTGTCCCACGTATCGCCAACTATTTTCAATGAAGTAGTTTACAGTCTTAAATTATGAATAATCCCTGTTTACCTTCTGTAATTAAAATGCATTTTATGAGTAGAATGTTTTAGAACTTTCCTCTCCTGCTGTGATAAACTTGTGCCATATCTCTGGAAGTGCTGGAGGTGTACATTGGCCATGCAATCCAGCAAGTTCAAGTGAAATATTATAGATTAAGCCTGGGTTCTTATATAGCCCCAACCTCAAATTTAGGCCAAAACATCAAGGGATTCACACCTCCATCTCCCTGCCACCCACAATCTAAAAGTGACACAATAATGTGACACTGAAACAAGCATGGATGGGATAATGTAGGATGACCAATTCCCTTCCCTGTCCTACCAACACAATGAAAATGCCTACAGTCATTATTGTGATGCATTCCACAAAGTTGTATGTAAGACTTGTATTTCCAAAATACAGTTTTAATCAGTATTATGCCAAGTAAATCATCAAGATTGTTCGATGGAATATTACTATCCATTGAGTATTTTAACTGCCCCTTTAAATTCCTTAAATAGTTTGAAACTGAAGCTGGTTTGTAAAATGTGCAAATTGTTTACACATCCAAAAGCTCTCTGATTGCAGGATAATCAGTGTTAATGTACTCCAGCATTGTACAAATTGGTGCACTTCCATTTGTGGCAGGACTACTGGACAGATTTATGCCTTAATGAAACGGGTTACCGAGGGAGATGTTAAATCCCAATTAAAATGCGTTTAATACTAACATAAATTATGCACACAAAATGAAATAAAATACCATCTTTCAAGTTTGAATGATTAGTTATTTGGACTGGATTTTTAAATGTGTCACAGCTGAGTGTGGTGACCTGGAGGCTGGGAATTGTGCCAGTTTCCCACCATCATCATAGCCCTGAGCTCAGGGGCAGATGAGCTGCAGTTAATTCAATGCAATTAATAGTAAATACAAGGCCTATTAAGGAGCTGTTACAGCGCTGAGTGGGGTTTTCTGCTGGCAATATGGATGATGCAGATTGTCCTGGATCATTTCCAAGCCAGTGTGGTGGGCTTAAGTTGGAGAATGAGGAAGGGAGAGCGATGGATCGGAGTTGAAACCCTCCAATTATCTTCCCATAAGACTCATAAGAACTGCTGCAGTTGGGGGAAATGATATCCATTCACTATATTAGCTACACTGCTGTGGCAATTTTAAATTTAAAAAAAGCCTGATGTCTTCCTCCGAGGTTGCTCCCATGTTGAGGTGCCCTCTTTGTCTCTCTTATAAATCTACAGCTTTCCCTTCACGTAGTGTTGATACAAAATTGGGGAACAGGTTGCCATCTTTAATGGGATGGCAAACCTACTCTGGAGCTGCCATTACTTGGTGTGGCCCTTTAAAAGACCGGGGGCCATGTCTGGAGTGCAGGATTGTACAGTGCTGGGATCTGAAACGGACTGGGCAACTGACCAGCTAAACAAAGCAGAAGCAAAAATCCCAATCATTGATTTAAATCCTGAATATATTTGGATTCCAAGGAGAAATTTCTGTACAGCTTATTAATGTCCCAGATACCACTTCCTTTTCTCAATTAGAGGTCTTCATTGAAAGCATGATGGTAAGGGCCTCACCTTCTTGATCGCCTTATTGCAACTAAAGGGAATTGCAAGAAACAATTTGTTGAGTACTGGAGTGCTTCCCCCTTAACAACTGAAAGGTCCAGGTTGTCGGACCATTTCTCCAGGGCACCAATAGTCTACTTCATGATGGCCTAGTCAGATGATGGCTTTAGTCGTAATTGGTCGAGGGTTTTTAAAATTCATTTGTTGGATGTGAGCCGTGCCAGTATTTATTTCCCATCCTTATTTGCCCTCGAGAAGGTGGCGATGACCTGCCTTCTTGTGCCACTGCAGGTTACATGCTGTGGGTTGACCCACAATGCCATTAGGAATGGAATTCCAGGATTTTGACTCAGTGACAGTGAAGGCGATATATTTCCAAGTCAGAATGATGAGTGGCTTGGAGGGGAACTGGAAAGTGGTGGTGTTCCCATGTTGTTAGATTGGAAGGTGCTGTCTGAGGATCTTTGGTGAATTTCTGCAGTGCGTTTTATAGATAGTACACCCTGCTGCTACTCAGTTTTGATGGTGGAGGGAGTGGATACTGGTGGATGTAATGCCAATCAAGCAGATTGCTCTGTCCTGAATGGTGTCAAGCTTCTTGAGTGCTGTTGAAGCTACACTCATCCAGGAAAATGGGGGGATATTCCATCCCACTCTTGACTTGTACATTGTAGATGGTGGCTTTGGGGAGTCAGGAGATGAGTTACCCATTACAGTATTGTAGCCACTGTGTTTATGTCACAAAGTCATAGAATCATGGAGGTGTACAGCATGGAAACAGATCCCTTGGTTCAACTTGTCCATGCCGACCAGATAACCCAACCCAATCTAGTCCACCTGCCAGTACCCGGCCCATATCCCTCCAAACCCTTCCTATGCATATGCCTTTTATCATATTCCATCCAGATGCCTTTTAAATGTTGCAAATGTACCAGCCTTCACCACTTCCTCTGGCAGCTCATTCCATTCACGTACCACCTTCTGAGTGAAAATGTTGCCCCTGAGGTCTCTTTTATAGCATTCCCATCTCACCCTAAACCTATGCCCTCTAGTTCAGGACTCCCCATCCCAGGGAAGAGACTTAGTCTATTTATCCTATCCATGCCCCTCATAATTTTATACACTCGAGAGCACTCTCCGATGCTCCAGGGAAAACAGCCCCAGCCTGTTCAGCCTCTCCCTATAGCTGAAATCCTCCAACTCTGGCAACATTCTTGTAAATCTTTTCTGAACCCTTTCAAGTTTCACAACATCATTCCAATAGGAAGGAGACCAGAATTGCACGCAATATTCCAACAGTGGCCTAACCAATGTCCTGTACAGCTGCAACATGACCTCCCAATTCCAGTACTCAGTACTCTGACCAATAAAGGAAAGCATACCAAATGCCTTCTCCATTATTCTATTCTCCTGCGACTCCACTTTGAAGGAGTTATGAACCTGCACTCCAAGGTCTCTTTGTTCAGTAACACTCCCTAGGACCTTACCATTAAGTGTATAAGTCCTGCTAAGAGTTGTTTTCCCAAAATGCAGCACCTCGCATTTATCTGAATTAAACTCCATCTGCCACTTCTCAACCCATTAGCCCACCTGATCCAGATCCTGTTGTAATCTGAGGTAACCCTCTTCGCTGTCCACTACACCTCCAACTTTGGTGTCATCTGCAAACTTACTAACTATATCTCTTATGCTCACATCCACATCATTTATATAAATGATGAAAAGTAGTGGACCCAGCACCTATCCTTGTGGCACTCCACTGGTCACTGGCCTCCAGTCTGAAAAGCAACCCTCCACCACCACCCTCTGTCTTCTACCTTTGAGCCAGTTCTGTATCCAAATGGCTAGTTCTCCATGAATTTCATGAGATCTAATTTTGCTCACCAGTGTCCCTTGGGGAACCTTGTCGAATGCCTTACTGAAGTCCATATGGATCACATCTACCGTTCTGTCCTCATCAATCCTCTTTGTTACTTCTTCAAAAAACCTCAATCAAGTTTGTGAGACATGATTTCCCACGCACAAAGCCATGTTGACTATCCCTAATCAGTCCTTTCCTTTCCAAATACATGTACATCCTGTCCCTCAGGATTCCCTCCAACAACTTGCACAACGCAGGCATCAGGCTCACTGGTCTATGGTTCCCTGGCTTGTCCCTACCACCCTTCTTAAACAGTGGCACCACGTTAGGCAACATCCAGTCTTCCAGCATCTCACCTGCCACTATCGTTGATACAAATATCTCAGGAAGAGGCCCAGCAATCGCTTTCCTAGCTTCCCACAGAGTTCTAGATTACACCTGATCAGGTCCTGGGGATTTATCCACTTTTATGCATTTCAAGACATCCAGCACTTCCTCCTCTGTAATCTGGACATTTTGCAGGATGTCACCATCTATTTCCCAACATTCTATATCTTCCATATCCTTTTCCACAGTAAATACTGATGCAAAATACTCGTTTAGTGTCTGCCCCACCTCCTGCGGCTCCACACAAAGGCGGCCATGCTGATCTTTGAGGGGCCCTATTCTCTCCCTAGATATCCTTTTGTCCTTAATGTATTTGTAAAAACCCTTTGGATTCTCCTTAACTGTATTTGCCAGAGCTATCTCATATCCCCTTTTTGCCCTCCTGATTTTTCTCTTAAGTGTAGTCCTACTGCTAGGATTCTGGGTAATCCAAGATGAAATATGGGAAAAATTTCTGGCTATAACAGGCTGCTGCTTTTTGAGGTATTTTAGGTGTTGGAGGTGATTTCCTCGAATTCTAGGAACAGCAATTACTGTTTTATATGCTGTTCCATGGTTTTGGAACTTTGGAGAAAAAAAAGTTAAACAGCAACACTTTTAGAAGGGAGAAGAACAGACAAAGGAAGCACATGGTGAGGTCAGTGCAGGAGAGAGAGAGAGCGAGAAAGAAAGAAACCCACATTGCTAACTGACAGAGTTAGCAGTTACTGCCTTTGCTTTTGAATTCATATATCGCTGAACGTCGGAGGGCATCTGGGAAAATTAAATAACAGTGAAATTCACAACTGATCTTGGAGGAACCTGTCTGGGAAAGGTCACAGCACAGAAACAGACAAGTGGATTTTAAGCATGGCCTTAAAGTAAGCCTGCAATCGTGAGTAAAGTGGGTTCTTTCTAGATTATATGTTTTATTGAGCTGTGTCTCTTAATTAAACTTAAAATATAAGCCATAAGCATTAACTTAACCTGGAGCAGTGGTTTGTAGAGGAATAAGGCAGTGCTATCTTCTGGGTCTGTAGATTGAAAGAAGCAAAAATGGCCTTTAGTAGAGTGATATGCTCTTCTTGTCGGATGTGGGAGTTTAGGGAGAGTTTCCATGTTACTGAGGATTATATCTGCAATAAATGCCGTTGATTGTGAATCCTATCAGATTGAATGGATCGGTTGGAGAGGAGTTAGAGGCAATGAGGAATTTACAAGAATAAGGGGTTTGGATGGATGACAGTTATAGGAAGGGGGAAAAGTCACAGATACAGTCACATAGATGGGTTAATTCCAGGTAGTGCAGGAGTCTTCTGTGGCTATCCCCATTTCAAACAAGTATGCCATTTTGGAAAATGTAGGGGCTGATGGATTCTCAGGAGAGCGTAACACGAACAACCAAGTTTCTGGTATTGAGACTGGCTCTAATGTAATGAGAGGCATGTTGGATTTCAAGTGATCGATTATGTTAGGGGACTCTCTAGTCCAAGGTACAGACAGATGTTTCTGTGGCCAGCAGTGAAAAATTAAAATGGTGTGTTGCTTTCCTGGTGCCAGGATCAAGGATGTCTCAGAGAGGGTGCAGAATATTCTCACGGGGGAGAGGGGCCAGCAAGAGGTCATTGTCCACATTGGAACCAATGACATAGGAAGAGAAAAGGTTGAGATTCTGAAGGGAGATTACAGAGAGTTAGGCAGGAATTTAAAAAAGAGGTCCTCGAGTGTAGTAATATCTGGATTACTCCCAGTGCTACAAGCTAGTGAGGGCAGGAATAGGAGAATAGAGCAGATGAATGCATGGCTGAGGAGCTGGTCTATGGGAGGAGGGTTCACACGTTTGGATCATTGGAAGCTGTTTTGGGGTAGAAGTGACCTGTATAAGAAGAACAGATTGCACTTAAATTGGAAGGGGACTAATGTACTGGCAGGGAGATTTGCTAGAGCTGCTCGGCAGGATTTAAACTAGTAAGGTGGAGGGTGGGACCAAGGGAGATAGTGAGGAAAGATTTCAATCTGAGACGGGTACAGTGGAGAACAAAGGTGACTCAAACAGTCAGGGCAGGCAGGGACAAAACAGAGAACAAGGTAGGACTGATAAATTAAGCTGCATTTTTTTCAATGCAAGGGGCCTAACAGGGAAGGCAGGTGAACTCAGGGCATGGTTAGGAACATGGGACCATAGCAATTACAGAAACATGGCTCAGGGATGGACAGGTCTGGCAGCTTAATGTTCCAGGATACATCTGCTACAGGAAGGACAGAAAGGGACGCAAGAGAGGGGGGGTGGGGGCTGTTTTTGATAAGGGATAGTATTACGGCTGTACTGAGGGAGGATATTCCCGGAAATACATCCAGGGAAGTTATTTAGGTGGAACTGAGAAAAAAGAAAGGGAAGATCACCTTATTGGGATCGTATTATAGATCCCCTAATAGTCAGAGGAAAATTGAGAAACAAATAGGTAAGGAGATCTGAGTTATCTGTAAGAATAATAGAGCGGTTAGGGTAGGGGATTTTAACTTTCCATACATAGACTGGGACTGCCATCGTGTTAAGGGCTTATATGGAGGGGAATTTGTTAAGTGTGTGTATAAGAACATTTTCTGATTCAGTATGCGGATGTACCTACTAGAGAAGGTTCAAAACCTGACCTACTCTTGGGAAATAAGGTAGGGCAGGTGACTGAGGTGTCAGCGGGGGAGCGCTTTGGGGCCAGTGACCATAGTTCTATTAGTTTTAAAGTAGCAATGGAAAAGGATAGACCCATTCTAAAAGTTAAAGTTCTAAATTAGAGGAAGGTCAATTTTGACGGTATTAGGCAAGAACTTTAAAAAGCTGATTGATCACAGATGTTCGCAGTTAAAGGGACAGATGGAAAATGGTAAGCGTTCAGTATTGAGATAACGTAAATCCAGAGAAAGTATATTCCTGTTAGGGTGAAAGGAAAGGCTGGTAGGTATAGGGAATGCTGGATGACTAAAGAAATTGAGTGGTTAAGAAAAAGAAGGAAGCATATGTCAAGTATAGATAGGAATCCTTAGAAGAGTATAAAGGGAGTAGGAGTATGCATAAGAGAGAAATCAGGAGGGCAAAAAGGGGACATGAGATAGCTTTGGCAAATAGAGTTAAGGAAAATCCAAAGGGTTTTTACAAATACATTAAGGACAAAAGGGTAACTAGGGAGAGAATAGGGCCCCTCAAAAATCAGCAAGGCAGCCTTTGTGTGGAACCACAGAAAATGGGGCAGATACTAAACGAGTATTTTGCATCAGTATTTACTGTGGAAAAGGATATGGAAGATATAGAATGTTGGGAAATAGATGGTGACATCTTGCAAAATGTCCATATTACAGAGGAGGAAGTGCTGGATGTCTTGAAACGCATAAAAGTGGATAAATCCCCAGGACCTGATCAGATGTACCCGAGAACTCTGTGGGAAGCTAGAGAAGTGATTGCTGGGCCTCTTACTGAGATATTTGTATCATCGATAGTGTCAGATGAGGTGCCGGAAGACTGGAGGTTGCCTAACGTGGTGCCACTGTTTAAGAAGGGTGGTAGGGACAAGCCAGGGAACCATAGACCAGTGAGCCTGATGCCGGCGTTGAGCAAGTTGTTGGAGGGAATCCTGAGGGACAAGATGTACAAGTATTTGGAAAGGCAAGGACTGATTCGGGACAGTCAACATGGCTTTGTGCATGGGAAATGATGTCTCACAAACTTGATTGAGTTTTTTGAAGATGTAACAAAGAGGATTAATGAGGGTAGAGCGGTAGACACGACCTATATGGACTTCAGTAAGGCATTCGACAAGGTTTCCCAAGGGACACTGGCGAGCAAGGTTAGATATCATGGAATTCAAGAAGAACTAGCCATTTGGATACAGAACTGGCTCAACGGTAGAAGACAGAGGGTGGTGGTATAGGGTTGTTTTTCAGACTGGAGGCCTATGACCAGTGGAGTGCCAAAAGGATCGGTGCTGGGTCCACTACTTTTCATCATTTATATCAATGATTTGATTGTGAGCATAAGAGGTATAGTTAGTAAGTTTGCAGATGACACCAAAATTGGAGGTTACATTGGTTAGGTCACTGTTGGAATATTGCGTGCAATTCTGGTCTCCTTCCTATCGGAAAGATGTTGTGAAACTTGAAAGTGTTCAGAAAAGATTTACAAGGATGTTGCCAGGATTGGAGGATTTGAACTTTAGGGAGAGGCTGAACAGGCTGGGGCTGTTTTCCCTGGAGCGTCGGAGGCTGAGGGGTGACCTTATAGAGGTTAATAAAATCATGAGGGGCATGGATAGGATAAATAGATAAAGTCTTTTCCCTGGGGTGGGGGAGTCTAGAGCTAGAGGGCATAGATTTAGTGTGAGATGGGAAAGATATAAAAGAAACCTAAGGGGCAACTTTTTCACGCAAAGAGTGGTACGTGTACGGAATGAGCTGCCAGAGGAAGTGATGGAGGCTGGTATGATTGCAACATTTAAAAGGCATCTGGATGAGTATATGAATAGGAAGGGTTTGCAGAGATATGGGACAGACACTGGCAAGTGGGACTAGATTGGGTTGGGATATCTGGTTGGCATGGACAGGTTGGACTGAAGGGTCTAGCGAAGTTTGCCGATGATACGAAGTCAGGTTGATAGGCAGGTAGTACTGAGGAAGTGGGGAGGCTGCAGAAGGATCCAGACAGTTTGGGAGAGTGGTCCAGGTAATGGCTGATGGAATTCAATGTGAGCAAATGCGAGGTCTTGCACTTTGGAAAAAGAATACAGGCATGGACTACTTTCTAAACGGTGAGAAAATTCATAAAGCCAAAGTACAAAGGGATCTGGGAGTGTTAGTCGAGGATTCTCTAAAGGTAAACATGCAGGTTGAGTCCGTGATTAAGAAAGCGAATGCAATGTTGTCATTTATCTCAAGAGGGTTGGAACATAAAAGCAGCGATGTGCTACTGAGATTTTATAAAGCTCTGGTTCGGCCCCATTTGGAGTACTGTGTCCAGTTTTGGGCCCCACACCTCAGGATAGGAAATTGTTTCCGTTAGGCGAGGAGACTAGGACCCGTGGACACAGCCTTAGAATTAGAGGGGGTAAATTCAGAACAGAAATGCGGAGACATTTCTTCAGCCAGAGAGTGGTGGGCCTGTGGAATTCATTGCCGCAGAGTGCAGTGGAGGCTGGGATGCTAAATGTCTTCAAGGCAGGGATTGATAAATTCTTGATGTCACAAAGAATTAAGGGCTACGGGGAGAATGCGGGTAAGTGGAGTTGAAATGCCCATCAGCCATGATTGAATGGCAGAGTGGAATCGATGGGCCGAATGGCCTTACTTCCACTCCTATGTCTTATGGACTTATGGTCTGTTTCCGTGCTGTACATCTCTATGACTCTATGATTCTACGGATTCACTCAGTCTGTCCTACCTATACCTGACATATGCTTCCTTCTTTTTCTTAACCAAACCCTCAATTTCTTTAGTCATTCAGCATTCCCTATACCTACCAGCCTTTTCTGTCACCCTAACAGGAACATACTGTTTCAGGACTCTCATCATCTCATTTCTGACAGCTTCCCATTTTTCAGCCATCCCCTTTCCCGTGAAAATCTGTGCCCAATCAGCTTTTGAATGTTCTGGCCTAATGCCATCAAAATTGGCCTTTTCCAATTTAGAACTTCAACTTTTAGATCTGGTCTATCCTTTTCCATCTCTTTTTAAAATCTAATAGAATTGTGGTTGCTGGCCCCAAAGTGCTCCCCCACTAACACCTCGGTCACTTGCCCTGCCTTATTTCCCAAGAGTAGGTCAAGTTTTGCACCTTCTCTCGTCAGTACATCCACTACTTTCTTGTACACACTTAACAAATTCCTCTCCATCTAAGTCTTTAACACTATGGCAATCCAAGTCTATGTGTGGAAAGTTAAAATCCCCTATCATAACCACCCTATTATTCTTACAGATAACTGAGGTCTCCTTACAAATTTGTTTCTCAATTTCCCTCTGACTATTAGGAGGTCTATAATACAATCCCAATAAAGTGATCATCCCTTTCTTACTCTTAGTTCCCTCCAAATAACTTCCCTGGATGTATTTCCGGGAATATCCTTCTCAGTACAGCTGTAATGCTATCCCTTATCAAAAACACCACTTCCTCTCTTCTCTTGCCTCCCTTTCTATCCTTCCTGGAGCATTTGTATCCTGGGACATTAAGCTGCAACTCCTACCCATCCCTGAGCCATATTTCTGTAATTGCCATGATATCCCAGTTTCACGTTCCTAACCATGTTCACAGTTGAGTTTCTGGTCAATGGTAACCCCTAGAATGTTGATAGTGGGGGATTCAGTGACGGTAATACCACTGAATGTCAGGGGCGGTGGTTAGATTGTCTCTTATTGGTGATGGTCATAGCTTGGCATTTGTGTGGCGTGAATGTTGTTTGCCACTTGTCAAATCAAACCTCGATATTATTGGGGTGGGTATAAGGGCTGCCGAGGGGAATCATTGGTTATGTGAAGAGCAGGTAGCTCTTGTTGCTGAACAGAGGGGTACTGGTTCAGTGTCGTGACTGGATAGTTGACTAGCACAGGATAAATACCTCATGATTGATACCAGGATAATCGGAATTCATCAATATGATGGTCTGTACAGGATAGCACACCAATCACTCATTTCAGGAGAGGAACACTTTGTGATTGCAGGATTTCTTTCTGTGCAAACAGATGCATGAAAGTGATGGCTCCCTGCTTCACTGGGAAATCTGCTGTCCTGGTGAAACCACATAGCTACTCCTCTGGCTTTGTTTCCCTCAGAGAGAGAAGAATACAATTTCCTCTCCTCGTGTACAGGAAGGCTTAGATGCAAGACAGACAGTGAAGCGCTGGTGATCTCACCTGAAAGTAGAATGATGACCCTTTAAACAGTGTAGGAATCGTTTGGAAAACTCTCCTGTAACTGAACACACCTGCAACTGTGTTTGATTAAAATAAGGTTTTGTCAGGACCTGCAAATTGTAAACTGGCAGGTTGGATGCCAGGTAAGCTAAAGTTGCTGAGTGACATCATGATCTACTCACTTCATATGTTTCTATTGTGCCTGCTGAATTGTCCTACCAGCATGATGGAGCCATCAGTATTGCACCCCTTTCATTTTTAGGTCAACTGCTCCTCGAAACTAGCAGCACTAACAAGCACATTTTTGGCTCTTAATATTTTATCTATGCAGCTGATAAATTGAACAACAAAAAGTAATGTTTTGAATTGCACACTAATAGTGCCGAGTGCTGTTAGACAAAAGATAGATTCAGTCAGTCTTCACCCCAAGGTCTTTCTGATCATACCATTTTAAGCATGTATGTTGGTTCAGTATTCTTGCATGTGTTAATTCTCCAAAACAGTTCTTCAAATGACACCAACATCACTTATATTTTCACTGTCTGCAAAAATATGCCAAAAGAAAACATAATCCTGCATCATGCATATTTCAAAAACTTTCCTGTCAGTTTGTTGGGATCTATAGACTCACACCTTTGCCTATAGATGTTTATATCCAGTTGATTAATATATTACAGCATTATTAGTGTGTTTTGGATAGATTAATGAAACCTTGATCTCATTTTGCCAAAATATTATTGAGTGATTGATCTTGGAGCTCAGATGATACAGTGATGACATTGAAACCAGACTACCTAACTCATGACCACAATCATCAGAAGTTACAACATACTTCTAATGTTTTTATTGAACAAATCACAGGCAGATAGTAATCAAATAAGCAATCAAATATTCTCCTTATCCTCATATTTTAGCATATTTAAATCAATAGCTTCAACTGACATCTTGTACTCAGAGCGTCCTACTTAGAGATGATTTCCAATCTTATGCTTATTCTTGAATAATGAAAGCAATTCAGAGCATTTGATTGGAATTGAATTCACTACTTCACAGTCCAAAACACTCTGTTCACAACCTTAGTTATAAGGGTTTCTGGTTCCTAAGAGGTCAAAGTAAACTCACCTTTAGATTCAAAGTGCAGGGGTTTCATCAAGTGTGTTTCTTGCTGCTCTCCATGTAATTGGTTGACTAATACATTATTATTTGACACCTGACTGCAATACAACAATAACTTTGGCATTCTGGATGTCAATTTAGGATTAGTTCTTGACACTATATGAATAATATAATGATATAACACCCTTCTTTCTTTACAAAAATATTATGCCTCTACATTAAACAAAGCTATTGTAATCATTTTCTTTTTTACATTATGTTATGATCCCAGCTGATACCACTACTGGACAAGAGGGATCCTAGACTGAAATCTGGCTTGATGAATTTATTTTCTATTTAGTGAGGTGCTCCCCCACTGAAACACAAGTACATAATATTGCAGATTTGGTTTCAACGACAGTATTTGATTTGATTTGATTTATTATTGTCACATGTATCAAGGTACAGTGAAACATATTGTTTTGCATGCTATCCAGACAATTCATACCTTAGATAAGTACATCAGAGTAAAAGGGCAGAATGCAGAACATTGTGTTACAGCTACAGAGAAGGTGCAGAGAAAGACCAACTAATGTATGAGAGGTCTGTTCATGCATCTGATGTGGAGGAGCCAGTGTTGGACTGGGGTGGACAAAGTTAAAAAATCACACAACACCAGGTTATAGTCTAACTGGGTTTATTGGAAGCACTAGCTTTCGGGGCACCGCTCCTTCATCAGGGAGTAGCACTCCAAAAGCTAATGCTTCCAAATAAACCTGTTGGACTATAACCTGGTGTTGTGTGATTTTTAACTTGATACATCTGTTAACTGTGGGGAAGAAGCTGTTCTTAAATCTGTTGTTATACATTTTCAAACTTTTAATACTTCTGTCCGATGGAAGAGAGTGGAGGAGAGTAAACCAGGTAGGAGAGGTCTATGATAATGTTGGCTGCTTCCCCAAGGCAGCGGGAAGTGTAGATGGAAGAAAGGCTGGTTTTTGTGATGGACTGGGCTATGTTCACAACTTTCTGTAGATTCTTGTGGTCTTGGGCAGACTAGCTGCCAGATCAAGCTGTGATATATCTGAAGAGGATGCTTTCTGTGGTGCATTTATAAAAATTGTGAAGCATTATTGCGGACATGCCAAATTTCCTTAGCTTTCAGTGGAAGTAGAGGCTTTTGTGTATGCTCTTGACTGCAGCATCGATGTGGATAAACGAGGACAGGTTGTTGGTGATATTTACTTTGAGAAACTTTAAGTTCTTGACCATCTCCACCTCACCGCCATGATAGAGACAGGGGCATGTCCTCCACTCTGCTTCCTGAAGCCAATGGACAGCTCCTTCATTTTGCTGACATTGAGGGATAGACTATTGTCTTTAAACGATGCTGTTAAGCTCACTACCTCTTTCCTTTACATCTGTCTCATTGCTGTTTGAGATCTGACCCATTATGGTAGTGTCATCAGCAAATTTACAACTGGAGCTAGAGTTGAATGTAGTTTCACATTAATGAGCATGTACGGAGTATAGTAACTGGGCACCGGTGTTGAGGTTTATTATGGAAGAGATGTTATCACCTGCCCTTATTGATTGCAGTCTGCAGGGTTGGGAAAGCAAGGATCCAGTTGTGAGGGGGGAGCAGATTCCTAGGTCTCAGCGTTTTGAGATGAATTTTGGAGGAATAATGCTGTTGAAGGTGGAGCAAAAGCAAAAGCCAATAAATAAGGGTCTGACGTAAGGGTCCATGTTATCGAGATGCTCCAGGGATGAGTGTAGGGCCAGGGAGATAGCAACTGCCATGGACCTATTGTGACGGTAGGTGAATTGTAGTGGTTCAAGGCAATCTGGGAAGCTGGAATTGATGTGTGCCATTACTAACCTCTCAAAGCACTTCATTATATTGGATGTCAGAGCCACCAGGCGGTAGTCATTAAGGCTTGCTGCCTGATTTTGTTTTGGCACAGGAATTGTAGTGGTCCTCTTGAAGCAAATGTGAACCCCATATCATAGGCAGAAAAGGTTAAACATTCTAATTCAGTATGTGGATGTACCTACTAGAGAAGGTGCAAAACTTGACCTACTCTTGGGAAATAAGGCAGGAAAGGTGACTGAGGTGTCAGTGGGGGAGCACTTTGGGGCCAGCGACCATAATTCTATTTGTTTTAAAATAGTGATGGAAAAGGATAGACCAGATCTAAAAGTTGAAGTTCTAAATTGGAGAAAGGTCAATTTTGACGGTATTAGGCAAGAACTTTCGAAAGCTGATTGAAGGCAAATGTTCACAGGTAAAGGAACAGCTGGAAAATGGGAAGCCTTCAAAAATGAGATAACAAGAATCCAGAGAAAGTATATTCCTGTTAGTGTGAAAGGGAAGGCTGGTAGGTATACGGAATGCTGGATGACTAAAGAAATTGAGGGTTTGGTTAAGAAAAAGAAGGAAGCATATGTCTCAAAAATGAGATAACAAGAATCCAGAGAAAGTATATTCCTGTTAGTGTGAAAGGGAAGGCTGGTAGGTATACGGAATGCTGGATGACTAAAGAAATTGAGGGTTTGGTTAAGAAAAAGAAGGAAGCATATGTCAGGTA
>NC_057714.1:46836880-46884487 GCF_004010195.1 Chiloscyllium plagiosum | reverse complement strand
GGAAAGATATAAAAGAGACCTAAGGGGCAACTTTTTCATGCAGAGGGTGGTACGTGTATGGAATGAGCTGCCAGAGGATGTGGTGGAGGCTGGTACAATTGCAACATTTAAGAGGCATTTGGATGGTTATATGAATAGGAAGGGTTTGGAGGGATATGGGCCAGACACTGGCAAGTGGGACTAGATTGGGTTGGGATATCTGATCAGCATGGACGGGTTGGACTGAAGGGTCTGTTTCCATGCTGTACATCTCTATGATTCTATGTCTGCTAATACCCCCGCCAGTTGGTCCACACAGGATCTAACAGTCTGAGGACTCCATGTGGGTCAGTTTTTTTCCATGGGTTGACCTTCAGGAAAGCTGATCTGATGTCTGCAGTGGTGACTGTGCATATAGGTGCACCTGAGGCTGCTGGGGAAGGTGACACCATTTCATTGACCTTCAGTTCAAAACAAGCATAGAATGTATTAAGCTCATCAGGGAGGGATGCAATGTTGTCAGCGATTCTATTTGACTTTGCTTTGTAGTTGGTTATATCGCGTAAGCCTTGCTACAGTTGACGTGTTTGTATGATAAGTGCAGGGGTTTATTGCACAAAATAAATTAAGGTAAAATTGAATAAACCAACCTGTTTACATTTAATACACATTCAAAGCTTTCAAAAAGCAAGGTAAAAAATGCAATCTCACAGCATCCCTTCACAATATTCACACCAGAGAAAATCTCTTCTTCTTTCACCTTGATGGGCTTAATTTAACTGTGACTTCAGCTGGACAGTCTGGACAATCTGATGGCCTTCTTCTGAAGCCTTCGTACACCTGAGCTTAACATTTCTCAAGTTCTAATAACACTTTCAGGGTTTTGCCCAACACTTTTAGTCTGCAACTATTACTAAGCTCTTTACTCTGAGTTTTTTTTAACAAACCTAAACTATCTTCTCCCTTTCTCAGGAGCAACTGCTTTACGAAACCAACATCAGGTAAGAACCCTGCATGAAAGCCCAAATTGAAACTAAAACAGAAAGGTTTCACTCCAAGGTATGGATGTTTCCCACTAAATGTAAAAAAAAGCCCAAAATCTTAAAGCAGAAAGCCTTTAGTATGACATTGTGTACATTGTTCACTCATAATCTCTTTCAATGTAAACTAATATTCATTAGCTCTTGGAGGCTATCTCTTTCAAACTGTTTTAAAAGAAATCACCATGGCTGCAGAAGTAATTAGTCATGAAACCCCTTCGGACACTCAGAAAACCCTATATGCCACTAGTTCAAAATTCAAAAATCCAAACTCAAAATGAAATGATATTAAATATATATAAAACTCATACAACTCATAACATAACAATATCTAACTAAAGATTAACAATCAACACATAATTAAACTAAGCACGTTTTCATTATATCTTCTTTCTTTCTAAAAGTATTATTTACTGTATTTCTGAGAGGTAGGGAATACATCTATCTTGTAAATTTGGCATTTGTCACTTTCTGTGGTGAGTTGTCATGGTACACTGGTAATGTTGCATTTGTTTCTCCTAGCATTGAAGGAGAAGTGCTTGGTATTGCTGATGTGTTATTTTCACTCACTTGTAATGTTGATGTTATACTGATAATGCTGTGATATTGTCTCACTGTTTATTTATGCTGCTGGTATTGGTGATATTTATTGATTTTCCAGTCTAGGTGTATGTTGAATATGAACTCTGCTGCTTCTTATTTGCTTAACAATGTCAGTCTCAATTGTTGTGTAAAGAGTTCAGGATCATGGAACAACCTTGTGAAGATGTCACACAGCTGTATATCACTGAGCATAAATAGCAAAATAGTTTGAACAGACACCACTACACCAGACTAAGTTGCACTAGATAAGAACGTTCTGACATGAATGAGTTTCAACAGCATGTGGACATCAACCTATGAAGAAGATAAATCAGTTCTTATCTAATATAACAAAAAATCAGTGGCTAGTATATCTATGATTACCATATATGGGAGCATATAGTATTAATGTCCAATAAATACTGTTACTATAAAGTCTAAGCATGAAGGCAATTTGTCTTCTCAATAAACAGTCTGCCTTATACCCACATTCATAGTGTGACCTGAAAGCACACAATAAAAGATCACATTGATGACATGGAGTCTCAGCTTCAACAACATCTTCCACTGGATTTTCATGACTGGATCTGGACATGTACTGATTGGCCATTCAGCAACTGAAGCAGGGATTGGCTATGCTTGTTGATATGCTGACATCCTTCTACCTGAGAGTTATTCTATTCCTCCTACTCACTTGGAGAAAGAATCCTGTCTGCAGTTGATTTATACTTTATCCCATTCAACATTTCTGCACACAATTTCATTTCAGTCTTGAGAAGTGTAGATGTGCGTAAAAGGAAGGCAAACTTCCTTTGTCTTCTAGCATTTGTAAGGACTTTCTTGACCATTTGGATTCAACTTCTATAAACCCAAATTCTCTTGGGTAATGTAGTAATGAGGCAGATTCATAGAGTAATAGAGTCGTACACATTGAAACGGACACTTCGGTCCAACAAGTCATACCAACCATAATCCCAAACTAAGCTAGTCCCACTTGCTTGCGCTTGGCCAATATCCCACCAAACCTTTTCTATTCATGAACTTATTCAAATGTCATTGCAACTGTACCGCATCCACCACTTCATCTGGAAATTCATACCATGCATGAACCATTCTCTGTATAAAAGTGTTGCCCCTCATGCCCTTTTTAAATCTTGTTCCTCTGACCTTAAAAAATGCCCCCTAGTCTTGAACTCCCCCACCCTAGCAAAAAGCTCCTGCAATTCCATTTAACTATATCCCTCATGATTTTAAAGAACTCTATAAGGTCACCTCTCGACCTCCTGCACTCAAGTGAATAAAGTCCCAGTCTCTCTTTAACTCAAACCTTCCATTCCCAGCAACAATTTGGTAGATCGCTTCTGAACCCTCTCCAGCTTTCCTATAACAAAGCAACCAGAACTGCACATAATACTCCAGAAGAAGCCTTACCAATGTCGAGTAGAACCTCAACATAACGTCCCAACTCCTACACTCAAAGATCTGAGGGATGAAGGCAAGTATGTAAACTGCCTTCTTAACCACCCTGTCTATCTGTTATACAAACTTTAAAGAATTATGTACCTGAACCCCGAGATTTTTCTGTTCTACAACACTACCCAAGACTCTATTTTTAATTGTATGAGTCCGTCCCTTGTTAGTTTTACCAAAATACAATACCTTACATTTATCCTAATTAAATTCCATCTGCCACTCCTCAGCCCATTGACTCAATTGAGTGAGATCTCTCTGTAATCATAGATAACCTTCTTCACTGTCCACTATACCACCAACTTTGATGCCATCTACAAGCTTTTTAACCATTCATCTACATTCTCATCTAATTAATTTATATATATGACAAACAAAAGCATGCCCAGCACTGATCCCTGTGGAACACTGATGGTAACAGATCACCAGTCCGAAAAACCACCCTGCACACCATTCTCTGTCTCCTGCCTTTAATCCAATTTTATATCCAATTGGCAAGCTCACCCTGAATTCCATTTGATCTAACTTTACTAATTAGTCTACCGTGTGGATTCTTGTCAAAACCTTTACTGAAGTCCAGATTCCAGATTAACAATGTCTACCGCTCTTCCCTCATCAATCGTTTTGGTTACTTCCTCAAAAAACCTCCATCATGTTTGTGAGACATGATTTCCCTTGCACAAAATCATGCTGATTATCCCTAATTATTCCTTGCCTCTCCAAATGTATATCAATCCTAACTTTCAGAATCACCTCCAACAACTTACCTACCACCAAAGTCAGACTTACAGGTTTATAATTCTCAGGCTTCTCCTTACATTCCTTTTAAACAATGGCACAATATTAGCCACTCTCCAGTCATCCGCACCTCACCCATAGGATGATACAAATATTTGTGAAAGGGGCTCCACAACTTTTTCCCTAACTTCCCACAGTCTCCTGAGATATACTAGGTTCCACAGATTTATCCACCCTTATATTTTCTAGGATTTCCAGCTCTTTGCTTTCTGTAATGTGAACTGTTTTCAAAACATCAATATTTATTTTCCTGCATTTTCTAGCTTTCATTTCATTACCCCCTGTAAAACATACAAAAAGTGTTCATTTAATATATCTCCCATCTCATGAGGTTCAATAGAAAGATGCCCGGTTTGATCTTTAAGGGACCCTATTCTCTTTCTAGTTGCTCTCTTACTCTTAATGCATTTGTAGAATCTCTTTGGATTATCGTTAAACTTATCTCCCAAGGCTATCTCATATCCCCTCTTTGTCTTCTTGACTTCACTCTTATGAATGTCCCTGCACTCTTTATACTGTTCAAGAGATTGATTTGAACCTAGATAATGATGTTGAACCCAAATCTGTACATTTTCCTGGAGATGAATTAGATTCCATTATTTCATACTACTTTTTCAGGAATCCCTTTGCTTAATGAATGAAACATGTACAGCTGACATGATTGTTGTATCTCCCAAAACTGTCACCTATCAGAAAAAGGGAACTTTGTGCTAGATTTTACAGAGGCAAATCAGACACTCTCTGCCCAACATAAAATATGGTGTGAAATCATCAGTTGGCAATTGCAAACCGGCATCATCCTGATTTTCAGCATTAATACAAAAGGAGAATATCTTAACATTGAAATCTCATGCCTCTCATCATTAAAGAAAACAAGAAGCTATTACAAATATTGACAGTGAGTAATATCGAGGATAAAGAGATGAAGGCCTGAATACAGACCATAGAGCAGAGGAAGGGAAGGGTGATAATGTTTCAAGTGAAGTTTGTTTCCCATAGACTAAACACAAAGGCACTTAAAGCAGAGGTAGAAGTCACTTGACTATGGCAAGCCAGCCAGTACAGTTAAGGGTACAATTGCATCTCCTCTGTTAATATATTTGATTTCTTTGGGTTCCGCAGGCTTACAGAATGAGAGAGTAGGACCCTTTTAAATTGGTGACTGAAATCGATTTTCAGTTCACAGACAAACTTCTCTCACCAAATGCCCAATCTTGGGAATTGGTTTGTGGTGAAGCTCCCCCACCCACTGGCCCAACACCCTTCCACAACATATAAATTGCCCCACATTCTCACGGGTCTGCTGTTACTTGACCAGTTAATTTTGATTCAACATGATCGTGCGAGTTTGGACAAAGTAGACTACTCACTTCCCCTTTTGGCCCCCTCACCCTACTGTTCGATGTGAAATTCAGTTTCTGAGTAGTAATCTGTAATAATAAGATACCACTTCTGGTTGTATGTGAATAAAATGGCTCCCATAGTCTGCCATTGTCAGTGAGGTACCTCAGAATTTGCAATCTCTTCTTTCTGCAGTATATTTCTGTATTACTATATTTCTGGCATACATTATAGGCAGACATTACTTTTTCACTATATTTGAAGATGTGTATCCAGTATATAGTGGTCCAGATCTATGTTTTACACATCTCCATTTCCAAGTGGCCTTCACCTATCATCTGGAGAAATGTGTTCTGCATTGTCTTGGGGTTGATTATTCTGGATCCTGCCATAAAAACCAAAAGAACTATGGATGCTGTTAAACAAAAACAGAAATTACTGGAAAGACTCAGCAGGTCTGGCAGCATCTGGTTCGGAAGAAGGATCACCTGACCCAAAACATTAACTCTGATTTCTGTCCTCTGGTGCTGCGAGAACTGTGTGAGTCATCTCTGGTAAGTCAGGACAGCCATATTGTTCATTGAGCTTAATATATCTTATCATTCACCCTTGATGAGGTAGCATTTGTAATCTTGTCTCTACTGGTCTCATCTCTAATTTAACTCATTTATTTTTATAGTGCTACATTCTTTAGGTGATGAATATTGATATATTTTGTTATTTTCCAGCAATGACAATCAAGACAGGCAATCACTTGAACTATTTCTTTTTCTGGCCTTTTTTCAGAACAAAATCCTAACCCTCAAACCTCAGGAGAAAACTCTGACTGCTGTTGTTGTAAGTCTTATCTAAGGAGCTTTGATCATTTTCCATTAAGAATTTTCTCTGAAAGAGGTATGTTCTGGAATTTCTCTAATCCATACTAGGCTGCTCTCTCTGTTGGCATATCTGGTCTTGGCTGATATTAGAGTTTTGCTTAGGAGTGCTAACAGGCGATCAACAGAGTACAGCTCACCTAGGGACAGCAGATTTGGAAGAAAAGATTTATGAGGTGTAGAAAGCTTTTGCCTTGGGCCAAATAGTGGCAAAAGGCCAGATCAGTACATTACAGTCTGCAGTAGGTTCAATGAGAATGACATAGTTGCAAGACAGTGCATTGATGAAAATGCAGTATCATTTGAAGACATTTAATGGCTTTGACATGTATTTCTATTTGCAGAGAAGTCTAAAAATAATGTCTGAAGTTTAATTAAATAAAATAGAGGGCTTTGGAAGGCTAAGAATAAACACAAGTGCTCAAAACTGGCTGGCAGAGGAGAATGTACACGAGGGATTGAAGGCAGCATTAATTCAGGATCAGGAAACTGTCGCAATTTCAGACGAGGCCTTGTCAATTTTTTTACAAGTCTGACCAGATTTAACGCTAGGGAAAGCCATGCTTATCACTTGGCAAATTGAACTTCAGAAGCAGAACAGGCACATAGGGAAAATGAGGTATCATGGAGGAAATTAGATTAGGTTCCCTATAGTATGGAAACAGGCCCTTTGGCACAATGAGTCCACACTGACCCTCTGAAGAGTGACCCAACCAGAACCATTCCCCTGCCCTATATTTACCCCTGACTAATGCACCTAACACTATGGGCAATTCACCTGACCTGCACATTTTTGGATTCTGGGAGGAACCCAGAGCACCCAGAGAAAACCTGCGCAGACACGGGGAGATTGTGCTAATTCCACACAGACAGTTGCCCAAAGCAGGAATCAAACCCGAGTCCCTGGTACTGTGAGGCAGCAGGGTTAACCACTGAGCCACTGTGCCGCCCCATCTTGACAGGCAATTCTGTATAGAGGTGACAGATAGGAAAGTGAAAAACACAGGTTACCAAATGGAGAAAAACATGCTAAATGCCATCTAGGAATGTCTGAGATGTGAAAGGAACAAACTAGACAGATGAGATGACTGCCCAGAAAGGGGATAAGCACCACAACAGCAGAAAATGGGATGTTTTGAAAAGGTGTGCAGTCTGCCAATGCACATCAGAGTGAATCAGAAACCAAAAGTTCAAGAGCTGAAAACGCCACAAGACCTGTTATGGTTGAGACCTCCCAAGGTATATGATGGGATAGCCTAGAAACTAACTTTTATATTTTTTAAAAGGCAAGTGGAAGGCGCTGTGTTCCAGATATGATTAAATTGGTCCACCACTAAGCTTTAATCAAAACACACCTTAGTCTCACAACACCATTAGAATACAGGCGCAACAGAAAAAAGAATTGACATAACTTTACTCTTTGAAAATACTGAACAAGATAATGCATTATTTAATCACTAATCATCAACTGTTCTGATGTAGGCAGCCTCCCATAAACATTCCCTTCAGCAATAATGCAATTCAGCAACACATCCATGATTCTCACATGCTCTTAGTCTAGCCCAGAAGAAAGAAACCATCTGTCCATTTTGATTTTTAAGAAGAAGCTTTTGCTGTCTAAGACTTTACTAGAGCAGCAGAGAGCTTTCAGAAAGCTTTTAGATATCACAGCCTACAGAAATCTCCACTAACTGAAAGCAAAACTAAAAAGGCTTCCTGGGTCTGTGTGAGCCCTGACCCTGTCTGCTCAGATTCTTTGTCTTATTTATCGCAGGGAGAATTCAAAGTTGTTTATTGACTGCCTGTCTGAAGGAGATATTTTCGCACATCTCTACAAGGTAATCAGGACATCTCATAAAGGCACAGCGCTGCCACAGACTAGAAAACAACTCTTTGGAAGAAATCAGCAACTATAGAAATAATTGTGTGTAAAACTGGAAGTAACTTAGGAGCTAGAATTTAAACTTGACACCTGAGTTAGTGTCTCAGTGTTAGCAGATCAGCTTAAGTGGTTTATAAATGATATAATTTCAGCCATCCTCAATTAAGTTACAGAGACGTGGAAGAACATCATTGAAAATAAAAGGTTAATACACATGAAGCTGAGGTACAAAGGAAGAAAAACCATGGAATTTCTTTTAATCATTCTGGATCAGAATGTACTCTGTAAAGCAGAAAGGTGTGCTTAAAGCTGAAATTAATCCACAAGGTAGACCAAGGAAGTGAATTTCAAAGTGAATTCCCAAGATTATTCATAGGGCTGGGGACATTGAAGGTAGAGTACCCCATTACACTCAGGGACCAATCTGGTGTGTGCAGCAAGAAAAGTGCTGTAGCTACTTTTGGATAAGGTTAAAGAAGAAATGCATGGTCAGACAAAGAATGATTAAATCAATTACTACGCCAATGCAATGGTGTTCTGGCATGGTTACTGTACTAAAACCTCGTGGTTCAATAATAATTTCATTAAATGATAATTGAATTCAATTAAATAAAGCAAAGGAATGTAAGATTCACTTAATGCATTCAACCAATGGAAGCCTAACAAATCTAAGAGTACTCTCATCACCCAACTGGATGCTAACAGTGCACTTTTTCAATTACCACCTAATGAAGGCTGAAAAATCTGACTATTCTTATTATATCTTTTAGATATTATTGCTGCACAGGTCACCCTTTGCAATACTACTGTCTCCAGAAATCTGTCAAAGAACAAAATCAAACACATTGGAAGGCAATGACAGGGTAATACATCACCTGAGTGACATACTAATATCGGGAGACACAAAGGAAATACAAACAGTCAGACTCAAGAAAGCCTTCAGGTCTGATATTGAATGAGAAGTACGAGTTTGCAAAACCAGAATAAACTTTATTGAACGCATAATCCAAGCTACTGAAATCACAGTGGATCACCGGTATAAAAGAATCTCCACTGCCAAGAAACGTATGCTCAAGACAAACTGTTTATTGTCATCATAAACTACTTTTCAAAGTGCATTAAAAGAAATAATCTAACTTTTACAGCAGTAGTTGCGATAGAATTACACACAAAAAAAGTTTTCTCTATGCATGGCATGCTGGGCATTGTATTTTCAGACAAATTGCGAATGAGCATTTCTGCGATTTGCACATGAATAGTATTTCATTGATGTCTCAAACTCACCATTATAGCCTCAAGCAAAAGGAAAGCTGAGACAGGAGTCTACAATCAAGGCATTATTAAAGATGAAGCAAGATTTAAACCTTGCATGATTAAACTACAGATCATCACCAAGTTATTGGAGGGAATCCTAAGGGACAGGATGTACATGTATTTGGAAAGGCAAGGACTGGTTAGGGATAGTCAACATGGCTTCGTGCGTGGGAAATCATGCCTCACAAACTTGATTGAGTTTTTTGAAGAAGTAATGAACAAGATTGATGAAGGCAGAGTGATGAACATGATCTACGTGGACTTCAGTAAAACGTTCGACAAGGCTTTTCATGGGTGACCGGTGAGCAAGGTTAGATCACATGGAATATAGGGAGAACTAGCCATTTGGATACAGAACTGGTTCAAAGATAGAAAACAGAGGTGGTGGGGGAGGGTTGCTTTTCAAACTGGAGGCCTGTGATCAGTGGTGTGCCACAAGAATCGGTGCTGGGTCCACCGTAATTTATGTAAATGATTTGGATGTGAACATAGGAGGTATAGTTGATAAGTTTTCAGAAGATACCAAAATTGGAGGTGTAGTGGACAGCTAAGAAGGTTACCTCAGATGGACTATTGGGCTGAGGAGTGGCTGATGGAGTTTAATTTATATAAATATGAGATGCTTCCTTTTTGGAAAGGCAAATCAGTGCAGAACTTATACATTAAATGGTAAGGTCCTGGGGAGTGTTTCTGAACAAAGAGATCTTGGAGTGCAAGTTCATCGTTCATTGAAAGTGGAGTTGCAGGTAGATAGGATAGTGAAGAAGGCGTTTGGTATGCTTTCAGTTATTGGTCAGAGGGATTCAGTATAAGAGTTGGGAGGTTATGTTGTGGCTGTACAGGACGTTGGTTAGGCCACTTTTGGAGAATTGTGTGCAATTCTGGTCTTCCTCCTATTGGAAGGATGTTGTGTAACATGAAAGGGTTCAGAAAAGATTTACAAGGGTGTTGCCAAGGTTGGAGGATTTGAGCTACAGGGAGAGGCTGAACAGGCTGGGGCTGTTTTCCCTGGAGCATTGGAGGCCTTATTGAGGTTTATAAAATCATGAGCGGCATGGATAGGGTAAATAAGGTCTTTCCCCTGGGGTGAGAGAGTTCAGAATGAAAGGAGCATAGGTTTAGGGTGAGAGGGGAAACATTTAAAAGAGTCCTTTCTCATGCAGAGGATGGTGTGTGTGAATGGAATGAGCTGACGGGGAAGTGGTGGAGGCTGGTACAATTACAACATTTAAAAGACATCTGGATGTCTATGAATAGGAAGGGTTTGGAGGGATATGGGCCAAATGCTAGCAAATGGGATTAGATTTATCTAGGATATCTGGTGGCATGGGCCAAAGGATCTTTATCTATGCTGTACATCTCTATGACTCTATGACAGTATTACAGATCAGATACCATCAGCAAGATTATTGATGAATGAGAGATTGAAACACAACTGCCATCTCTGACTCAGAAGCAAGAGCTTAATGTCACTGAGAATGACTGTAACAGAATTAAATCACATGTATATGTTCAAATCTTGAGAAGAGATGCTGAATAATGAGCCATCAGCAGAATGAGTAATGTTGACATCAGTGTTGGACGATTATAGAGGGAAATACCCAAACTGGATTTTGAGACAATGCTTGTGTATATTTCAATTACATTTGATTAAATTATTTATTTTTATTATTCACTCAGAGGATGAGGGCATCTCTGACACATCAATGTAGTTGACTTTTAACTGCCATTGGGCAATTAAGGATGGGCAATGAATGCTGCCAAGCTCCTTGTTCCATGAGTCAATTTTTTAAAAAGTTACAATGTATACAAACAATTCTTCACAATCTTCTTAGAATGAAGAAGCTGTATTTTTGGAGACTCCCATATACAACACAAAACAAATATCTAAATAATTCAACTAGAGCCTCTGCACCAGCCAGTTGCTCCAGGAATAGAGCTTATTGTTACATTTACTGTTTTCCAGTCATATCAAGTTATGCAGCGATGAAAGGCTGGTGACAAGTATTATAATGTTAAATTTCCAAGCTGCCTACATAATGGTGCGGCTGAGAAGCCTTGAGTACATTACTGCCACAATCCTTATTGGTATTTGTTTGAGCTATTGATACCAAATGGACCAATATGCCCATTTGAAGTCATATGTAAGAAGATTATAGCACTAAGGAGCAGAAGAAGGCCTTCCAGCCCATCAAGTCAGCTCTGTCATTCAGTGAGATCACAGCTGATCTGATAATCCTCAGCTCCATTTTCATGCCATTTCCCCATAACCATTAATTTCCTTATTAATTAAAAATCTGTCTTAATCTTGGATATACAAACAGATACTACAGCTCTCTACAGTAAAGAATTCCACAGATTCACTAACCTCTGAGACAGGAAATAGCTCCTTACATCTGTTGTAAATGGGTAACCCTTTACTCAGAGATTATGCTCTCTGCTCTGAGACTGTTCCACAAGGGGAAGCAACCTTTCCACATCTGCACCGTCAACACCCTGAAGAATGTTATATAATAAAACAAAGAACTGTAGATGCTGGAGATCTGAGATAAACAATAGCAAAGATTGTTGGGAGAAACTCAGCAGGTCTGGCAGCAATTGTGGTGAGCGTTAATGTTTCAATCCCAGTGACTCTTCTTCAGACCTTACAAATTCTGTATATTTTTTCTAAACTCTAATGATTACAAACCCAAACAACTTTCTCTGAACTGCCTTCAAAGCTGGTATATCTTTCCTAAGATAAAAAGACCAAAACTGTTCATAGTATTCCAAATATGATCTAACTGGTACTTTGCATAGTTTTAGCAAAAGCTCCGTATTTTAATATTTCCTTTCCTTCCTGCCCACTGAAGTTTGATGCCAGCTTCTTGTGGTTCTTACATTTAGATGCCTTCGACATAGCCCGAGAGGTTCTCACACTGGGTCCCACTGCCTGATACAATGGGACTTTCTGGTGCGTTGGCTTTGTGTATATTTGGAAGGCAGTCGAAGTCACCTATGCAAGAAGTACGTGAGATGAGGGCGCGTAGGGAACTTTGAAGGACTGGATCCAAAGTCCTGATCAATGTATTTAGTTCACGGGTGTGCTCTTGGATCGGGTCGGCCAGTAGTTGCCTGTAGTGTTCCTGGTTGTTCAGTTGTTGGTACACTTCCTTGCAGTAATCTGTTCTATTCTGAATGATGATGGCTCCTCCTTTATCTCCTGGTTTGATGACGATGTTGTGATTGGTTTTGAGAGCATGGATGGCGTTGGGTTGTGATCGGGTAATGTTTTGCATCTTGTGGGTGCGGCTGATGAACCTGACATTTATATATTTCCTGACGGTTTGAGCATACATGTCAAGCCCAGGGCAGCAGCCCTCCGGTGGGGTCCAAGTTGACTCCTTTTTTGGTCGCTCCTCTACGGATCCCTGTGATGACTGTTCTGGTTTTTCAGTCGGTTCGTTGGGATCACTGCTGGCAACTTGAAAGAATTCCCGGAGTCTCATTCGTCTGATGAATTTCTCCATGTCTGCTGCAAGACCCATGGAGTCCATTCTGGTGGTGGGGCAGAAAGTGAGACCCCTGCTCAGAACTTCAATCTCTTCCGGTTGAATAGTGTGGTCCGATAAGTTGACAATGGACTTCCCCGCGGTAATAACATTATCCACTGTGGTGCCAGGGTGAGCTTGGCTACTCCTGATGGTGATGTCAAGTTTCTCTAGTTTCTTGTTCTTGGTGTGCACGTACATAGTGTAGTTTTGTCACCTTGCCTGTTTGGCAATATCCCGTATCTGTACTGTTGTATCTTGAGTGCAGGCTGACAGTGTGGACTCCATCTTAGCTTCAAGGTTGTGGCGCCTGCTGTAGAGTTGGTGCACGAGATGATTGAGGAGTTTGAGAGACGTGCAGTGGCAAAGTCTGTCCGCGTAGTCTGTGTTGATTAGACTAGATTAGATTCCCTACAGTGTGGAAACAGGCCCTTCGGCCCAACAAATCCACACCAACCCTCCAAAGAGTAACCCACCCAGACCCATTTCCCTCTGACTAATGTACCTAACACTATGGGCAATTTAGCTTTGCAATTCACCTGACCTGCACATCTTTGGACTGTGGGAGGAAACTGGAGCACCTGGAGGAAACCCATGCAAACACAGGGAGAATGTGCAAACACCACACAGACAGTCGCCCGAGGCTGGAATTGAACATAGGACCCTGGTGCTGTGAGGTAGAAATACTAACCATTGAACCACCGTGCCACCGTAGGTTAACTTGAGCAGGTTCGTGATCTGTAATCCTTTTGGGATCTTTCCTGCTTGCCTGCGTTTCTGTAGAAATTTGATACCTGTGTCAATATGTGCAATCTTCTTGGAAATCCTCTCCACTTTAAGCCAGTAGTTAGTGGTGTTGATGGTCGTGATGATTTGGAGATAGAACATAGAACATAGAAAAGTACAGCACAGAATGTTGTGCCTAGGATTAATCCTAATATGAAATAAAATAACTTAACCTACACACTCCTCAATTCACTGCTATCCATGTGCATGTCCAACAGTCGATTAGATGTCCCTAATGGCTCTGCTTCCACCACCACAGCTGGCAACACATTCCATGCATTCACAACTCTCTGCGTAAAGAACCTTCCTCTGACATCCCCTCTATAAATTTCTCCTAATATCTTAAAACTATGATCCCTCGTGGCAGTCAATCCTGCCCTGGGGAAAAGTCTCTGACTATTGACTCTATCCGTGCCTCTCATTATCTTGTATATCTCGATCAGGTCTCCCCTCTTCCTCCTTCTCTCCAGAGAGAAAAGTCCGAGGTTAGTCAACCTCTCTTCATAAGGCAAGCCTTCCAGTCCAGGCAGCATCCTTCTAAACCTTCTTTGCACCCTCTCCAAAGCCTCTGAATCTTTCCTATAGTAGGACGACCAGAACTGGACACAATATTCCAAATGTGGTCTCACCAGGGACTTGTAGAGCTGTACCAAAACCTCGCGGCTCTTAAACTCGGTCCCCCTGTTAATGAAAGCCAAAACACCATATGCTTTCTTAACAACCCTATCCACTTGGATGGCAACTTTGAAGGATCTATGTACTTGAACACCAAGATCCCTCTATCCCTCCACACTGCCAAGAATCCTGTCTTTAATCCTAAATTCAGCATTTGAGTTTGACCTTCCAAAATGCATCACTTCGCATTTATCCAGGTTGAACTCCATCTGCTATTTCTCAGTCCGGCTCTGCAACCTGTCTATGTCACACTGCAGCCTGCAATAGCCCTCAATACTATCAACGATATCTCCAACCTTTGTGTCATCTGCAAATTTACTAACCCACCCATCAACCTCCTCATCCAACTCATTTATAAGATCTATAAAGAGCAGAGGCCCAAGAACAGAGCCCTGCAGGACCCCACTCAACACTGACCTCCAGGCAGAATACTTTCCATCTACAAATACTCTCTGCCTTTTGTCAGCTAACCAATTCTGAATCCAGATAGCCAAGTCTCCCTGTATCCCATACTTCCTGACTTTATGAATGAGCCTGCCATGGGGAACCCTATCAAATGCCTTGCTGAAGTCCATATACACCACATCCACTGCTCAGCCTTCGTCAACCTGTCTTGTCACCTCCTCAAAGAACTCAATAAGATTTGTGAGGCATAACCTGTCCCTCACAAAGCCATGCTGACTGCCTTTAATCACTCTATGCATTTCCAAATAGTCACAAATCCTATCCCTCAGAATTCTTTCCAGAACTTTGCTGACCACCTGATGCTGGTGTTGGACTGGGGTGTACAAAGTTAAAATCACACAACACATGGTTATAATACAGCAGGTTTTTTAAATTGGAAGCACTAGCTTACAGCGCACTGCTCCTTTATCTAGTGGTTGCCAACCGGGACCTTGGGTTCATGCCACACTACAGGTGACCTCATTGCACTATATAGATACACAGACAGACACATACATACATACAGACAGACACAGACACACAGACATACACACCCCTATACACACACACACAGATATTCCACCCCACCACACACACACACACACCCACATGCACACATACACATATACATGTGTTGGCTGAACCTGTACTTGCAGAATTACATTTTACTTTGTTCAATAACTGTATGAATCCATGTAAGATTCTGTAAATCCGTTTTTAGATTAGAATCAGTCTGACCATTGTGGCACAGACAGCCACATAGGGAAGTTCACACCTTCAATATATTATCTGGGACAACATGACACCAATTGTTAAAGTTCACTTGAGAATGTAATTTTTAAAAAAGTTTTGCAATTTATAGATGAAAGAACTGAAACCAACATGATCATTCTAACAGATGAGAGATTTAACAAACAATCCAGGTCTTTTTCAATATATAATTTCAGTTATATCACACTGTAAACTTTTGCTATAAATTCTGTGTCTTACAATCTTATACTCCACAACCACCTGATGAAGGAGCAGCGCTCTGAAAGCTAGTGCTTCCAATCAAGCCTGTTGGACTATAACCTGGTGTTGTGTGATTTTTAACTGAATTACCAATGAGACCTTAAAAATGTCATAGAGTCATAGAGATGTACAGCATGGAAACAGACCCTGCAATCCAACCCATTAATGCCAACCAGATATCCCAACCCAATCTAGTCCCACCTGCCAGCACCTGGCCCATATCCCTCCTAAATGTTGCAATTGTACCAGTCTCAATAATATTTTACAAAATTTTAAAAAACGATTTAACAACTTTACTGAATTAAAGTCTATTTTCAAGGCTTATGATACAGTGATTCAGAGGTGCATTTTAATGTTTTTGTTCTGTTGTCTGCAGAAAATGTAAGTTGTTTGCGTCTTTCAGTAATTTTTCCACAGCTAGTTGTATTATACTTAGTCTATTCTCTTGATATTTGAAAGTAACATGATTGTTCAAAATGTTGGCTGAGGCTACATGACTAACAATGCCACAAAGGATGCAGGACTTTCATAATTGATTCATTTTGAATATATCGCTGACCAAAAAAAACAGAAGAATTGTAAGACAGAAATGCAGAGTTGTAGTGTTTCCATTTATGTACAACATTACTTTGGGATAACAAGTCATTTTCAACTGTAAAATTATATTATAGAACTATAGGATGTGGAGCCTACAGAAAGAAGGGTTGTGGCTTAGATTCAGATTTGTGTAAATAATTCAACCATAATGGTTTATGCACACACATTTAAATTCCATTTAATTTTACCAACCTTGCCAATCATGCTTTGAGGCATTAGAAGCGGCAGGATTGAGAGGATAGAGAGTGCTTGTTTTTCTCAAAAGTGCTGAACTGTGAGAAATGCTTTCGAGAAGTATAACTTTGTTCCCATACAAAGTTAGCCAATCTTATCAGGACTGAGACAAGGAAAGTTTACTGGATAAGCTTCAAAACACATTTTGAGAGTTTGGAAAATGCAGATATATGTGTCTGTCAATGTTCTCAAGACCTGATAAGCACAATTAACTACTAGCTAACAATCAAGCCCACAGGCTTCAGATCTGGACAAATTGGCCACCTAGTCAATCTGAACTGAGTTCTGATAAAGAATGTCAGAAAGTGAGAATCTTCCCCCAACTCAGCACATGCTGATATTAAAGGCCGATAAGTCAGTGACGTTTGAATTTTAGTGTTGCATTCAAGAGAGAGAATTGATCTGGTCAATGCTAAAATCTACAGTCAGCACAAACCTGACCAGTTATCAGTGTATTGAGATATAAGCTCCTTGTAACTTGATATTTCAGATGGTGTTTCATAGCTTGACTGACAGTGTATTGTATGTAACATGTTGCAAAACTGGAGTAAAGATTTTTGATTGTTAACAGCAGTGTCAGTCTTTCTGTGATTTTTGGATCAGATTTCGTTTAGGTGTGGAGAAGTCTTATATTTAATACCAGAAGAGACTATACTGTGAGTGACACACATATCCTTCTTTGTTATTGTTGAGCATGTGCATATAAAGAAATTGTAATTTATTGCTATTAATCAAAATCTATTCGCATTCCAGTATAATATTGTTTACAATTCAAATGTATATATGTAAATACGCATTGATCACAGAATTGTTATAACACAGGAGGCAATTCAGCCCATCATGTCTATGTCAGAACTTCTTAGGAGCAATTGATCATGTGCCACCCACTGACATCATCCCACACAGCCCAACACTTTCTTCCTTTTCAGATGATCATCAGATTTCTGCTTGAAGGCCGTGATTGAACATGCTTTCACCCACACTCTCAGGTTTAGATTCTACACTTAACTGCTCATTCTACCCACTTGTCCATGTCCTTTTAAAGATCTACTCATGGATTACAATGTTTTCATAAGTTTTCTAACATCTGCAAATTTTGAAATTGTGGCTTGTACTTAATGACTATACTGTTAATATATATTTTAGAAAAAAGCAAGGGTCTCAACACCAATCCATGGGAAATCCAGCAAAAACTTTTCTCCATTAACCAGTTAAGCCACTAACCATTACTCTCAGCTTCCTGTCACTCAATTAATTTCACATTCATGTTATCCGTTTTTTTGCATGAGCTATAATTTCACTTACAAGCTTGTTCTGCGGACGTTTATTGAATACTTTCTAGATGCTGACAGACACACAATAATATTACCCTCATCAGCTTTCTCTGTTACCTTATCAAAAAGCTCAAGTATCTTAGTTAAACACAACTTTTCATTAATGCTGGCTTACCTTACTTAGCATGCATTTGCCCAATTATTATTTCTAGAAACTTCTCTGCCATGGAAGGTAAACTGGCTGGGTTGTAGTTGCTAGGCATATCTTTACATCCTTTTTGAGTAAGGATATAACATTTGCAATTCTTCAGGCTTCTAGCACCACTTTGAGTTTGACACAGGCAGGGAAAATATAGCCAGCGCCTCCACAATTCAGGTTCCCATTTCCTTCAGTATCTTTGGGTACATCTCATCTGGTTTTGGCATCTCATCAATTTTAAGTGCAGAGACTACATCAAATACCTCCTCCTTACCAATTTTAAATCATTAAAATATCTCTTTCACCATGTCCTTTGCATTAGCTTCTTCCCTTGTAAAGACAGGTGTAAAGTATTCATATAATACCTCAGCAATGCCCGCCATCATGTGTAAATTCACTTTTTAGTCTCTTATGGGCCCTACTTCTTGTTTGATCATACTTTTCCTATTTTATTTCCAAAGACTACTTTTGTATCCCCTTTTACATTAGTTGCTAATATCTTTTCATACTCTCTCTTTGTTTTCCATATGCTTTTTCATTTCTTCTCAACCTCACATATACAGTCCACCTGACAAGTTGCGAACATACCTTTTATTCCTCATCTTAACCCCTACCTTCTTGGTCAGACAGGGAGTCCTGAATTTGTTTGATCCTATTTCCCCCTCATGTGAGTATAACTTGACAGTGCCCGAACTATGTCTTCTCTAGCAGCAGTCCATTGTTCGCATACTGTTCTTCCTTTGATTCCAAATCACCCAGACAAGGTCATTTCTTGAAGTTATTCTTACTCTAGTTTGTACCATGTATATTTCTTTAACTAGCCTAAACATCATGATATATCACTATGCCCCAAATGTTCCTCTACTGACACTTGATCCACTTGAACCACCTTATCCTCAAGAACCAGGTCTGGTAATGCTTCCTTTCTCATTGGACTGGTGATATATGTTATTAAAAAAAGACCTTTTCTTGCAATTCTTGTTCTTCCTTGCCCTTTCATGACTAGTATTGTAGTCTACACTCCGATAATTCAAACCCTCCATTATAACTACTTGATAATGCTTGCGCCTCTCTATAATTTTCCTCTATAATTCTGAGCACGCTGTACTCAGAAATATTTACTATCCTTGAGACATGTCTCTAATATGGACATAATGTTGTATTTCCATATGGTGATCTGTGTCTGTAACTCACCAAACTTCTTTACCATACTGTAAGCAATCACATACAGTTATTTGAATTTAGGCTTTATTTCTTTCTTCCATTCCCATTTGCCATCTAATAGCTGACATTTTTTAGTACTCCCTTATGAAATACTACCTTGTCTAGCATTGCCTATTATTCTAACTTTATAAACCTTATTCCTCTTTACAACTTTGATATCCCGGTCCACATCCAGATTTAGCTTAAAACCATTCTAATTACACCAGTGAACATCCTTGTGAAGACAGTGGTCCCTGTCCTGTTGAGGTGCAATCAATCCTTTTTAGACAAGTGCTTTTCATCCCAGAACTGGTCCCAGTGCCCCAAGATCCTGAAGCCTACCCTGCTGTACCTGGCTTTAAGTCACACATTGACCCGGCTATTATCCAATTTCTAATCCTCTTATAGTGTGGGGCAAATGCAAAGCAGAGAATATTACTGTTGAATTCCAACTTTTTAATTTCACCTGTAACTGGATGGAGGATTAGCTAACTAATAAACGATAGAGAGTTAGGTAAAGGAGCCAGTTTCAAGATGGCAATCTGTAACTAGCACATGGATAAGTGCTGGGGCCAATTATTTATAATACGCATTAATGGCTTGGATGGGGAAATAGATGTACTATAGCCAAGCTGGCAGATAACCCAATTATAAGTGGGAGACAAGTGGTGAGGATGACACCAGGAGTCTGCAGAGGGATACAGAGAAGTTAAGTGAGTCGGGAAGAACTTGGAAACGTGGGGAAATGTGAGATTATGTATTTTGGCAAGAAGAATAGTGGAACTGAATGCTATTAAAATGGAGAAAGACAGAAAGAAGCTACATTGGGATTTGTCCATGAATCACAAAAAGCTAGCATCCAAGTTCAGCGAGTCATAGGAAACGGAAATGGAATGTTGGCTTTTGGTTCAAAGGCAATCGAGTACAAAAGTATGATTCCTTTGCTAAAACTATACAAGGCACCATTCACACCATGTTTGAAATTCTGTGAACAGTTTTGAGCCCCTTATCAAAAGAAAAATATACTGTAATTGGAAGCAGTCCAGAGAAAATTCTCTAGGCTGACACCAAGTATGGAGAGATTATCTTATGAGGACAGACTAAGTGGTTTTGGCCTGTATTCATTGGATTACAGAAAAATGAGAGGTACCTTATTGAAACATACAAGATTGTTAGATGACTTCGGGTGGCATGGTGGCTCAGTGGTTAGCTCACAGTACCAGGGTTCCGGGTTCGATTCCAACCTCAGGCGACTGTCTGTGTGGAGTTTGCATGTTCTCCCCAAGTCTGCGTGGGTTTCCTCCGGGTGCTCTGGTTTCCTCCCACAGTCCAAAGGTGTGCAGGTCAGGTGAATTGGCCATGCTAAATTGCCCATAGTGTTAGGTGCATTAGTCAAAGGGAAATGGGTCTGGGTGGGTTACTCCTCAGAGGGTCAGTGTGGACTTGTTGGGCCAAAGGGCCTATTTCCACACTGTAGGGAATCTAATCTAATAAGACTTGACAGAGTAGGTATGGAGAGTCTAGCACCAGAGGGCATACTCTCAAAATAAGGGCTTGCCCATTTAAGACAGGTGATGAGGAAGGAATTCCTCTTTGAGATGGTAGTTATTCTGTGGAATTCTTTATCACAGAAGGCTGTTGAGCTTGGGTCATTAGATATATTCACGTCAGAGATAGTTAGAATTTTAACCAGTAAGTGAATGAAATAGTATGGAGAAAAGGCAGAAAAGTGGAATTGGGGATTATCAGGTCAGCTATGAATGGTGGAACAGACTCAGTTGGCTGAGTGGCCTATTTCTGATCCTAGATCTCATCATCTTTTGGTCTTATATCGAAAGCTGACGGTAGAACTTTGACCTCTGTTTTGTTGGTAACAGTGTGCCTCAACTTCTGGGTCACTCATTTTTCCCTTTCAGAATATTTTGCACACTCTCCATAATATCCTTTACCCTGGCAGTAGAAGGAACTATGGAGGATTCATGGTGACAATTCCAGAAATGCCTATTTATCCTCCTGACAATCACATTTCTATACATTGCTGCTTCCAACTGGACAGTCAGTGCCTTGGACTGGACTGGACTAGACTTTTTTGACTCAGTCGCTCAGTGGTTCGCACTGATGCCTCACAGTACCAGGGATCCGGGTTTGATTCCACCCTCAGGCGACTGGAGTGTGGAGTTTGCACATACTCTCTGTTTCTGTGTGGGTTTCTGCTTAGTGCTCCAGTTTCCTCACAAACTCCAAATCTATGTAGTTTTGGTTGATTGGCCATGGGAACTACAGGATTACAGGGAAAAGGTAGGAGGATGGGTCAGGGTGGAATGTTCTTTGGAGGGTCGATATGGACTCAATGGGCCAAATGGCCTGCTTCCACACTGCAGCGATTCTATGATTCTATCAGTCCTTTACTTCCCAGCTCTTATTGATGATCAGTAACATCTCTGGTCGGAATGTGTTTGGGAACTGTTGTAAATCTGTATGAACCACCAGAGGACTATTTATCTCCCCTGGGGTCACACAAAAGAGAACATAATTTCAAATACCATCCACAGTACTCTAACTGTAAAGCTGGAAAAAAGCATACTGAACACACATACTCGGGAGGTCAGAGGTTCATTTTGGATTAAATGCAAAGTGAACAAAATGCATTTTGGGATGAGATTAAGCAGTTAATACTCAATGTATGAATAGTCCAACCAATTCTTTCTTTATCTACATTAATTAATCTATATGACATTTAGGTATAATGCTCATATTTGCAAACTGGCAACCACAGTGTTTAAGATCAAATATTTCCATTTTGATAAATGAGTGAAGCTGATCCTTTGCTAGTTTGAGTTAGATTTCCCTTTGTGCTGGTCCCAAAGTGTTAAACAAGTACAGTAAAGCTTTGAGGAACTGATAAAACTGTGATTGTTTGCAGAAGCTTCATGCTAAATGTGTACTGTTTGTTTCACCCTTTCTGTTTAAACAAAGATTTATCATATTTGAAAATAATTGAACAGAAACAGATGAAACTGAGCCAAAACCAGCAGTCAGAAATTTAGGTAAAGACTGTTGAAAGTTATTTGGAAATATTTTGTAGATTCCTGTATAAACAGACTCTTTTAGCCAACTGAGCAATTTTCAGTGTTTAGCTATGTTTTTTTGTCATATTCGCCTTTGCAATATCACCTGGAGTCTATTTGCATTCCAGCACCAGCTCTGTGCCTGAGTCAGCATTTCTGTTCACTTTGAGAAATTGTCTCTTCTTAGAACTTTGAAAGTCAGCTCAGGATAGTTCCTATGGATCAATTCAACTTTCTCAAAGCAAAATATATTTTAATTTCCCATTGATATATCATTTCAAACCATCAACCTATCTTGCCACATCTGCCACTCAATACTTGATCTATCACTTAGATCCTTGACAATTCATGGAAATGGAATGTCCTAGTTTCTAAATCCATTCTAATACTTTCAGACTGAATTGAAGAGACAGAGTAAAACTGTCAAACTTTGAGACATAAAAATGTCAGCTCCAGAGTGGGGTGCCATGACAGCAAGAGCGGTTTAAGTGCTGAAGTGAGCAACACCATGCAATAATAGACTGCAATATTTATATCTGGTGCCTAGAACTTAAATTTAAACTGATGAGATTAAAGCCTGCCGATCCCCTCTTTTAACACTGTAAGCATCCAAAATTATCATCTGTAATAATCTAGTCAAAGGTGCTCCCTTTTTAAAGTTATTTATGATTGGAGTTACGATAGATATATCATAACAAATTGAAGATACAATTAAAATACCAAAGACATTGATTTGTAGCAGCATTTAAAACTAGTTTAAGGATCCTAATTTGTTTAAAGTAAATGTGGGTGGTGTAGCAAAATAAGGTGAGAAAGAAATTATGTTGATAAATGGCATTAATAATTAAAAAGTTAAACAGAATATAACTGCCTTTTAATTCTCGAAGAGGTCATCAACACAAGGAGTGTGGGAAATATTACTATGGCGAATTGTTGCAGTGGTGCAACAGGGCACTTACCTTTCACCCTTAATCCCAACTGTAGAGTGTGAAAACTACACTTCAGCAAAGGTCCACTAGGAGGATCACTGGTAAGGAAGGATTGCCTGTAAGCAAAGGCTAAAATGTTTGAGACTTTACTCATAGGAGTTTAGAAACATACAATCGCTACAGTGTGGAAACAGGCTATTCAGCCCAACAGGTCCTCACCAACCCTCCGAAGAGTAACCCACCCAGACCCATTCCCCTACCCTATTATCCTATATTTACCCCCAATTAGTACACCTATCCTACACATCCCTGAATGCTGTGGACAATTTAGCATGGCCAATTCACCTAACCTGCACATCTTTGGACTGTGGGAAGAAACCAGAGCACCCAGAGGAAACCCACGCAGACACGGGGAGAATGTACAAACTTCACATAGTCGCCTGAAGCTGGAGTCGAACCCAGGTCCTTGGAACTGTGAGGTAATAGTGCTAACCACTGAGCCACCTGTGCCACCCAAAATGAAGGATGAGAGGTGATCTTAATATAAGATCGTAAATGGCATGGATAGAGTGGAAAGTATGAGACTTTTTCCCAGGGTGGAGAGGGGTCAATTACTAGGGGCCACAGGTTCAAGGTGCAGGAGGAGGAAGTTTAACAGAGAAGTGCAAGGCATGGTTTTCACACAGAGGATGGTGAGTGCCTGGAAGGCGCTGCCAGAGGAGGTGGTGGAGGCAGACACAATAGCAGCATTCAAGAAGCACCTGGACAGATAGGAAGGGAAGGAAAGGTTTTAGTATGGAAGGCAAAATGTGTTGGGACACGCTTGGAGGGCCAAAGGGCCTGTTCCCTTGATGTATTGTTCTTTGTTCTTTGTTGATCTTGTTGAGACATATAGGATCCTCAAGGGGCTTGACAGGTTAAATGCTGAGAGGACATTGCCCTCCTGAGGAGTGTAGGAGCAGAGGGTACAGTCTCAGGAGAATGGGGTACCAATTTAAGGAGGAAATGGGAAGGAATTTCTTCTCTCAGAGGGTTAGGAGTCTTTGGATCTCTTTACCGCTGAGAGGTTGTGGGGTCAGAGTCCTTGTGCATATTTAAGGATGAGATAGATAGATTTTGATCAGTTACAGAATCAAGGGTTATGCAGAAAGTGGATGTGAGGAGTGTCAGATCAGCATTATCCGACTGAATTAGGGGGGAGGATGCTGGAAGAGCCGATCAGCTTACTTCTGCACCTATTTCTCATGATCTTGTGATTGGTACCAAAGTGCAAGAATATCATCTCCAAAGTGGCAAAAAGTTTGTAAGTTATTTGGAACCCTAAGTCCTGCTCCCAAACATAACACTTCCTATTTTCCTGGGGTTGGAATTGAATTGACCTGGGATATCTTTCATGATCAGTTTACAGAGGCAGCTGGCCATTTAAGTAATCAGATTCCTCCACTCCTCCATGCTTTTAGTGAGGTCTGTATCTGAAAGCTGAACTATGCAGAATGTACCAAGTAAGAGCAGGTCTGAAACTTGTGGATTTGTTTGGATAGCGCCAGGCACCCTTTTGGAGAGGTAATATACCTCTTTGGATCTGATCCCAACATATCTCAGGGATAGGTAAGCTGCCTTTTGAGGGAGAAAAGGCATCATATGGAGAGTTAAAATAAATGCATAAACTCTTTTGGATAAATAAGCTCTCAAAGACTATCGAAGAAAGTGGAAGCTGTGAAAGTAACATGTTGATGCATTAAAACCTCTGGGCTGTTTAATCTTTGTAAAAGAAAAACCTGTAGAGCTAAAACAAATGATCACTTTCCTTCTCACTGTACCTGTGAGCTTCCATTACTGGATTAGTGTTGAATGACTAACTTCAGGATTCTTCCATGACTGATTGACAGAACCCTTGGATGTGCGACTATGAATTCCAATGCTTGCTGCAATTGAATTAAATATTTATTTTTATTATAATTTATTGAGGTATAGGAATTTAAGTGTCAGTAATGTGTTTTTACATGTGAATATTTTACTCAATATGTGGCCAGGAGTGCATTTAACATATTAAATAGAGCTTTATTTTGTACAAGAGCCCTAAAGTCAGACCATGGTGTGTACAAGGTGAGTTGGCATGGTAAAGTGCAAAGGATTGTGGGTGGGGGCATGTGTTGGCGCAAAATTTGAATGTGAGTAATAAATGTCCCTTAGGTTGGCATGGAGAGTGTGGGGAGTCATTTGGATGATACAGGCCATAATGTAGCATGGAGGATATGGAGGGCATTAGGTTGCATGGGTTGGTTCAATGCTTCGTAGGGCGTATGGGGTGGGGCAGGGGTGATGAGGAAGGGCAGAAGGGAAAGTTTATGTTTCAATTCATATTTTCAAATGTTGAGCATGGTGCGGCAGCCCAACAGACAGACATTTTATCCAGGCAAATGTGGGAACTGCAGATGCTGGAGATCAGAGTCTGGATTAGAGTGGTGCTGGACAAGCACAACAGGTCAGGCAGCATTCGAGGAGCAGGAGAATCGATGTTTCTGGCAAAAGCCCTTCATCAGGAATGGAGGCAGGGAGCCTCCAGAGTGGAGAGATAAGTAGGGGGGGGGAGGCTGGGGAGAAGCTAGCAAAGAGTACCTGGGGGTTGCAATGAGAGAAAGACTCACTGAGATTCTTGTGGAGAGAGGAGGAGAACTTCTTCAAGATAGGCATCCTTGCAAGAGGATTAAAATCACAGTAAGGTTAAAATCAACTAGGCAAAAGTGAGGACTGCAGATGCTGGAAACCAGAGTTTAGATTAGAGTGGCCACTTATCTCTCCACCCTGGAGGCTCCCTACCTCCATTCCTGATGAAGGACCTTTGCCCGAAATGTTGATTTTCCTGCTCCTCGGATGCTGCCTGACCGGCTGTGCTTTTCCAGCACCATTCTAATCTTGACATTTTATCCAGGTTGCTTCTGCAGCAGGCATGCTCCTCAGGTCTTTCCAAGCCACTTCTGAACTTGTATTCCAGACTAAACACTTCACACTGACAATGGGAGGCTCAGGCAGCCATTTTCAAAGGTAAGGTTCATTGAGCTCTGTTTCCCAGTTCTAAGAACAGAAAATCAACAGAAAATTTTTAATTGAATCACTCCTTAATCTTGTAAATTTGGAAAAATACATTGCTACTAACCCCTCTTCATTTTTTAATGTTTGGAATCCAGATATCTTTTATGTAAGGTGACAGTGGATATCCTCTAGACTAACAGATCTTCCCTAAAGTGAAATGCCAGGACCTGTAAACAGTACTGTACATGTGGTTGCTGTGTCATGACTTCTTACTCTCGTGTATGTTGTTCTCCAGATATATAGGTCAGTATTTTATTACTGTTATTTATGCCTGTCCATGTCATTTAAACAGTGTCTCTTTGAACCTCAATAACTTACAGCTTTCCACCATGTAGACATGGTTCTGCTCGATCCTTCTTATGTCTGAAGTGTTTCCAGGTTCCAAAAAGGTGGAGTGGCAGTGTGCAGTCTCCAGCAAGACTCAACTCCTCATATCCAACACACCCACCACAGATCTGTATGGCTTCAAGATAGGGCTTTGCGTTACCATAACACTTGTCCCACTGGTGGAGGACTCTGATACTTTCTCTTTCCCATTATTTACTTTACCTTGATCTGCAACAAGAATAATCCAGAACTCTTGACCTTCAGAGGTTCTGATTTTTAATTCAACAGCAAATAGTCAAATAACCTTTCCAAGATATCTACCTTTTTTCATATTTACATTATTGGTTTCAAGATGAATCATGGCTTCAGGTTGTTCAATCTCACTTTTCAGATATTTTTCAATTAGACAGTTGCCCTGATACCTAGGAGTGCTAAATACTTTCAGAATTTGAATATTGCTGAAAAAGGAAACATGCCTTGTTATTGCTTATTGCTTTGCACCCACTAGGACAATTCACAAGAGTTACCAAGTAAAACAACATTTATACTGTGCGATAGGAGGGTGTCAATTGGTTAGCAAGTGGACTCTGATCAGTAGAGGCATTACCATAGAGAATGCACCAGTCAGATGCAGACGTGGTTTATATCATTCTAATGGTAGAAGTAGTTGTGAAATCCCATTATTCTCATTGATGTCATAGGTATTCAATACTGTGGACCAATCAGACAATTTCAGTTTCTTGAAGGTTTCCTGGATTGTCTCTGTCCAAGCCTTTCTTTTCCAATTGCCTACCCTTTTCTCATGGTTACTCACTTACTTTCTCTGTCCCAGTATACTTGTTTAAGAGTTTTGTGATCAACATCTACGTTGTGCGATTGATAGCCTGCAATACATCCATTTGTTTCTGAAACTTGTTAATTTTGAGTTCAAATGAATCCACCTTCTTTTCTGTGCTGTGGGCCTGAAATTTCCTCAGCGCTCCTCCTATCTTGTTAACATAACTTTATTGGAAATCCAGCTTTGGTGAAGGTACAGTGATGGAGCAGGAATGGCTGTATGGTAATTCCCAGGTAATTTTCTAACATTCTCATATTGTGCAAGTCCTGCCCAATTCTGGTTTCCAGTACAGCCAAAATAAATGGATACAAATGACATAGAAACACAAGTAACTGAACACAGCATTTAACTCTTTATTTAGACTAAGTTTTTTGCATTTACCCAATTGCCTTCTCACTCTGCCATCACAACATTATGCAAAAGAAAATTACATAGGAGGGTGGCTTTAAGCAAGAGGTGAATGTTGATGGCGCAAAGCAAATTTTGTAATATATTAAACATTCATGTCAGACCTTTTAAGATTTTGAATAGATTAGATTACATTACAGTGTGGAAACAGGCCTTTCGGCCCAACAAGTCCACACCGACCCGCTGAAGCGCAACCCACCCATACCCCTACATTTACCCCTTACCTAACACTACGGGCAATTTAGCATGGCCAATTCACCTAATCTGCACATCTTTGGACTGTGGGAGGAAACCGGAGCACCCGGAGGAAACCCACGCAGACAGGGGGAGAATGTGCAAACTCCACACAGTCAGTCGCCTAGAGGTGGGAATTGAACCCGGGTCTCCGGTGCTGTGAGGCACCAGTGCTAACCACTGTGGCACCATGCAGCCCAATACTCAGTATGTTAAGTTAATTGGAGACAACAGTGAATTCTCAAATCTTGCTGCTGTGGTAGTTTAACTTCTGTCAGCATTGATTTTAGGTGCATTGGTGTTTACAGTATTTGCACTGATAATAACATTCTGAAATTGTCCTTTTTCAACAAAACTGTGTATCTTGTCTTGTACAGCATAAATCTACAGTTGTTCCAGGATGCTCTCTGTGCTTTCAACATTTTTCAAACATTGCATCCTACTTTCAGCCTTGAAATGCTATAAAGCATAATGATTACTGTTTGGCATCTTACAAGTTTAAATTGTTACCCAATAAATACAACTTTGTTAATGTAAGCACCTCATCTCCACTATACAATATGCAAGTGGAGTCAGTTTGCCAGGATAGGGGCTTTTCTCATATGACTCAACTTCTAGTTAAAATTAGATAGGCAAATCTGGGAAATAAAATCAGAAACCTGAATAGTTGCAAACCATAGAATAAAATCTGTGTCTTTTCGATATCTGGATATCATAATTAACCCAGTACTCTGCATTCCTGTTACTCCTTCCAAAATTAAACACCTCACACCTTTCCGCATTGAACTTCATTTGCCACCTCTCAGCCCAGCTCTACAGCTTATCTATGTCCCTTTATAACCTACAACATCCTTCAGCACTATCCAAACTCTACAGACCTTAGTGTCATAAGACATAGGGGGAGAGGGAGACCATTCAACCCATTGAGTCTACTCCACCATTCAATGAGATCCTGTTGATCTGCTAATCCTCAATTCCACTTTACTGCCTTTTCCTCATTGTTACCCTTTGGCTAACAGAGTTGAAGTCAAACAAGCATGATGGAAAATTCTACTAACTTTATGTTAACACCAGATTAACTTTGCTTTGAAAGGAAGAAGTGAAACCAGACTGGTGACTAGGCGAGTGGTTGGTCCGAAAGGTTATTTGACCTTGTGCTTGGAAAATGGGAGTAAATAAGACTGAGAGGAGAAACTATGGAAGTAGATGTCTCCCATTTACATGACCCTAGAAATCTCAAAATCAAGAGGGTTCTGCTCAAGGGATATGTCATGGAATATTCTGGAAAGGTAGAAGACATTTAAAAAAAGACATTAAGAGCAATTCGAGACGCGCCATCGCACAGAGGAAATTCTGAGTTCAGACCTCAGGGAAGAGTACAGCTCATCGGATTGAACTTGCCCAGTTCATCATACATGGTTAGTAATAGAGTTCATGGTGCTCACTGCGTAGCCAGTAGCGACCCAAAGCCGTGAGTTGAATACTTTCTAAGTCGAAACCAAAGAAGTTAAGAATTAACGAGTTACATATGTTATAGTTGATCTAAGTATTAATAAAGATTAAGTTGTACTAGATTCTAGCTTGAATGTCTTTTTGTCTGTCTTAGTGACACCTTAGTCCAAGGCACAATGCAATAACCCTCGATTCACTTATTCATTAAAACTCTGTCTATCTCACCTTGAGTATGACTTAATTCCAACAGCTCTCTGTGGTAAAGAATTCTACAGATTCACTACTGTCTGAGAAGAAAAATTCCTTCTCATCTCTGTCTTAAACATGTGACCCCTTTTCTGAGATTATATCCTCTGGTCCTAGACTCTCACACAAGGGGAGACAAACTTTCTGCACCTACCCTGTCATAGAGTCATTGAGTCATGGAGATGTACAGCATGGAAACAGATTATATGGTCCAACTCCTCCATGCCAACCAGATATCCTAATTTAATCTAGTCCCATTTGCCAGCACTTGGCCCATAACCCTCTAACCCCTTCCTATTCATATACCCATCCAGATGCCTTTTAAATATTGTAATTGTATCAGCCTCCACCACTTCCTCTGGCAGCTCATTCCATACATGCACCATCTTCTACTTGAGAAAGGTGCCCCTTAGGTCCCTTTTAAATCTTTCCCCTCTCACGTTAAACCTATGCCCTCTAGTTCTGGTCTTCGCCACCCCAGGGAAAAGACTTTGTCTATTTACCCTATCCATGCTCCTCATGATTTTATAAACCTCTATAAGGTCACCCCTCAGCCTCCGATACTCTAGGGAAAATAGCCCTAGCCTATTCAGCTTATCCCTATAGCTCAAACCCTCCAAATCTGCCAACATCCTTCTAAATCTTTTCTGAGCCCTTTCAAGTTTCATGACATCCTTCCTGTACGAGCAAGAGTAGAATTGCGCACAATATTCCAAAAGTGGTCTAACCAATGTCCTGTACAGTTGCAATATGACTTCCCAACTCCTATACTCAATGTTCTGACCAATAAAAGAAAGCATTCCAAATGCTTTCTTCACTATCCTATCTACCTGCAACTCCACTTTCAAGGACCTGTCAAATTCTTTAAGAAACTTGTCTGTTTCAATAAGGTTACTGCTTGTTCTTCCAAATTCCAATGAGTACAGGCCCAACCTACACAGCTTGTCCTCATAAGAGAGCCCTCCATACTCGGTATCAGCCTACTGAAACTTCTCTGGGATGCCTCCAGTGCCAGTATATCATTCCTTAGTCAAGGGGCCTAAAACTGGTCACAATATTCCAGCTATAGTCTGACTAGTGCCTTGTGTAGTTTCAGTCAAACGTCCCTATTTATTACTTCATTCCCTTTGTAATAAAGGTGAACTATACTATATTATTTTTTAACAAAAACAGAAATTTATGGAAAAGCTCAGCAAGTCTAGCAGCATCTGTGAAGAGAAATCAGAATAAACATTTCAGGTGTGCTGACCTTTCCTCAGAACAATAATTTCCGTTTTTGTTTCTGATTTACAGAATCCACAGTTCGTTCTGTTTTTATTTAGTACATTATTTTTGAAGTTGGACAGCTTAAGGTGTTCCAAATGTTGTCATTGCGGTGGAGAGCAGGGTTGATTTTAGGACATTGATATCCCATGACTGAAAAACCAATATAAATGGAACATTTTTCTATAATTTAGGAAAAGGACATGATGTACTATCCATTTGTCAGCCACCCCTACAGAAATTAATCTCAGCTTGTTAACTATTCAATTATTTCCATAGGGAGATTTAATACTGATAGCATTATGAAAAGAATGTTTTGCTTCTATGTTTAATGAGAAATTGGTGATCATGTAATGCTTTCTAAAATTTCTGAATGCTAAATTAATTCCTAAGTAGAAATCAAGAACATTGGATTCTGATCTGCTGATAGTATACGTCAATATCTATATTAATTGCTTTGTTATTAATTTTGAGAATATGAAAATTAGCATTTGGCAGTATGAACTTTGATAAAAGAGTATTTATTATGAAATGCTGAATAGAAGGATCTTAATAGATTGTTATTGGACTCCTATCTAGAACCAGGAATAGGAATCAATATCTTTTAACAATGATGGAGGTCTGTATATGATTTCTTGAAGCTGTGACTTTAGGAAACAATATGCGACAGTGTTGATGGAACAATTAGTTCCAATTTCTACAAGGTACAGATTATCCAAAGAAATACAATCAGGTGAATGTTCAAATTTTATGTTGCAACTATTCAAAGAAATGATGACCAGTTTGGGAATAAATAATTTACACCATTTGCTCATGACTCACTTTATCAAAGTACATTGGAAAGACCAAACTTTGAATGCCATGATGAAAGCTTATTGTCAAGAATGTCAAATGATTGGGAAAAAGGGCTTCCTTGTTATGATTTGCCAATAGAGATGCTCCTACTGAGTTCACAGGATTTAGTCCTTTTGAATTAATATATGGGCAAGAAAGAATGGACCACTTAAATTAATTTTTAAAAGATTTTGGTGTTGGATACATGTTATTACATGTCTTTAAGAACCATTAAAAGAAAGGACCACTGGATCTTTTCAAATCAAAAAGAAACTCAGCTATCCAAACTATGTAGTGAGTAATCCAGATGGAAAAAGAATCCATGAGAGTGTCATGTTCGTTGGTTAAAAAGATATTATGACAGGATGATAGACCAGAAAAAATGCATACTCATGGAAGTGAATGAAGTGGTGAGTGAAGTAGAAATATCAAAACACTTAGAGAATGAGTCAGAAATTTAATATTCTAATGTTGGCCCTCTCATAATCAAATTGGATAACATGGAGGTGCTTAAAAGATTAGATAGCATCATGTTTTATCTTCCAGAAAACCATTGACGTGACTTTTAAAGACTATTGCAGAATCGTAAATCAACTTGTGGGAATAGGCTTGGTAAATGCTTTAGGAATGTCATGATGGTAATGTGGGGGATACATTACATAAAAAACATGGACAGGACACAGTCAGAAAGACTAGCTCATGAGAGAAAAGAGGTTATGCTCATGATAAACTGAGTCAAAGTAGTTGGAGCTCACATATTATGATGGTGCCAAATCCAGATTAGTCACAGAGATTTTCTTTTAGCAAAATAGCAATGATGTAAAAAAGTGGATTTACATCCTGTTGCTAAATTGAACAAATTGGACACACATTGGTTGCCAAAAATTGACTTGTTAAAATACTGTCAAATTCTGTTCATAGTTAGATCCAAAGAAATATCGACTTATGTAATACCAGATAGATTTTATCAGTGCAAAGTCATACTATTTGGAAATGAAAATGTAACATCAATGTTGACAGGAAGGAGCTCGCACAGTGCTGTTAAGGAGGGAGTTCTAAGAATTTAATCCAGCAACTATGAAGGTGGAGTGATATTGTTCCAAGTCTGGATTATATGTGGATTGGAGGAGAAACAACAGGTGCTGGTATTCCCATGTTTCTGCTGCCCTTGTCCTTCCAGAAGGTACAGGTCAAAGGTCGGAGTAGACTGTCAAATGAGTCTTGCTGAGTTGTTGCTGTGCATCTTATAGATAAAATAGACATCTCCCACTTTGCATTGGCGATGGAGGCAGTGACTGATGAAAGTGATGGATGTGGTGCCAATAAAGTAAGCTGCAATGCTTGGATGGTGGCAAGCTTCTTGAGTGTTGTTGGAGCTGCACCTATCCAGGTGAGTGAGGAGTATTCCATCACACTCCTGGCTTGTGTCTTTTAGATGGTGAACAGGTTTTGGGGAGTCAGGAGGTAAGTTACTCCCCGCAGTATTCTTAGCCTCTGACCCACTATTGTAGGCACAGTATTTATATTGCTAGTCTGGTTCAGTTTCTGCTCAATGTTAACCCCCAGGATGTTGATAGTGGGAAATTCAGTAATGGTAATGCCATTGAACATCACAGAGATTGAATTCGATCAGGAGCTGGTAGTGTGATATTTTCATACAAAGATATAAACTCATGCCAGTACTTGAGCAATGCGTTCATTTCTCTGAGCTTATTTGCCCTATGCCACTTTACATTTGACTCAGGTAATAATTCAGGGATCAATTTCAGATCTAGGCTGCCTGGTTTAAAAGTTAATCTCAGCAGTTAACTGTTAATCATCACAAATTGGTGCATTCTCCATGGCAATGCTGCTATCAATCAGAGTTCATCTGCTAAATCAGTACTCTTTTCTTGTGTAGCATCAACGTATGTTCTCCCTTGAAATGGTATTCTTGCCATTTGTCCTGACAGATGCCAGACAGAAAACCTCAACAAAAAGGGGCTTTTCCAGCAATATTCAAGATAAATTTAAATTTTTCAAACAACTCAAATTATAAGCTTCGTCCACGAAGTTGCAAGGTCCATGAAGAACATTGCTTAAAATAAAATATAAACTGATACGGAGGCTCCAACATGGGGAAGAGAAATCCTGGAAATCTACATGGCAGTCAGAGTCATGAGGGAGTGTAGACATGTTCGCTTAAAGACATAATGTGTTAGTGCCAGAGATAGAGTCTCATGCTTATCCAGAAGCTTACAGATTAAGATAAAGCAGGTAAATAGAACATATGACATTACATAAAAGGTAATATTTTAGGACATGTAGAGAAAGTATGAGTTGAAGTGAAAAGAACATTAAGAAAGCAGAGAGAAGATATGAAAAAATATCATACGGTAACATTAAGGAAAATTTAAAAATATTTTATTATGATCAAGCAGATAGATCTAGCAAAGATGTAGATGGTAACTTGTGAAATGGATGCAGAACCTTTGGGCAGGTCTCTAAGTTAATATCTTGTCTCTGCTTTTACAAAGAAAAGGGATGTTACAGGCATTCTAGTTGAAGAAGAGGAGAATGAAATTTTAGATAAAATAAACATAAGGAGCAGCACTTGAGGAACTGAATTCTTTGAATGTGCATATATTTCCAGGGCCAGATGAATTAAGGAATGCGCAGTTTATTGTTTCCTAAGATGGTTAGCTGCAACAAAGGTCATCTTGTCGCTCTTATCAGAATTCTAAGCTCTGAAGCAGAAAGTCATAGAATCAAACACCATTCCAGACCATAGCAACACATAATCTAGGCTGATATGTAAATGCAGAATTGAGAATGTACTCACCTTTCAGATTAGATTTTAAACTAAGGTCCTTTCTGGTTATCAGATGGATATTAAATATCTCATTACACAATTGGAAGAAAAGAACAGATAATTGTCTTGGTGCTTCTTAACCAAGAATAGATCAGGCTAGATCAAGTGGCGTTTCATTGCATTTTCTGTTAGTACTTAGCATGAGCTCTTTTCCTTTTTGCAATTTAAAACGTAAGTTCATTTTTCTTACAGTCTGTCTATGAAATTTTAAACATTTGTTTCAGCATCAAGATTTCAAAGGCCTCTGTTTATACAGACAGAGTTTTATTTATTGTCCAGCTTTCTGAGTCACACAGGAAAGGGAATAATAGCCTCTTACAAGTATCTTCCCAATTACAAGGTTGAATTTTCTTCTCATGAACACATCTTTCGTTCTCATGAAATTACTTCTGGCTGTGCCTATCCCTCTGGTTTCAGCATTGTATCCGTATCTTCTCTTTTCATTTGTCCTGAGTAGACAAACATGGCTATTTGTTCTAATTCGGAGATGCCGGTGTTGGACTGGGGTGTACAAAGTTAAAAATCACACAACACCAGGTTATAGTCCAACACGTTTAATTGGAAGCACACTAGCTTTCGGAGCGACGCTCCTTCATCAGGTGATTGTGTGAAGGAGCGTTGCTCCGAAAGCTAGTGTGCTTCCAATTAAACCTGTTGGACTATAACCTGGTGTTGTGTGATTTTCTATTTGTTCTAGTGTGACACCATCCACTTCAATCTTCACTCCAGATTCTTCTGCTTTATTTCTTCTGACTAGTATTTTTAAAATCTCTTTGCTATTTATACACAGCCCACATTCTAATCTTCTGCATTTTATTTGATCTACCATATTTTATAGGGCCTCTACTGAATTTGCAAATAGCTCTATGTCATCGGCATAGACCAGGTTTAACATTTCCTTGCCTTCAATCTATTTATCCAGAGCCTATAGTAAGCATTGGGTTAAAAGACGGACAATCTGGTAAATTCCAAGTTAGGTTGGCTGTGTACATTCTTCAAAATTATTCAATGTGTCCACAGAACAAATTTCCAAGGGAACTTTGCCAATGTTTTCTTTTTAAGTACACACCCAATTTGATTCAATCCACATGGAATTCACAAATGACTGAAGACGCTGGATACTGCAAAAAGTTATGGACCCTCTCAACATTCCAGCAATAGTGCTGAAGACATGTGCTCCAGAACCAGCTGCACCTCTAACTAAGTTGTCCCAGTACAGTTACAGTTCTGGCACACACCCAACAACGTGGAAAATTGCCCAGGCACACTAGTCCACATAAAGCAAGACAAATCCAACTAGTACACTTACCACCCAATCAGATTACTCTTGTTCATCAGCAAAATGGTGGAAAGGATCTATCAAGCAGCTCTTACTCAACAATAACCTGCTCATGAGCGCTCAGTTTGGATGCCATCAGGACCATTCAGTCTTGACCACATTGTAGCCTTGGTTCAAACATGGTCAAAGGAGCTGCACTCTAGTGGGGAAGTGACTGTTGCACTAAACATCAAGGACACTTGCATCACGAGGTGTTAGTAAAACTGGAATCAATGGGGGAAAACTCTTTATAAGTTAGAATTATACAGAGGACAAAGTTAGAAAGTTATAGTTGTTGCAGGTAAATCATTTCCATTAGAGGACATCTCTCAAGAGTTCCTCAGGGCGCTGGCCCAGGCCGAACCAATCTTCAGCTATTTCATCAATTATCTTCCCTCTATAATAAAGTCCAAAGTGAAACAATTCATGAAGATTGTATCATATTCAGTACCATTTGCAACTCCTTAGATCTGAAACTGTCTATGCCCATGTGTTGCAAGATCTGAAAAACATCCAAACAAGTGGTAAATCAGATTTGCATAACAAAAGTGCCAGACAATGACAATCTCCAACAAAAGACAATCTCATCATTTCCCCTTGATATTCAATGGCATTATCATCACTGAATCCCCTAATACCAACAACTTGATAGTTAAACTTAATTGGACCAGCTATGAAATTTTGTGCTTCTAAGCGCATAATAGAGGCAGTGAATTCTGTTGTGAGAGACCCACCTCCTTATTCTTTGAAGCCTGTTCACCATCTACAAGGGATAAGTCAGGAGTGTGGTGGAATACTCCCGACTTACCTGGATAAGATTAGCTTCCACAAAATCAAGGACCTTGACACTATCCAGGATAAAGCAGCCAGCTTGATTGGTACTCCAAACAACACCTTCAATATTGATTCCCTCCACTACTAATGCACAATGGCAGCAGAGTGTACCATTTACAAGATGGCACTGTAACAACCTACCAAGACTTCTTAAAAAGCAGCTTCCAAACACATGACCTCTACAATTTAGAAGTACAAGGGCAGCACATACATGGGAACACCATAGACCTACAAGGTCTCCTCCAAGCCTTTCACACCTTGAATTGGAACAATATCAAATTTGATGTAACTGGGCCAAAATGCTGGAATTCCATCTTTAACATTGCTGTGATTGAACCTACACTTTGACTGTGGCAGTTTAAGAAGCTGGCTCACCACAACTTTCTCAATGACAATTAGGGATAGGTAATAAGATCTAGCCTCTATTTTTTTAAAATCCAATTTCTTGTTGAAACACTGTATTGCCTCTGCTTCCACTGTTCTTTCAGGGAGTCCATTCCAAGTCATAACAACTTACTGTAGAAAACAACTTCACCTTATGTGTCCTCATTTTCCAATTATTTTCAGTCTGTAACCTCCAGTTGTCAATTTGCCCAACAGTGCAAATATTCTCTCCAAGCTATACATTTTATTCTTTGCTTAACAAAGAAACATTATTCATGTAATGCAATTGGTAAGGGTCAAGAAACATAACTTAATCATGGATTGAACTTCTGTTTGATTACATTTGAGTCTAGATTAGAGTGGTGCTGGAAAAGCACAGCAGTTCAGGCAGCATCCGAGGAGCAGTAAAATCGACATTTCGGGCAAAAGCCCTTCATCAGGAATACAGGCAGAGAGCCTGAAGGGTGGAGAGATAAGTGAGAGGAGGGTGGGGATGGTCTCTCCACCCTTCAGGCTCTCTGCCTGTATTCCTGATGAAGGGCTTTTGCCCAAAACGTCGATTTTACTGCTCCTCGGATGCTGCCTGAACTACTGTGCTTTTCCAGCACCACTCTAATCTAGATTCTGGTTTATAGCATCTACAGTCGTTTTTACCTGATTACATTTGAGGCAAGGAAACAGTTTCACTGTTTTATTGCTGTTATCCACCCTTGCTAGTGAAGAGCAAAATACAATGGTAAGTGATCTGTTGGTGGACAATTAAGTAGTTCCCTTCTCTGGTTTCTTTTGTGCATTCTAAGCTTTAGTTCCAGCAGAATAATTGTCTTCCGGCAGTAAGAAAGAAGACATCTTTGAAATGGAATAATTTTCTAAATCACAAAGAACAAATATTCCACTAAATTAGATCCTAAAGATTGCATTTTTTTGTAGAAATTTTCTGAACCATCCCTATTTCAAAAGAATTAATTGCATTTTACTGTGTGTGGTTGCCTGAAGTTTTCATTGACAGGCAATTTTTACTTATTCTCTTGTTACTGGCCCTTGTGGATTCTGTGTTCATAATAATATTTCATTGGCTCATGGGAGGACACTAAAGAATGAAGAACAACCTAGTTTAGTAAATAAATGATTCTCGGAAAACAACATGGCAGGTTTATTGAGAAAACCTGTTGAACTAATCTCTGATGTAACATGGACGGAATACTCAGAGATTGAGTTTTCAGTGTGTGATTGACTCAAATTCTATTGATCATTTGAATGATCTCTGTGTCCAGTCAATGCATACAATACTGTTCATTGGCTGGATCCATCAGTAGCGGGAGCAAAGCAATGAGAAACTAGCATCAACTAAAGCAAACCTGCAAGCCCAGTTCTGAGGAAGGGTCACTGGATTCGAAATATTGACTGTATTTCTCCCCACAGATACTGCCAGACTGGATGAGATTCTCCAGCACTTATGGTTTTTGTTTCAGATTTCCAGCATCTACGATTCTTATTTTATTAAAGCAAGCTCGCATTGCTTAAAGCATAGTGACAGGAGCATGTGTTAGGAATTGGGTCAAATCTGACCTGGAAAAGCGGGAATGCCAAAATATGGGAGCTAGGTTTTCAAACTCTGGAGGACAAAGTAAAGGAAATGAATACATATATCCACAGAAAAATAGGAGGTCTTCCTGAGACTTGCTCATGGGCATTTGAATGGGATAGACCTGGAAATCATTAGCAAGATTTAAGCTCTGAATACCTCAATATGGTGTCACAGGAGGTTCAATGAGTTCACATGAATGGCCAGCGTAATTGAATGCTTCATCATACCTACAGCACTACTGGCCTTAAACCACTGCTCAATTTGTTGTACCTATAGCAATCTCTATCAAACAGAACTCATATTTAACAAGATATTCTCTACACCATCTTCACACAATTACCACTGTTGTTTGCCTTAGGCTCCCATGTTTCACTTATTGCCATCTTTTCAATATAACGATACACATCAGCTAAACAGATTGCTCAGCATTTCACTGACATACTTACCTCTCTCTTGCATGAAAGAGTTGCAGACAACTGGAGACAACAGGAACCAACCAGAGGTGTGAATGCATGTTCTAAAGTATATGGAGGAGATAATACTGGCTATTGAAAGTCTTTGGGAAAATCATTGCTGAGCTTGTGGTTAATGTTGGAACTAAAACCATTGACAGAAGGCTCTTAGCTCATCTCATTCTTTTAATTCTTTTCTTTCATCCCACAATGTCTTCTGATTTCCAAGATGCAGGTTGTGTAAGAATGCACCACTTACCTTCTCCTGTTCTTCTACACAACCTTATCCATGTGTCTTGCTCCTTTCAACCAGGCTGGGCAATGGAGGAGCACCACAAAGAGAGAGAAAATGACAGCATAAAACCTTCACTAGATTGTACTGTTAGAGCCACCAGCTCAGATAGTGTTACTACCGGTATCTAGGAGGATCAATGAGAGGCAGGATCTCCATATGTTAGACACTGGGCCAGAATAAGGACTAAGGGCCAGATTTCACTCAGGATCCACTGCAGAGGGCTCAGATGAAGATTTTGTTGGGGCAGCATTTAAAAGGATGTGTAAGATTTCACAGCCAACCATAAAGCAACCGCCAGATTGCCAGGTTGTTGACTGTCTCCCCAAACTCCTCTCACTGAGGAAAATGTGACAGTCGCTCCATGAAATACACATGATGCTGCTGTCCTCCTTCAGTATTTGTGCTCTCACCCTGGTATTCCCTTGGTCTGTCCTGTCAGCCAACTAACGCAGACCGTGCCAACCGTACAGAAATGGTGCCTTGTGTAGCTGGGACTTCAAGGTCCAGGGATGTATGAATCATTCTGTAAGGCATCTGAAATTCAGCAGCCTTCCACCAACAACACTGTGACCAATGGGTGGCACTATGTAAGAATGCCACCACTGGTAAAGGCACATGAAGAAACTGGCAGTAAGGGAATGCACAAAGATATTTAATTAACTTTTGTAAGCAATATGGTGTGCTGTCATTTGTAAATTCAGGTTAGAATGTTTATTTCACGATGGCTTTACTTTTTGCATTGTTAACAAGCAAGAAGTCAGTGACAAGGGATGATGTGAGACTGTTGATGAATGGGAGCATTGAGTTGCATTGGTTGATGAGCCTGATCAGAAGGTGGCTATCAAATGTACCCCCTCCTTCCTCTTCCTCACCCTTCTGCTCTTTAGCTGCTCACTGTATAGATTGTATAGGTCGAGGTGAAAGTGCGGACTGCAGATGCTGGAGATCAGCGTCAAGATTAGAGTGGTGCTGGAAAAGCACAGCAGGTCAGGCAGCATCCGAGGAGCAGGAAAATCAAAGTTTCGGGCAGGAGCCCTTCATTTCCCTGATGAAGGGCCTTTGCCCGAAACATCGATTTTCCTATTTCTCAGATACTGCCTGACTTGCTGTGCTTTTCCAGCACCACTCTAATCTTGACTATATCAAGGTTTATCCCTTCATGAGGATGGGGTTGATCAGTGCACAACAGGCCACCGCTGACCTTGACTCCTGCACTGCCAGATACTGCAGGCCTCCTCCAGAGCAGTCCCTGCGGCTGAAGCATTCCTTCAGCACACCAGCCCTCTGTTCTATCACATTGCATGTGGCAGCATAGCTTTTCATTGGAAGTACATTGTGACGATGCTGTTCCTTTAACAAAGTTATGTTCTCCTTGTTTTTTTTTCAGAGAGGTCATAACAGACACAGACTCCGAAAAGTCTGGGCTTGGATGAGTTTTAAGGCCAATTTGATTATAGTTGACAGAGAATGCCTCACGCAAAAGGCTTTCACGTTTAAAAGAAAACCACTTGTACAATGAGAGGGGAGTGATTTGTTCTCCCAGCTCAGCTTACCTTTGGTTTAGTTTGGTTTTTAGCGGTAGAGTTAGAAGCTGCTGGACCCAAAGAAGCAGGTCGCTACTGATCCTCCCTCTCTCTGACATCTCTTCTGTCCCGGTGTTTGATTTTATCTTTTGTGCCAGAGCATGATTATGGGGATTGTTGCAGGTGTTTAGAACAGCATCATTAAGTTGGTATAATCTGTTGGTCTTCAGATAGATGAAGTGATTCTGTATTCTGTTCTCTTTTGTTCGTGTTTCATTTGGTAATCTTGTAAATAAACTCTGTTTTGTTTGAAACTAAGTGGGTTGACCAGCTGCATCACTCCTGGAATATCCACAATACACCTGCTTAAGACAACGAGCAAAGTTAGGGTCTGGGCTACCTTCTTGAAATGTTTTGAGAGGGTCTGGCCTGGTCCATAACAACATGTTGGCATGATGTGTGTGCACCAGGGTCATGAGTCAACCCAACAAAAGAATAGCCCTTGTCACCCAATAACCAACCTCTGGCTTCTCACATTGGTTAAAATTCAGCTGGCACAATGGATTATCACAGAATGGAAGTATTGTGACTGCTCATACAGGGATTGACTTCCATAATTCTCTGCACATGGTCACACAGCAGTCAGGGATTGAGCAAACTGAATAATCCCTTGTGATCCCAGTGCTGTATAGGGCTGAGGTGACATGTAATTCCTGCCAAGTGTACAATTCAAGACACCCTGCCCATTGGAGAAGCTGATATTATTTGTGAAGCAGAATGTTCACACCAGCTGCCTATCTCTGACAAAAGAGATTAAAATGTAACAGCTTCCATTAAATTGAGGGCCTCAGTGACCTCCCTTAGTGGATGACAAATTGGGAGATTTTCCAAATGTCTCCATCTCAGCTAGAAACATAGAAGTTAATGTCAGGCTCACAGTTGTAGTCATTGGGAATGCATTCCTTGCTCTACACTGAGCTCTGGCTGCAATAATTGTTAAGTTTCAGTCAGGACATCCTACTGAGGTGCAGATATTTTGTATACTATTCCTTGCTGAAATTCAGATAGAAGACGTAGGAGGACTCTGGGCTGAAATGGTCTCATGTTGAGACCACTTCTCCCCCCTACCTCCTCTGTCTTCCAGGGGTTAGTCCTACACTGCGTTTCCTCTTTTCATTCTTGAAGTTATTATGCGTTCCATGTCTGTGAGCAGCTACAGAAACCTTGAAATTTGCAGAAGTTCTTCAGCACCTGGCACACTACTTGATGCAGACATTTGCAATTTGTAAAACTGCAGCAACTACTAGAAGAAATCAGCTATCAATTAATCCTAAATAATTGATAAACCTTTAAAATAGTGCCTGAGGGGTGTCCTTCAGGCTGCTGAATATGTGTTCAGCTGTGTGAGGTTAACAGAGAAGTTTGTTTAGAGTTTTGAACTCCAAAATGGCACCACTGACATCAAATCAGTTGTAATTTGATTGACACCATTATCTCTCTGCTGTGTCTACTTCTGGCTTGCAGTTGCCTGGTAGAAATGAACACACATATATTACTTCCTGCATCTGGATTGAAGTGGCAAGGTATCATTCAACTAGAGCAGTCGCACAACTCTGAAATCAGTAAGAAAAAAATATGCCAGTCTAGAATGAGCATGTGAAGAGGGAGGTCAAGATACTACACGAGAGCACTATATTTGATACTATGTAAAAATGTAAATAAAGGAGTTTTACTCAGAGCAATTATACAGCAGCCTTAGGCATGGTCTATATTCAGATTTACCTACAGCCTGAGATTCTCCAGACCAGTATCTCATTGTGCAGCTAACAGTATCATCTCAAAACACAAGATAAAGCACCCGCCTCATTTTATGAGAGCGGGTCTGAAATCGTTGTGATGACAGGCCTCTGCACTTTGCAGAGCAAAGGTTCGACAGAACACAGCACATGATAATGGAACAGGAAATCCTTTTTGGGACATACCATAGCATTGCACTGGAGCAGTCCAGGCAAAAGAATCTCATCGTTAGGAAGCAATGATTAGATCAACCTGCAGCAGATATTATAATGTTTCCTGGTTGCAGTGTGAGGGCTCTTGACCAGTGTTGTGAATGGATAACCCTTGTCTATGAGGGTCAATTCAGGAAGGTGTGTGGGGTTGCTGGTATAGCTATGGAGTGCTGGAATGTATGTGTGTCATGACCGCTCTCAGGAGAAAAGCATAGAGATGAAGGCTGTGCTTTCCAAATTTCACCCACATAGTAGTTATGTTCGTCTATTTAGATGGCAGCAGATTCTGGACAACTTTATTGACAACAGTTAAATCAGTAAAACTACTGACATAAATACATTGTGCTTAGCCATTTAAAAAAAAGAGATGAAGTATTCACATTGCTAGGAAAAAGTGCTTCTGTGATAAAATGTAATCCTATTGAAGACAGTAAGTGCTGAAGCTGCTGTGTGCTGCATGACATTCAAAATGGTAATTAAATATAAAGGTCAATAGAACATAAATATTAGATTAAAGTACAGAGATGGTGTTGCCATGGGATCCCCTCAAGGCCCTGCTTTCAATAACATTTTTGTCAGTTTTCCATGAGAAGTAGATCTTCAGTGGAATGACTACTAGCCTTATACCCATTGCATTTATTGGGTATGTAGATGACACAGTTTTATATTTGCCGGATTTAACATTTTCCTTACACACATTAATACTCTAACCTGAACTCAAAGTTACTTTCCAAACGGAATTGTCAAGCCAGCTCCCATTCATCAACTTGCTTGTTGAGAATCATGCCAATCAGCCCTTGCTTGCAAAACACAGGAAGTAGTGACCAATATTAGATGTGATTCTGCTATTAGACAAAATTTACTAAATAATGCTGACTCCTGCTAAGGTTAACATGAAATCACTTTCGTCAGTTGGAATTACAAATGAGATTTATTTGTATATGTCAGAAGCTATATTTATTCATAAATAGGATCCTGTTCTTCATCAGCAGAACTAGATGTCCACACATTTCACCTCTTTCATTTAAAAAAAGAGTTATGGAGACTGACATTCCATATTGCATTCCCCATGGCAACACATTGACGAATCAGCATTGACTTACTTAGTTTGCATTTAATCAGTTAACTAAGACATTTAACAGTTCCTGCTGATCTCCTGCCATGCTATATAAAGTGAATTTTCCCTTCTAAATAGGATTTCTTGTGTTTCAGTCCTGATGAGTGCATGGTGAAACCATGACTTCATGTCTCCTTTTAGCAATATTTAAGTTCTGGTACTACTGGCAGTTATTGGAATAAAGTACAACACAGTAAATAACAGTTCAAGGAAAAGAGAAGGGACATGCTTATGGGAACATTACTGCTTAATAAAAAAGGAAAAGCCAGTTTCAAGAATGAACATATCTCTGTTAATGGATGTTTAATTGATTTTTACTTCACCTGTGCAATTCTCAGGGACAGTAAGACAGACTTAGATAATGGAAGTTAGGCAGTGGATGAAAAATTAACTGATGTTCCTGTTCCAGGAAGTGAGAAGAAGTCATTTTTCATGTAATGGCATCTGCTGTGTGATTGCTTATATTAAAATCTGTCTGATAATCTACTTGCAATACCTCTTCTTCTGTTTGAAATTCATGAGGTCATGCATCACTGTCTTCGGTCTGTATTTGAAATCAATTCACTGCATAAACTTGCTTTGCCTACAATCCCAGCTTCCATTCTTTACTTTCATAATAAGCACTTCGAAAGAGAGAGGTGTTAGTACGTGATTGTAATCTTAAAACATATGAACAAAAGTTGTCTTAATTACTTGCCACTGATGTTGCTGTTCCCATTAATGATGGCAGCCCTGATTTTAACTGGTGTGTAGGAAGCAGCTATAATACTCTAGAGCCCTGTGCTGGCCAGTCACCTGGAGAAGCCTGAAAATAAAGAGAATCAGCAGAGTGATGGGTGACCATATATCTCCTCTTCCACAATCATTGCCCTTGTTTAAGTAACACAACTGATGAAACCAAATGGACCAACTCATCCTGGGACACTTCCAGATCTACATCTAAACCTTCAACCTTCTCCAGGCTGTAGAACACCCCAAGTGGGGGGAGGGGCTTCATTATTTATTCACGGGATGAGGGCATGGCTGGCAAGGCAGCATTATTTGCCCATTCTTAATTGCCCTGATGGCAGATAAGGGTCAATCAGATTGCTGTGAGTCTGGAGTCATCTATAGGCCAGACCAGGTAAGGATGATAGTTTTCTTCCCTAAAGAACATTAGTGAACCAGACGGGTTTTTCTGACAAATGACAATGGTCATCATTAGATTCTTAATTCCAGATACTTTTTATTGAATTCAAATTCCACCATCTGCTGCTGTGGGATTCGAATCTGGGTCCCCATAATATTATCTGGCTGTTTGGATTAACAGTCCAATAATAAGACAACTAGGCCATCGCCTCCCCCAGCATCATGAATTAAGACTTTGGGGCCGCGAGTAAGGAAGGTAGTAATGGCTGCGATGGAGCTGTGATGACATGTGCCTTTAAAGAGGTTTGGTCTGGTCCATAACAAACCTCGGATTGACATGTAACAACTGCTCTCCCACTCTAACACACAGGTATTTACCTTTCATTGCTCCAACTTCTCATCCCCAACTTGTATTCCTGATGAAGGGCTTTTGCCCGAAACGTCGATTTTACTGCTCCTCGGATGCTGCCTGAACTGCTGTGCTCTCCCAGCACCACTGATCCAGAATCTGGTTTCCAGCATCTGCAGTCATTGTTTTTACCACTCTCACCGTTCTCAGTGAGGGGTCACAACAGTCTTTATGTCACGTAATGGGAAAAAGTTGGGAAGCACTGTTGCTGGGGAATATTTTTGCGAGAGGAATAGACACTGTTCCATGCAGCCAAACGTATGTCAGTGCCAGTGTTCAGGACGTCTGCTCAGGGCTGGACTAGAAGTTAGAATGGGGGGGGCGTTCAGTTATCATGGTCCATATATGTGCCAAAGTCATGGGCAGGACAAGGAAAGTGGTTTTGCATAGGAAGCATAAGGAGCTGGGAACCAAGGGGAAGGGGATAATCTCAAATGCAGTCATATCTGGATTATTATCTAAACCACATGCCAATTGGTAAAGGGGACATAAAATCAGTGAAATTAATGCATGTCATTGGGAGAAATGGTTCTGGTTTATGGAGGACTGGCATCTATGCTAGGATAAGTGAGAGTTGTATGCCTTTGAACTCTGCGAGGACCAGTGCTCTGGGGAAGGAGAGAGGCTTTAAACTAAACAATGCAGGTGAGGGATCAAATTTGTATAAATGTAACAAATTAAGGAGTAGAGTCAAGGCAGGAGAGCAAAATAGTATTCAGAGAAATGAAAGTCAGAGAATGACAGAAAAAAACTGAAAGAATAAACCTAGGAACATATCAACAGTCAAGATTAACTGTAACAAAGGTAACAAAAACTCAAGGTTCTATATCTGAATGTGTATATCATTCATAACAAAGTGAACAAATGAAACCACACATTGAAGTAAATAAATATAATCTGATAGCCATTGCAATGGCATGCTGCTGGATGATAACGAGTGGTTCCTGAGTACTGAGGGACAGTTGCAGAGGAAAACACTAAGTAAAGTATGTGTTGGCCCTCTGTGTGCGATTTTGCTAGATAATGATAATAATGCAGAAATGATGGATGAAATAAACAAGATTTTGCCGCTTTCTTCAATATAGAAGATTAAAATAGTGTTTCAGTAACAGCTATAAATCAGGAGGTGGGAAAGGCAGAGGAACTTGGTGGAATCAAAATTGTGAGGGAAGCTGTACTGAGCAAACTGATGGTGCTGTGGGCTGACAAATCCCTAGATGCTGATGGAATCCATCAACAGGTCTTCATAGAGATTGCTGATAAGGTGGTTGATATGTTGGTGTAGATGTAGATGTTGGAAAGGTTACTTGGAACTGGCAAGTATCAAATATAACCCACTATTCAGGAAGGGATGGAGGAAGGAAACAAGATACTATAGACTAGTTAGCTCGACATCTGTCATCGGGAAGATGTCAGAACTGATCATTAAAACTTTGAAAAGTCTGAGATAATTGTTAAGAATCAGCATGGTTTTATGAAAGGGAAATCAAATTTAATCACTTTAAGAAATTTATTTGAAGGAAGCAAATGAACTGTGAATAATCAGGAAGGTACAAACAATGACTGCAGATGCTGGAAACCAGATTCTGGATTAGTGGTGCTGGAAGAGCACAGCAGTTCAGGCAGCTTCCGAGGAGCAATAAAATTGACGTTTTGGGCAAAAGCCCTTCATTAGTAATAAAGGCAGAGAGCCTGAAGCGTGGAGAGATAAGTGAGGGGAGGGTGAGGGTGGGGAGAAAGTAGCATAGAGTACAATAGGTGAGTGGGGGAGGG
>NC_057714.1:46823941-46836802 GCF_004010195.1 Chiloscyllium plagiosum | reverse complement strand
GGTGTGGGTGTCTCGGAGATGTTCCCTAAAGCGCTCTGCTAGGAGGCGCGCAGTCTCCCCAATGTAGAGGAGACCGCATCGGGAGCAACGGATACAATAAATGATATTAGTGGATGTGCAGGTAAAACTTTGATGGATGTGGAAGGCTCCTTTAGGGCCTTCGATAGAGGTGAGGGAGGAGGTTTGGGCGCAGGTTTTACAGTTCCTGGGGTGGCAGGAGAAGGTGCCAGAATGGGAGGGTGGATTGAAGGCGGACGTGGACCTGACCAGGTAGTCACGGAGGGAACGGTCTTTGTGGAAGGCGGAAAGGGGTGGGGAGGGAAATATATCCCTGGTGGTGGGGTCTGTTTGGAGGTGGCAGAAATGTCGGTGGATGATTTGGTTTATGCGAAGGTTGGTAGGGTGGAAGGTGAGTATCAGGGGCGTTCTGTTCTTGTTACGGTTGGAGGGGTGGGGTCTGAGGGCGGAGGTGCGGGATGTGGATGAGATGCTTTGGAGGGCATCTTTAACCACCTGGGAAGGGAAATTGCGGTCTATAAAGAAGGAGGCCATCTCTTGTGTTCTGTAGTGAAACTCGTACTCCTGGGATGGCCTCCTTCTTTATAGACCGCAATTTCCCTTCCCACGTGGTTAAAGATGCCCTCCAAAGCATCTCATCCACATCCCGCACCTCCGCCCTCTGTACTGAATGCTGCTTAGAAGGCTCAGGGAGTATCTGATTGAAACTTACAGAATACTGAGAGACCTGGATAGAGTGGAGGGGGAGAAGATGTTTACACAAATAGAAGTGGTATGGTGGTTCAGAGGTTAACACTGCTGGGTTCAATTCCAGCCTTGGGCGACTGTGTGTGTAGAGGTTGCATGTTCTCCCCATGTACGTTTCCTCCAAGTGCTCCATTTTCCTCCCACAATCCAAAGATGTGCAGGTTAGGTGGATTGGCCATGCTAAATTGCCCATAGTCTTCAGGGATGTGTAGGTTAGGTGCATTAGCCATGGGAAAATGCAGGGATGGGTCTGGGTGGAATTCTCTTCAGAGGGTTGGTGTGGACTTGTTGGACCAAATGGCTTGTTTCCACACTGTAGGGATTCTATAGCGTGATTAGGACTCCAAGGCATAGCCTCAGAATGAGAGGACGACCCTTTGAAAATAAGATGAGAAGGAATTTTTCAGCCAGAGGCTAGGGAATGCAATGCTGCAAAAAGGTCAAGTCATTGGGTATCTTAAAGGCAGAAATAGATAGGTTCTTGATTAGTAAGGGGATCAAAGGTAATGGGGAGAAGGCAGGAGAGTGGGGTTGAGAAACATATCAGCAATGATCGAATGGCAGATCTGACTCAATGGACCAAATGGTCTAATTTTGCTCCTATATCTTATAGCCTTATGGTGTAGGGCAAAATATATTAGCATGGAAGGAAGATTAGCTGGCTAGCAGAAAACAGCGATTGTGCATAAATGAGTCTTTTTTTTGATTAGCAGGACTATGGAGTCCCATAGGTCTTTGCACTGGGGCCTCAGATTTTTACAATTTATATCAATGACTTAGATGATGATAGTGAAGATATGGTAGCAAAGTTTGTAGATTACATAAAGTGAAATATGTTGTGAAAAGGACAAAAAAAATTTACAAATAGTGGGCAAAAATTTAGCAAATGGAGCATAAAATGGGAAAATACAAACTTGTGCACTTTGGCAGGATGAATGAAAAGGCAGAGTATTACATAAATGGCGAATGACTGCAGAATTCTGAGGTGCAGAGAGATTTAGATGTTCTGGTGTATGAAACTCAAGAAGTTAGTTTTCATGTACAGCAAGTAACTACGAAGGGTAATTGATTGCTATCCTTTGTTATGGCAGTAATTGACCATAAGAGTAGATGTTATGCTCCAGTTATATAAGGCATTGATGGGATCACATCTTGAGTATTATGTGCAGTTTTGGTCTCCTTATTTAGTGAAGGATATAAGGACATTGAAGATGGTTCATATTGGTTTCTGGATTGAGCAGGTTGTCTCTTGAGGAAAGGTTGGGCTTGTTTACACCAGACTTTGCAAGAGCAAGGGATGATTTGGTTGAAGTGAATAAAACCTTAAATGGTCTTGACAAGGTGAACATGAGAAAGTTGTTTCATCCTATGGGTAAGTCCAGAACTACAAGTTAGAATGGAGCTGAGAAGGTTTTTTTTCTCTCTTGGAGGTTGTGCGTCTTTGGAATTCTGCCTCAAAAGCCAGCAGAGGTGAGATAATTAAATATCTCAAGGGAAGGGAATATTAGGTTATTGGGATTAAGGGGGAATGTGGAATTTGAAACAAATAAATCTGCCATGGTCTAATTGAATGTTTGAACAGGCTCCAGGGCTAAATGGTTTACTTCTGCTCTGTAGGAGGATTGCCCTTCAATTTGGGGGGGTTCAGGACTATAGTCACCTCCTGTGAAGTTAATCATTCATGAGGAATTTTCAGTTAGTTTACTCCATTTGTTAAGAAGCAACAAGTTTAAACATTATACATTATACATTATACAAGTTTAAACGTTAAACAAATAAAAGTATACCATCGGTGACAATTGAGAAATGGTCCACTGATACCAGAGGATGAACAGGCAGGGTGTTAATCTCATTGACGTTGTGAAAGCAGCATCATGCTCTTGAATTGAAGTGTTAGGGAACTCTTCAACAGATCTTCATCCTCCTCTTCTGGTCAATCTTCTATCTGAAGATGACCCCTACCTGACAAGAACTGCTGGGTGATGAATTGGCCTGCCTCTGTCTCTGAGCACTTCTTGATATCACCTATTTCTCGACGCAGGTATTTTATGCTGTGTCAATTGTCCATTTGAATCATTGTAGCCAATGGACAGGCATCATCTACTCACAACATCAGGATAACAATTGCCCACATTCGTCTTAAGATCAGTTTTTGTTGCTTCCTAGGAGCAAACCTTTGATTTTCCTAAATGCTGCATTTATTGATTGTTTCCATGACTGCTTTGATTGCAGTGAATTGTCCCTGATAGATGGTATTTAACTTACACCTAATCAGCAAGGCAGCATGTGTACAATTTATGGTAAAACACTTGTGTGGCTTTTAGCCCACTTCCATGAGTTTGGAGTCAAGATAGACTGACTGGGGAAATGGCAAAGCCAAGGACTGTCTTCAGGCTTGGACTTCTTTATAACACTGCTCATTACATATTAAGACTAATTACTACAATACAGATATTTAGAAATACAGCAGGCTCTAAAGTTACAAAGTATTGGAAGATTATTCCATAAGGCTGCATTGCTAACACATCAGAGCATGAATCTGAACACACTTGAACTTTCAATATATCCTGGCAAAAGTAAGGTGTGTGTCCATTTGAGTCGTGCTAACAGCACAGGTGTGGTTTATTGCATATGAACAATGAAAACCTTTCTGATTCAGCAGTTAGTAGCTTCATACACCTACTGCCTTATATGACTTGGTGCACTTCACAGGCTTCTCTGGATGTGTTTCTCTTTTCCTGCCTCCCTGTGGAATTAACCCTGCCCACAATGTGTCTTTTATGCCCAGTGAGGAACAGCTCTGTGATATCATCACAACTTTGTTCCAGGGTACTATTAAACCCTTGGAATAACTGACCAGCAAGCTGTTACATGCATCTGCTGTGTATAATTCCTGACCAAGGAGTTGTAACTTTTACCTAACAGATTCCACATTAGATTTTCTCCTTTCCTGCTAACATCAGCAGATCAATGCAATCTGTTCCGTTGATGGATGTGTATACTGTCAAGGCTTGTAACATTAATAGCAACTCTGCAACCTCAATAAATTCACCAATGTATTTTATTTGAAGAAGCAGCAGACCTGAGCCCATAAAACTATAGTAACCTTTATCTGTTGCAATATTAACATAATAAACTTACTGTCATCTTCTTTATTGCTGGTTTCTGGCTGTCACTTTACTGTGCAAAGTATTCCTGTGAGTACACATTCTATAATGATTCCCTCTGTTGTCAGTTTGCTGTTAATATTTGTTTCTGGCTTCCATTCCAAGATCAATTTCAAAACTGCAGTAGTAAGCAATATAAATTGTGAATGACTCACTTATTTAAGATGAGTTTAGTGCCATACTGGAATAGAGCTTCAGTCCTTTCATTTTGTGTCCTCTCCTTCGCTATGAGCTTAATGTCACCTTTCAAGCATCACTGTGTTCCTTTTACTCAATAACATTTTGCGATAAACGTTTGTTGGAGCATATTCTCTCAGCGTCCCTTGTAAACTGCAACAAGAGTGGAATTATATCAACTATCCTCCAGGTAACTCTAAGGAGGTGTTCACAAGCCTGGGAACATATTTATGAAACAAAGTTTATTCAGTGTTGTACCCCATTTATCTACAGCAAATTTATCAGCAGGAAAATCAGGCACACACTAGCCCCAGTATTCCGAGCTAAGTATCATATTGAATGTGACCGTGAGAAAGACATAAAACTGAAAATTGATGGAGAAATACAGCAGGTTTGGCAGCATCTGTGGCGAGAAAGTAGAGTTAACATTTCAAGTGCAGTGACTCTTCATCCAAACCAATAGCAGATAGGAAGAAGTAGTATTTATGCTCAAAGATTGGGGGGAGGGGTGGGGATGATGTAGCTGGGGAGGTTGGGAGGTGAGTGGGCAGGCGGTAATAGAGCTCAGATTAGACCATCAATTCTCCATTGTCAGCAGTGTCACTGGGAGTAGTGGCTGCTGCCAGTAAAGTTCAATAAAGTCCAGTAAAGTGTGGATCTGTGCTGGATCCCGAGATATAGGCAGGATGAGTCTGCGTAGGGTGGGGAAAGGACATTGACGGTAAAGCGCAGTGAGTGTGGTTTTAACAGCCTTCCCCCTTCCTGGTATCGGCTGCCAGGTCTGCTCAACTAAATTCTGTCAAATGCATTGTAGAGGTTAAAGGTTACAAAAGAGCAGCTGGAAAGTTTTTGACCATTGAATGACCCACCTGCTGATGCAAACACGAGGCCAAGCATTGTTACCACTGCCCCTGTATGAGGCAGACACACTGTCGGGTGGCTTGGAGACTAGAAATAGGTCAATAAGTCCATTCGAGGGCTGGGGTGACCCAACGGGACAGTGGCACAGTTATGTTGCTCAGCATCTCTTTTTCCTCTGTCATCCCCATCCTGATTTAACTGCACGCTTAAATTTTAAAAATCCATATGTTTACAGTGGAATTTTGTTAACATACCAATAAGTTTATATGTTCCTGAAGAACAGGAAACCAGGTAACTAGCGTGGCAGTAGGGGAGAGGAGAGGTCAGTTTGTTCAAAGGGGGCATTACATGCATATATTGGATTGACACGACTTCCTGTAGTGGACAGGCAATTTTAAAAATAAACATTGGCTATGCAAATTCAAACAGAAGATTGAATTTAGTCAGATTGTAAGTGGTCCTTCCACAGGTTCTAAAAGTGGGGCCTAACTCCAAGCAGCAGGGCTTGGGACTAATACCTAATGGTGGATTGACCTATTGGGTCTGATCAGAGGGTCAGCAGTATGGCAGCTCCATCACTGGCCATAGCCACTGCTTATGCCAGAGTACAAAGAAGAGGACACCTCTATAATGAGACTTCCTCACAGACAAGTTAAGTTTGTTTCAGCCTGAGTCAGGTGGACAGTCCCGAGCAATTGGACATGGTAGGCAGAGGTAGTTATATTCCAGCATTGGTATAATGGATGAGGAGAAGCCATTGTGATTCTGGGCCCCTCTGTTGGCCATGAGACTGCCAAAAAGGAGGGCACACACCCAGACACTGGCTAGAGCACTACTAATCATTTCCTAGTGGTCTTTCCAGGTGACAATAGAAGACCATACTCCTGAAGTGCTCACTGCTGGCAATGTGGTGTGGTACAAAAGCTCTGTCATGTAGGACATGCCCCTAATACTGGTCCTCTTATCCCACAGAGACATGTGAGTTATAGTTTTGTTCACTGCATGATTGTCCCAGCTAAATCAGCATGAGGTTAGTCTGCTGCCCTGACTGGGGCAGATCAACAGGGACAGACGTTAATTAAAACACTCACTTAGTGTCTTTAATAGCAGGACAGGTGGATGAATTGAGACACATGCACATGAGGGCATGGACAGTTACATGAACACTCTCCAGTCATTGTGGTCTTGGGGTAAAGGTTTTCAGATCCCTCAGGATTGTGAGGTTGTCAAGTGCACTTACACATACACATACCATCTCCACATGCCCAGTCATCTGCAAGAGATACTGAGAAGCCCTGCAGTGGTGGTCGAGTGAAATCAGAGATAGGGCTGTGAGTCTGGAAACCGTCGGTCATACATCTGCATGGTTCCTGAGGTCTTGGAGTTTGGACAGATGTGATTCCTTGGCAGCACCATCCATGACAGAGCTGAACTATTGATAATTCATGTGAGGGACTGAAAAACATACCTCAAACAGAGCTATTCTAAACAGCCCTGCTGAGAAACCTACATCCTGTAGGATCAGCTCCATTTAAACATTAAATATACCTTTACTTAAAAATAACCACTGAGCATGTGTGTATGGAGCTATGTCACAGTGACATCTGATCATGTGGCTCTGCAGAATGAGCCTATAGTTTCTCAGGTGTCCTCTCTTACCATCCTTTGTGCATAGTTATGTTGAGTAAAACCTGTTCATGCTTAATCACAAAAGTGCAGACTTGGTCTTACCCCAGACTCATAGAACTCAAGGCCAAGGTGTGTCTGAAGTAAAGCCCAGGTATAGTACAGTGCCATGGTTGACAGACAAGGCCAGGCCAGTGATCACATCCCAGAAGTCGAAGAAATATCCGAAGGGAAGCTCAGCAGTGACTGTCAGAAATGGCACCAGACAATGGGGAAGGAAAACGCAGACAAATGCTAAAAAATGTGGGGAAAAGCTACAAGAAAATTAATGGGCCACTGTGAGTAAAATATTACAGTCAATCAGAAGTCTACACAGTAATCGTGAAAAATAACTCAAGTGAGTCATTATCCTAAAGGGCATCACCAGGGATTGCTAGGTCCAGTCAGTATGACAGAGAGCAGGTGCTCAGTGCCAGGAGAGATGCCAGCAGGAAATTATATTGGCAGCACAGAAAAAAGATTCACATTCAGGAAATGTAGCAGGTACACAAGAAGTGTTTGACTCCCCAGACTTTGCAGTCTGACCTCTGAAGGCAACAATAAATTTCTGAAAGATGATGCATATATTTGAAGCTATTGGAAAAAGCACTAACAAGACTTTTTCAATCAAAGGTCAACTGTATTGGAAACAAGCATCAAAGAATTTGGCATGGTGGCACAGTGGTTAGCACTGCTGCCTCACAGTGCCAGAGACCTGGGTTCAATTCCTGCCTCAGGCAACTGTCTGTGTGGAGTTTGCACGTTCTCCCTGTGTCTGCATGGGTTTCCTCCAGTTTCCTCCCACAGTCCAAAAAAATGTACAGCTTAGGTGAATTGGCCATGCCAAATTGCCCATAGCGTTAGGTGAAGGGGTAAATGTAAGGGAATGGGTCTGGGTGGGTTGCTCTTCAGAGGGTCAGTGTGGACTTATTGGGCTGAAGGGCCTGTTTCCACACAGTAAAGTAATCTAAATTTTAAAAATCCTCAACAGCTTGAGAGATCAGATTTGAGTAGGCAGCAAATGTTTGTGGACATATAAAAGGCTATCCAACAAATGAAGAACAATAAGACGTTCAGCTCAGAAAACATTCTTGCCATGACCAATAAAGATATTGTCCATACCCTTTTCTTTAAGCAATCAGACTTCAATATGGAAGAAACACTCCTTCCTCCTTATTTCCACAATATCACCATTGGTATACTCTTCAAAATGAATCATAGAATCCCTACAGTATGAAAACAGGCCACTTGGCCCAATAAGTCCATTCTGATTCTCCAAAGAGCATCCCACCAGACTCATCCCCCCATCCTATAACTCTACATTTCATGGATATTATGGGCAATTTAGCATGATCAATCCATCTAATTTGCACATCTTTGGACTGTGAGAGGAAACTGGAGCACCCAGAGGAAACCCACACAGACATGGGGAGCATGTGCAAACTCCACAAAGACAGTTGCCCAAGGCTGGAATTGAACCTGCATCCATGGTGCTGTGAAGCAGCAGTGCTAACCACTGAGCCACTGTTCTACCCCAATAAACCTGCTGGGCTATAATCTGGTATCATGTAACTTCTAACATGAGCACCTCCACATCTCTGTAACCTGTCTTTTACCATGACTAATCCACCAAACCTTCTGGTCCCTCGGCAGTATGGGCAATTTATCATGGCTGATGGGTGATAATTGAATTGGTGGAATTATAGAGGCGTATCTCTTCACAAGCAGACTCATGTGATGCCTCCTCTCTTGAATACATCTTTTAAGAGACATAATGTGGTCTTCAACTATCCAGGAGAATCTCTTAACATTCACCAAATCGAAGAAAGGTATTTGGAGCAATTCAAAAAGTTCTTAATGACTTTTACTGATCTTGATACTGATCAAAAGACTTGACTTCATTAATTCCAAAGCCCCATGGAAATTGCTCCAGAGACTCAAATGGCCAGAAAAGGGTTAATGCTTCCGTGGCAATTGGATGACAGTATGGCAGCATCTTGTCCTTTTCAATGGATTGGAGATGTTCTGATGTTAGTGTGACTGTGCTAACCCTCCTCACAATCTAGCTCAGGCTGATCACAGAACCCATTCATGATGAATGCCCACAAGAGACCATGACTGAGGTTTGACTTGATGGGAAACTTTGCAGTGCTAACAAGCCATGACTAAGGTGACCCTCCAGCACCTTAAAGACTTGCAAGATGCTGACAAGCGTGCAGTTCCAGTCCCAACAAGTGATGCTCCCTTCATCTTCAACCTACTCAACTCCAGAGACGAAAGGATGGGTCTCTCACTCAACATGAACAAAATAAAACCCTCCAGCAGCCCTCCCCTAGAGAAGCATCTGTTTACAGCTGATACAAAGATAGATAAAGGGACAGGTAGCATTAAGGAAGCAGTGAGGCTGCAGAAGGATTTGGACAGGTTAGAAGAGTGGGGAAAGAAGTGGCAGATGCAGTACAACACAGGAAAATGTGCGGTCATGCACTTTGGTAGGAAGAATATGGGCATGGACCATTTTCTAAATGGGGAGAAAATTCATAAATCTGAACTGCAAGGAGACTTGAGTGTTCTAGTCAAGGATTCGCTCTGGGTAAACTTGTAGGTTGAGTCAGTAGTTAAGAAGGTAAATGCAATGTTGGCATTTATTTTGAGAGGACTTGAATATAAAAGCTGGGATGTACTTCTGAGGCTCTATAAGGCTCTGGTCAGACAATATTTGGAGTATTGTGCACAGTTTTGGGCCCCATTTCTCAGGAAGGATGTACTGACCCTGGAGCAGTTTCAGAGCAGGTTCATGAGAATGGTCCCAGGAAGGAAAAGCTTAACATATGAGAAACGTTTGAGGACTCTGGGCTTATATTCGATGCAGGTTAGAAGAATGAGGGGGAATCCAGTTGAAACTACAAAATATTGATTGGTCTGGACAGAGTAGGTATTAGGAAGATGTTTCCATTGGTAGGAGAGACTAGAGCCCGAGGGCACAGCCTTAGAGTAAAGGGAAGACCTTTTAGAATGGAGTTAAGGAGAAACTTCTTTAGCCAGAGTGGTGAATCTGTGGAGGCCTGGTCATTGAGTATATTTAAGACTGTGATAGAAAGGTTCTTGATTGTCAAGGGGATCAAGGCTTACGGGGAGAATGCTGTTGAGAAACTTATCAGCCATGACTGAATGGGCTGAATGGTCAAATTTCTGCTCCTCTGTATTATGGTCTTATCTGCACTTCCAGTTATGGTCATTGATGGGAAGACTTGATTAGATCTCAGCAGCTAAAATTCTAAAAAAAATCACCATTGAAGACTCCAGGACCAAATCTCAAGGAGGACAGAGGAAATGTTTTCAGGAGATGATGAAGGATTCATTTAAAAGAGGGCAATTTATCATCATTGCATGGGAGGAAATTGCCACAAACTGTACCAATGTGACAGTGACTTATTGTGGAAGCTGCAAGTTGGGAGCAAATTAAATGAACTCTGCAAAGAAAAGCAATAGAAGTGGAAGGAAAGAGAGCAGAATTCTGGCCTCTGAACACCTCCAGCCCCCCCCCCCCCCCCCCCCCCCCCCCCCCCCAAACCTGCAAGACCATTCGCTACAGCAAGTCATCCTCTCTGTCCAACGCCATCTGGCTCCAGGTCTGGCCAGCACCGTCAGCCAAGGACTCACAAATCATGAAGCCTCGTAGATGGCATCCTCGATTCAAGAGATAGACAACAATGTCACTGCAAATACTATCAGGTCTCCTGCCTCCCAACCACAGAGCAGGTCAAATTAAGTCCAAAGTTCCCACAATTTAAATTTACTCTGAATTTGAATGTATTTTTTCAGGACAATAAGGGTTGGTGCTCCTATTTTTGAGAATTTGCTTCCAGTTAAAATGCAGCAAAGAGGATCTGAATAAGGACATAGTGAAGACATTCCACAATTGGATAGAACATTGATAAGACTGTACTTGGAGTACTGTATGTATTTTTGGTCCCCTTACCTAAGAAAGTACATCATTGCCAATGAGAAAGGCCAATAAAGGTTCTCAGGATGATGGGACTGTCCTATAAAGATTGGGCAAATTAGCCTGTACTCTCTGGAGCTTCAAAGAATGAGAGGTAATCTTATTGAAATCTAGTTCAAAATATAGTTAAAAGGCTTAGATACAGGTCCACTGTTTCCCCGGTTCAGGAGACTACAACAGGGCATACAATTTAAAAATAAGGGCAAGATGAGAACTATTTGTACTCAAAGAGTTGTGAACCTTTGGAATTTCCAACCCCAGAGAGTTGTGGAACCTCAATTATTGGATATGTTTTAGATAGAGATTAACAGATTTCTAAATACTAATGATTTAAATAATTTTAATATTAATGATATAATGGGATAAGGCATTAGTGTATGAAAAGAGCACAGCAGACCATAATCAGCCATTGTTACATTGAATGGTAGAGCAAGCTCAATGGGCTGAATGGTCTGGGATGAGAGGGATGGTAGACACATGATACTCATGTATTTTACATCAATAGTTTCATTTTTTAAATCCCACTAGAAGTAGCTATCTGCTTCTGGATAGGTAGATTTGCCAAAAGATTGAAATAAGTTACCTGATCAGGGTATGACTTATACACTTATTGGTAAGGTCCAGGGGAGTGTTACTAGAACCTTGGAGTGCAGGTTCATAGCTCCTTGAAAGTGGAGTTGCAGGTAGATAGGATTGTGAGGAAGGCGTTTGGTATGCTTTCCCTTATTGGTCAGAGTATTGAGTACGGGAGTTGGGAGGCCATGTTGCAGCTGTACAGGACATTGGTTAAGCCACTTTGGAATATTGCATGCAGTTCTGCTCTCCCTCATATGGCATAGATTTAGGGTGAGAGGGGAAAGATTTAAAAGGGACCTAAGGGGCAACTTTTTCATGCAAAGTGTGGTGTGTGTATGGAATGTGCTGCCGGTGGAAGTGATGGAGGCTGGTACGAATACAACATTTAAAAGCCATCTGGATGGGTATATGAATAGAAAGGGTTTAGAGGGATATGGGTGAATTGCTGGCAAATGGGATTAATTTAGGATATCTGGTTAGCATGGATGGGTTGGACCGAAGGGTCTGTTCCCGTGCTGTACACCTTTATGATTCTATGACTCTAATTCGGGCACAGAGTACATGTTTGTAGAAATCTGGCACAATGAAAACCAATATCCACCAATTTGAAATGAATGTTCTTCTGTTTAACTAGCTAGCAGATGTTCTTAAATGATGAAAATTTGATCTTAATTATTAATTTTACATTAACGTCCCTAGTACATTTTCTAATTCTGCGAGCAATCATTCTGATCAAGATTGATCTAATTAAATGAACATAAAGGTCAGAATATATTATTTATTAGGTGCTTGCATCATTAAATCTGCCTGTATCCAAATCATCTTACATTTTTGGCTCAAAACAAGTAGGTAACATCTTTTTATCAAAGCTGGACATAGATAATCAGAGGATAAAGGGTCATCACTCATTTCTGAGCACTTGGCATTTACTGTATCAATTTCCGCATTTGAACCCAGCTGGATGTAATTCATATTTTGTCTGCAGTTTTTGCCTTTCACATTGGAATCATACACCAATTTCAAGCTTGAAAAAGTGCTGTCAAACTTTTAGATTCAGATCTTGCACTTCAGCAAAACATCCAGCTTTTGGAAAATACACTTCTGCAAACTGAGAGCAAAATGCTGCATTTGTATGACACAAATATTAAAATGGTAGTGAATTGGGATTATGTGAATATTCTGCTGAGTTCCAAAAATGCCAAATATTTGCGCATTACTGGCCATTTTCATATTTTATACACCTTCTTCCATTCTCTGCCAAAGACAGGCTGGACTCACAGGCACCAGTACCTCTATAATGAGTAGGGAAAGGAATCAGATTCCAGATCCACCCCTGCTAGACAGGGATTGAAGCCCAAAGTTTATGCACCAATTTGTGGAATTCACTACCCCAAAGTCTGGTGGATGCCAGGACATTAAGTAAATTGAAGGAGGAGATAGACAATTTTTGATTAGTACTGGGGAGGGTAGGAAAGTGGAGTAGAGGCTGAGATGAGATCAGCCATGACTGTATGGAATGGTGGAACAGGGTGAATTGCCTACTCCTGCTCCTAGTTCTTAAGTTCTATACAATTTGTTCTTCACCAGTTATCTCACCAACTGAGTCAACCAGCCTCCAAGGAGTTCAAGGAGTCCAAGTTACCG
>NC_057714.1:46802367-46823441 GCF_004010195.1 Chiloscyllium plagiosum | reverse complement strand
ACAGTCTTAGCAGGTGTAGATCCTATTTCTGTGCTACATAATCAGAATCTGAGCTGATATCTGTGGATGTGAGAGTGAGTGACAATGATTCTTCTTCATCACCATCTTCCTGCTGCTTTAGTTCTTTCTCTGCCATATCTGCCTGGCCTGGTCACAACTCCAAAAGGAGAAAATCACAAGGTTAGCAACGTGGTGCAGGAATGAGATGGGGTGGTGATTGGGAACAATTAGAGGTACATATTCATACCATCGGCTGCTTGTAAACCAGAAGACTTTATGATATGTGGGAGGTCAGAAACAGAATTAGATATGAGGATAGTTTCATCTTCAATGTCTTCAGCCCCTCTACTAACCCTCAATCACAGCCTCACCAAAAGTTGGGAAGCTCTGTCCCTTCCACTGGGGTAAAGACATGACTCACCCAGTTAATTGTTGTTGCCTGAGGTGGTGTCTCATTCTTGCTCCGAAAAAGAGACAGAAATGTCCAGTGAGTGTGAAACAATATTTCAAAGTGATGTGGCTGTCCTGGTTAAATAGCAAGAAGTTGTGCACCCTCTGAGATGTGGGTATGAAGTTCTCAGTGATGACACTTATTGAAGATGAGGTGAAGTAATGAATTATAGGCATTAATTGTGATCGGCAGGGATTGTTGGCTGATTAGATCTGGTGAATTAAGCAGTGTTTGAGGCAAGTCAATCAGATTGTACTTTATGGCATTTGATTTACTTGAGTCAGGTCAGTAAACCACTTGCAGCATGTTCAGGACTAGAATCTTGACATTGACTGTGGTGACTATCTGGTTACACTGATCTCGCAGCATCTGTCCATATAATCTCCTGGCTCCCTTTGGACAGAGGGCCTCTCTTTTCCTCATCATATCCTGATGTCTCACGCAACATGTTGCACCAATCTTCTTGTAGACCTCACTGTTCTCCAGGCATTTGTAGCAGATTCTCCAGCCAGATTGTACTTTCCCCTCAGCAACTTTGGTTTTATGTCATGCAAGTTAGCCTTAAGTAGTCCCAGCGTGAAGATGGGCCCTCTGCAGAGGTGTGCAGCTACTAGATAGGATGAACGGCACTGAGCTGTATGATTCAGTCATTAAAGTGAGCAAGCACCATGAAGCTTACAGCTACCTACTTTGAAAAAAACAAGCTTGGGTGAATCACACAACTTGGTCCCAGTTTTTTGAGCTTGTCAAATGCTGTGTCCTAAAATGCAAAATTACAGAATTTGAATATCTAGTATGTCAAAAACTTGAAATGATTGCAGAAGAGTTTGAAAATGATGCAGTGAATTGAAAATTATTATTAAGACAGCATTTAAGGAGTTGAAAGCCATTCTAAATATATTCTTAAATGCGTCAGTCATTTTGGGTCGTCATTGTTATGCTCATGATTACAATAGTTTGCTATTAGTTCCTAATAACCATGGTTATCTTAACTGATTATCTTAGAAAGGAAAGCCGATAAAGTTTGCATAATGTAATTTAGTGACTTGAGAAAGATGATCAGAACCAGGTTGCATTCATCAATTTATATGATTTTCAATAACAAATACAAAAAATTAATATATTGGTATATTTGTGCTTCATTTGGTAATAGCATATAAATCAGTAAGGGTGCCATTATCAATACTGCAGCTAAACATCTTTTGCATTATTCATAGCACCAGGAATGTCCTCTGCTAATTAGTAACACCACAACATTTACTCGAACAGATGTAATAGTTGTCAGAAAGAAGACTGCCATTTTTCCTAATGTCTGTTGTAAAAACTTCCCTGAGTTCAGTGCTGTTTCATAAGTGGTTCAGCATTTTAATTTTCTGGGAGCAACTCCCCAGACATGAAAACAACTTCTCCACGCATGAAATTCTGGAGCATAACAACAGCATCCCCTTGTGATCAGGTTTGGACATGCATGTCCTGCTGCATAGAGGCAAAGGTTATGACTGCAAATGCTGGAAACCAGAGTTTAGATTAGATTATGATTAGATTAGATTACTTTACAGTGTGGAAACAGGCCCTTTGGCCCAACAAGTCCACACCGCCCTGCCGAAGCGCAAACCACCCATACCCCTACATTTACCCCTTACCTAACACTACGGGCAATTTAGCATGGCCAATTCACCTGACCTGCACATCTTTGGACTGTGGGAGGAAACCCACGCAGACACGGGGAGAATGTGCAAACTCCACACAGACAGTCGCCTGAGTCGGGAATTGAACCCGGGTGTCTGGCGCTCCGAGGCAGCAGTGCTAACCACTGTGCCACCGTGCCGCCCAGATCAGAGTGGTGCTGGAAAAGCACAGCAGGTCAGGCAGCATCCTGCTGCACATGTCCATCTTTAAAGGAAACACTTTTTGCAATGCAGCTTACTGTAACAACAGCTGGTTTCTCTGGTGGAATCCGTGAAATTAAACGGGAGCAGTTCAGGGCTTTTGTTTTCCATTAATTGTATAACAATTGAAATTTTGCACAAACCTGCATATTGTGCTATCCTTTATAGTGGACAGAAAATAGCTTTATTTCTCCCTTGGGAAACAGTCATCTACTATCCACAACTCAGATCCAGGCCTAAATTCTCACAGCCTTTGTGAGATCATGCCAACTCCTCACAGCATCCTCTTACAAAAGCTTCACAGTCTTTGCAACCCTTTCTAACACTGCCCAATGGTGTCTGTTTCTTTGTATTTATCTCTTGCTGTTCAAAGTAGAAAGAAAGGTTACTAGAGCCCACAACAAGTGCGTGGGACTTGCAATTCTCCAGCATAATGGCTTTGATTCATATATCAGTTACAGGCCCAGTGAACAGACTGGTTATTGTCTTTCGCCTATGGGGGAAAATCACATCAAAGCTCACTCATTAGCCTCGTAATGATCTATTTTCTCAGCACTTCTGTTACAACTTGCAAAGTGGCATATTGTTTAAGAGATTGTATTTAATAGAAATTTATTATTGGGGTCAGAAGATCTCAACGCATCTTGTCTCGCAAAGTTCAGGCTAATGTGTCTAGTTTCCCTGATGTTGTCAGCCTTAGCATTTAAGGGGAGGTGATGGCCTAATGGCATTATTACTGAAATGTTGACCCAGGAAATGTCCTGAGGATCTGGATTCAAAGCCTACCATGTCAAATTGTGGAAGTTGAATTCAATAGATACCTGGAATTAAAAGTTTAATGATGACCATGATTCAATTGTGGGAGGAAAAACCCACCTGGCGCATCAATGCCCTTTAGGGAAAGAAACTACCATCCTGATATGTGACTCCAGACCCACAGAATGTGGTTGACTCTTAACTGCCCTTTGGGCAATAAATGCTGGCCTAGCCAATGATGCCCTCATCCCTTGAATGAATAAAAGAAATCTACTTTTTACTACCATAATTGTGGATTGTGGATTCACTTTCCACAGCCCATTTTCCATCTGGTCCTTCTTGACAGCAGTTTGGGCAGCGTCTACTAGGGAACCAGGCACTGCTGGGATGTTTGGAGCTCCAGAGGGTAGGTCTTCCTGCCAATAAGAGGATAGAAGTCTGACCCTGCAAATAACTGAGGCTGCCCACAACACTGTACAGCTCCAGAGAGGCTTGGTCTGCATCTATCAGCTCAGTGCTGGTTGTTCTTCCTGTCTGGGAGCAAGAGAGAAAGACATTCATTTCTGTCCTATGTTTCTGTGACTAGTGCAAACAAATAATAACTGATCATTAGTGTGCACTGACATTGTGTCAGTCCTCATCCATCTAATGAATGCAGTCATTATATTTATGTAATTCTTCACATGAAAAGATTTTTCACCTAAATATAAATGTTAGTTTAAGAAATGTATAAATGTCAAGCGTAAAACAATGATTCTCATCGACAAAAACGTATTTGCTTCAATTGCTTCATGTTTCTTCTCCAAATTCCGAAGCTCTGTCAACCTTTTAGCTCTCAGCATGTTTTTAAAGTACGTTGGATCTTCTGATCCCTTCACAGCTCCATCTTGGGCAGCATTTCATCTCTCTTACCTTGCATCCTCTTAAAGTTCGATTTGCGTCATCTTAGCTGCCTGGCATTTCTTCTCAGTGCGAAGAGTGAGTGCAGCCAGTGATAGTGTGACAAATATTTATCTGCTGTCAGTCACCCTCAAAGTAATTCTTTCAAGAATCTTTTTTCAAATCTATGATTGTACAGAGGTGAGTTCAATGTACAGTCAGTCTAGGCAATTTAAAAAGAGCAACGTGCACTTTCCCCTCACTGTCTATTTGATTAGGAATTATACTTTGCATATAAATTGCATTCATGACTGACTTATTATTATTTTGCAAAGTGATCTATAGCTGCATGGCCTATGATTTTGCAAAACAAATCCCATGACAAATTTAAAATCCAAGTGGGGAATAGATAAAACTATTATTATAGATCTTTCGAACACGGATGTCTTTGGTATTATATTTTTAAAATATAGAGTGAAGGAGGCATTTGGTATATTTTATATTGTTTACATGTTAGTGATGAAATTCCAGATAATTGTATTTTATATGAACAGAAAGTTCTTGATATAATTATAATCACTGTGTAAAAGAAGAGCTTGAAGACAAATTACTTTTTAGAAAAGAGTAAAAATTGATAGAATATTCCAGTATTCTTAAGATTGCAATATATTTTTGCATTCAGATAAGCTCGCAAATACACTGGACCTTATTTTCTGTAAAAGTACTGATGAGGTAATCAGCACTGCTATTTGAGAGTTAATCAGACAACAACCTCCGATCATCAAACATGCCATGAATCATCATCACAACTGCAATTCCTCAATGTGCTGCACTGTGTCATCGTATGCCAGCTCATTTAGAGACATATGAATTTCATACTGTTATGGAGCACAAACAACTATAGCATTGGGCATATTAGAGCTAAAAATGGAAAAATCTATTCACCAAATTAAATTGCTTTACTAACTGAATGAATTACAATGGTCATGACTGTACTGTCATTATTTACAAATGCTACTAAATTGCTTCTGCAAAGGACAAGGAGATGGAGACTGACTGTTTGGAACCTATCCCATTAATTCCTTTTATCCATCATGATAGCTGTTCACAATTTCAGCACTTGCAATGTTCTTCGGAAACACATCCCCACAGACAGAGGTACTTTGTTGTAGCGCTATATTGCCAAGAGACTTAACATTAAAAGGCAAGCTAACGTTGCTGTGTGATCTATACTAATTAAAATTACCAATTACAGTGGAAATAAATTGTTAAGTGTATGTTATACACTTAATGGTAAGTTCCTGTGGAGTGTTGTCAAACAAAGAGACCTTGAGTGCAGGTTCATAGTTCCTTGAAAATGGAATCGCAGGTAGACAAGGTAGTGAAGAAGGCTTTTGGTATGCTTTCTTTGATTGGTCAGAGTACAGGAGTTGAGAGGCCATGTGGCAGCTGTACAGGACATTAATTAGGCCACTTTTAAAGTACTGTGTTCAATTCTGGCCTGCCTGCTAAAGGAAAGATATGAAATTTGAAAATGCTCAGAAAAGATTTACAAGAATGTTGTTAGGGTTGGAGAGTTTGAACTATAGGGAAGTGCTGAACAGACTTGAGCTATTTTCCCTGAAGTGTTGGAGACTGTGGAGCATGGATAGGGTGAATAGTCATGGCCTTTTCCCCAGGTTAGGCGAGTACAAAACTAGAGGACCTGAGTTTAATATAAGAGGGGAAAGATTTAAAAGGGACCTTAGGGCAGCATTTTCATGCAGAGGATGGTGCATGTATGGAATGAGCTGCCAGAGGAAGTGGTAGAGGCTGGTACAATTACAACATTTAAAAGGCATCTGGATAGGTATGTGAATAGGAAGGATTTAGGGGGATTTTGGCCAAGTGTTGGCAAATGGGACTAGATTAATTATGATATCTGGTGTGCATGGATGAGTTGGACTGAAGAATCTGTTTTCCTAGACTCTATAAAAAGCTTATTTTCATGCAAACAACCTCTCTTGTACTGAAAATCAATTATATAAGTGTGGAATCTATTAATTTTAGATTTTAACAATGATTGAGATTTTTTAAAAATTAGCTTTTTCCAGTTTTTTGGTGTCTCATATTTCTTAATTTTGTTTTACTTTCTCTTTATTTCAAATTTTGAACCTAATTGGATTTTGAATTTAACTATTATCATTTAAATTTCCTAGTATAGCCTTTGGGTTGATCAGATAGCTCCCTAATTTACAGTAATTTTCAATGAAATCCTATAGAACATCTCTAGCAAGTGCCAGTATAATGAAATGCTGGCACTATAGATTCAGCTTAATTAAAATCTAGACCAATATGTGCTAAGGTGCTGAGCAGTACAGACCAATAAGTTTTAATCTCCAGCCTGTTCTCTAACTTAGATGATAAAAGGAATGCTACGTTTGGCCTCCATCAGCCTCAAGTTAGGAAAAGTAGCCAAGGTAGCCATTCCTGATCATATCCACTGCTCTTGATTGAACATGCATGTGAAGGCAACACTGCACTTCAATGTGATATCCCTGCCTCATGGCTGAATAGTTCAGCAGCATTTACTGCCAAGTCTTGCTAATAATGAACAGAGAATGGGTGAGGAGCTGAAAGGTAATTAGTGCTTTGAAAGCCCTCCTAAGCATGTTTCAATACCTTCAGTAAAACAAATGGAAAACATTATGGATCAACAATCTAAGACTCTGATTCATTGTTGGAAACTGGTGACTGAACCTCCTATTTTTTATATAATACAAATAGAATGCACTGAAAAATTTCAGCAGGTCTGACAGCATCTGCAGAAATAGGAACAGAATGAATGTCTTGAGTTATATATGACTCATTTTTAATCTTTATTTAGAAGATCAGACCTCCATTCAGCAGCTCCTACAAAATCAGCACACCAAATGGGCAATAAAAGGAGCGAATCTATTTCCCACCATTTTGTAACACTGGATGTTAAAACAAAATTGTGTTGTGACACTGTGCTACTATGCTATTCCTATTACTCTATTCATCTTCTCTTCTTCCCAACCTTTAATTGGACCTTTCCCATGTCCTTCTCATATTATCGCAACAATAGGTGCCCCAAACATGGCCCCAGTGGGGATCCTATACAGAAATAAAGAAACATAGAAAATAATGGTAGTCACCATACCTGCCTCTCAGGCAGACTCCATAGATTTAAATTTAATTCCATAAAAATTTTAATAGCATTATTTTGTACTCCATATTCAGGATGATGTTAAAATTTATTCCGCATCTATCCCTCGTATTCAGTCATAATCCTTGGTTCGTTGGCCTTAGATCCACATTGGAGATTCTCAGTTTAGCAAATTAGTTTCATAATTTCTTTTCCTCTTAAATGTGGATTGTATTCACCCACTCTTTCTCCTGAACTACATGGATTAAAATACCAATCTTCACAACCACCTTTCTCTGAAGATGTTTCCATTTATTTCTGTAGGTACTGAAAATGGAAAACAGATTGCAGTAGATGAGAGAGCAATGACAAAGTTTTGTGACAATATGTCGCCTGAAGGCTATAGGGATGAAAAGGTATGGGGAGAAAGCAGGAGCCATGTACTGAGTTGAATGATCAGCCATGATCATATTGAATGGCAGAGCAGGCTCAAAAGGATGAATGGTCTACTGCCATTATTTTCTATGTTTCTTTATTTCTGTATAGGATCCCCACTGGGGCCATGTTTGGGGCACCTATTGTTGCAATTATATGAGAGGGCCCAGAATATGCAGTCCCTCACTGGTATTTTAAAGCACTATTGCAAACAAAGTTTAGTGATCCCCAGGAGGTAATGTTTCAAAGTGGGTCATTTAGTTATGATCCAAGTTTAGATCCCCCCAGGTAGTCACCATACCTGCCTCTCAGGCAGACTGCATGCTTAATCTCACCAGTCATACATAGTTGGGCTGGACCTTTTGTTCAGATTTAGGTTTATTAGCATGTGCGTTCAAACATAGAGTACAAGAGTACAGTGAAAATTGTATCATGTTGCCTTTCTTGGCGCCATCTTAGGTACAAAGGTACCTAGCTACGAAACCTTTGGTACAGAAATAGAAAATTAAAATAAGTTAAAATAGTTCAGCACTACAGTATATTCTTAGGATAAAAGTAGAAAAGTTAAGTAATAAGTTAAAATGTCGGACAAGTCCTATTGATTGTCCAGTGAGCAGAAGATCTCTGAATCAGAATCTGTACCCAGTCAGCCAGCCAGCTCTGACATTCAGATGATGTCCTTATAAGAAACATTTGCAAACAGCTCTTAGTTTGGTTTACAGTCATTTCAGAAGCTTCCAACTGAAGTCGCAGTTGCAGCCTGCTCAAATAGTCACGTGTTTTTGCCTCCATTGGATTTTAACATTATAACATATTAACCTTATAAATATAAACAAGGCTCCTTCAACAACATCTTCTGAATCAGTGACCTCTCCCACCTAAAAAGACAATGTCAGTAGATGTACAAGATCTGGATTACCAGCAGGAGCATCTCCAAACCACACATCATCCACACTTGAAACTATATTGACATTCTTTCATTGTTACTGAGTCAAAATCCTAAAACTAGGAGCAGTTCAAGAAGACAGCTCATCACCACTTTCTCAAGGGCATTTAGGAATGGATAACAAAGATTGGGTTTGCCAGTGAAGCCCACATTCCATGAAATAATACATTTTTAAAATGGTATATATTAGAAAAAAGGTGGTGATATAGTTATAACATCATGGGACTAATAACCTAGAGGCACAGAATAATGATTTGATGACAAAGATTCAAATCCTACCATGGAAAGTGGTGTAATTCAATTAACAGATCTGAAATATAAAGCTAGTTTCAGGAATTGTGCTATAAAGCTACAATTCTTTGTTGTAAAAACCCATCGAGTTCACTAATGTTCTTTAAAGAAAGAAACCTGCCATTCTTATCCAGATTGACCTTTGTGTGACTCCAGAGTTACTGAACTGTCCTCTGAAATGGCCTTGTAAAGCTTTCAGTTCAAGGACATTGAGGGATGGGCAACAAATACTGGCCTTCCAAGCAGTGCTCTTATCCCACAAAGGAACTAAGAAATGATTGCTTACAAAAGGAAAGTAAAATTAATATCTGCAGGAATTTTGCATATGCAGGACATTTTATACGCAATAGTCAGCTGATATAAGGATAGTGTAAATATTACAGAAATTTCTCAGCAATATAGAATTAATAACTTCACAACAGAAACAGTATTGTTAGGTTCACATTGTATTAGTGGAAATGCTGTTTGACAGCATAAATATTTTTTCAAGAAATAATTAGTGTTCAATACCTTAATGGGGTGAATATTCTGAATATTATTTCTTGTATTTCATTTATTTTTATATCTTTTATTCTCTTCATTGTTAATTCTGTACCACACAATTGCATTCTGATTCTATTTGAACACAATGCAAGACTATCCTCACAAAAAAAACTAAGTTGAGTGTGTTGACTGACATGCTGCAATTCCCTTTAGTTATAATTCCAGTCAGTTTCAATCATCTGAAGTGGGCAGAATAAATTTCACTTGAGTTTTCATTTTCCAATATTCTAGGGAGCAGAATATGCAATAAGTCAGGAAATGTTTTTTTTATTTCTTCTAACAGATTATCAAACGCGTACATGTCAGCAAATATATTATTGAATCTCAAAATATTTTAATTAAGGGGAGTAAGATTGTGCTTGGTCATAGCACATGAGGATAAATGTCATGTGTAAATAGATAATGATCGTTTTCATTCCTTTTGAGCTATCTCCATTGAAATTTTCAACATTATTTATTCTCAGTAATGTATTATGGAAGTTATTTAAAGCAGTATTGCATTGTCAGTGAACTGGCATGTGAGACATTTTACATTTTCTAACCCACACTCTGCAGTAGATTATGTAATTTTAAGCACAATAGCTTTATTGTTTCACCTCCGGCAGTCTGAAGCATATGTCCCATAAATAAAAAGAAATGATTTGTGATATTATGACCAAAACCATGTGTGAATGTTAAAAGCACAATATCACAATGGATTAAAGCCCCGAAAATGGAAATCGTAAGGTGCTTCAGTGCAGCTTGATATGAATTCAATATCAACCTCATTAAATAGAAATATTGCAAATCATTTTCCAGACAGTAACAGTCAGAACCAATAGAAACAGTGGTCTCATTGCACATTTCCTTTGCTCTGCTCTCGGCTAATAGCATAGGAATAATTCAATGGATTGACATTCACAATAGGAAATCCTGTCCCTTAGGTCTACAGGCTGTGGACTTCAGGGTCCCAATGTTGAGACTAGAAGGAAGCGCTGAGCCCAGAATGGCTAGAAACCAGCCCAAACCAGCTATTTTCACAGAAGTAACTTCAGAAGCATCTGCCGCCATGCAGGCCATCCTATCAAGAATGGTAGGCAGGCTCCTGATTCTGCCAATCCAATCCACTCAACTGGAGAGGAGGTCATTACAAAGACTGGCTGGAGATATGAGGTCTGTCTCCAATATAGAGTTGCCTCTCAAAGGCATAAGAATGAATAATTATTTAAGAGGAGAAATCCTTACCTCACTGCTAAATACGTCTGCTTGGATCATTGGGGTAACATGAGTTATTCAATAGCCATAGCTAACTCCTTGAGGCAAAGATCCACTGGCTACGATGGCACCTTAGCCCAATAGAATTGTAGAGAAGCTATTTCCATTAGGTTTGCAATCTGTACTAGCAACCAAGAGTTATTCCACTGCCATCAAAAGGCTAGCAGGGTTCTCTAAATCCTCCTTAAATAGGGCATTTACATAGGCTGGCCACTATGATCCAGTGGGCAGGTAATGTCTGCGTTCACCCCATCCTCTTCTTCCAAGAACATTTCCTGATGACAGGAATTTATCAATGACTATCCCAATACCACTCCCAGCTATTTTCGCATTCTTCCCCCATTGCCAATCTCCGTGTCTACCTTCAAAGGAAATTCTTGCCCTCTATGTCAGAAACAATGTCCACATTTTTCCAACCAGTCCAGTATCATTAACTTGCATTCATCTGTTCCAGCACAAAGGGCTGGGCCACTGAACATTGTGAGGCAAGCCCTTTTCCTTAAGTGAACAGGAATCTGGTGCGTGAAAAGTATCTACATGGAATCTCATGTAAAAGCTACCATGAGCTACCTTGATGACTGTTGGCACCCTTAACAGTCAGTTGGAAATGGTTGATTTCAACAGTGCTGCAATAACACTTTGTAATGACAACGGCATGAAAGAGGCATCCTTCATAAATGAATCATTAGAGGGATTTCTGTGGGAAGAGCCATTTGATGCTGATAGGCATCTATGAGTCAGAACATCACATCAATTCCCTCATGAATTGATTATTTTAATTCCATTCTCACTAACTCGACATTGAATTTTCAACATGTGTTTGAGTTTCATACAAAGAAGAGGAAGGGATATTAGAGCTAAATTATCTTACAGTCTGCCCAAAGTTTGTGAGAAGATTTGTAGCTCGGGTGCTCGTTGTTGTGGTTCTGTTCCCCAAGCTGGGAATTTGTGTTGCAGACGTTTCATCCCCTGTCTAGGTAACATCCTCAGTGCTTGGGAGCCTCCTGTGAAACGCTTCTGTGATGTTTCCTCCGGCATTTGTAGTGGTTTGTCTCTGCCGCTTCCGGTTGTCAGTTCCAGCTGTCCATTGCAGTGGCCGGTATATTGGGTCCAGGTCGATGTGCTTATTGATTGAAAATGTGGCTGAGTGCCATGCCCCTAGGAATTCCCTGGCTGTTCTCTGTTTGGCTTGTCCTATAATAGTAGTGTTGTCCCAGTCGAATTCATGTTGCTTGTCATCTGCGTATGTGGCTACTAAGGATAGCTGGTCGTGTCGTTTCATGGCTAATTGGTGTTCATGGATGCGGATTGTTAGCTGTCTTCCTGTTTGTCCTATGTAGTGTTTTGTGCAGTCCTTGCATGGGATTTTGTACACTACATTGGTTTTGCTCATGCTGGGTATCGGGTCCTTCATTCTGGTGAGTTGTTGTCTGAGAGTGGCTGTTGGTTTGTGTGCTGTTATGAGTCCTAGTGGTCGCAGTAGTCTGGCTTTCAGTTCGGAAATGCTCTTGATGTATGGTAGTGTGGCTAGTCCTTTGGGAACGAGGACATGCCGCAACCTAAAGGACTAGCCACGCTACCATATATCAAGAGCATTTCCGAACTGACAGCCAGACTACTGCGACCACTAGGACTCATAACAGCACACAAACCAACAGCCACTCTCAGACAACAACTCACCAGAATGAAGGACCCGATACCCAGCATGAGCAAAACCAATGTAGTGTACAAAATCCCATGCAAGGACTGCACAAAACACTACATAGGACAAACAGGAACACAGCTAACAATCCGCATCCATGAACACCAACTAGCCACGAAACGACACGATCAGCTATCCTTCGTAGCCACACACGCAGATGACAAGCAACATGAGTTCGACTGGGACAACACTACTATTATAGGACAAGCCAAACAGAGAACAGCCAGGGAATTCCTAGGGGCATGGCACTCAGCCACAGATTCAATCAATAAGCACATCGACCTGGACCCAATATACCAACCACTGCAGCAGACAGCTGGAACTGACAACCAGAAGCGGCAGAGACAAACCACTACAAATACCGGAGGAAACAACACAGAAGCGCTTCACAGGAGGCTCCCAAGCACTGAGGATGTCACCTAGACAGGGGACAAACCGTCTGCAACACAAATTCCCAGCTCGGCGAACAGAATTACAGTCTGCCTGATAAGTCAGATAGAACTACATTCTCCACTTTGGTTTGATGCAACCAAGGACTTTGAAAGATGTAAGGGTAGAAATTGTGCGGGACATAACCTATAAATCTTCCCTGAACTCAGGGGAGGTGCCAGAAGACAAACATTACAGCCTTGTTCCAGAAAGTGTTAAAGGATAATTCCTTCACTTATAGGTCCGTCATTTTAGGGAAAATTTTTGGGAAAGCTTCTAGAAACAATTATTTGGGATGAAATTAGGAGTCACATGGAATAGGGTTGTTTTATTCAGAAGAGTCAGTTTTGATTTATAAAGGGGGAAATCATATTTAATAAACTAACTAGATGTAACAGAGAGGCTCAGTGGGGTTAATTCTGTTGATGTGGCATATTAGATATCCAGGATTCGCTTGACACAATGGCACACGACAGACTTGTCAGGAAAGTTAAAAGACATGACAGAAAAGGGACAGTAGCTATGTAAATTCAAAATTGGTTGATTAATAGGAAACAGAGTAATGGTGAAAGGATGCTGGAGGAAGGAAAGTAGTGGAGTTATCCAGGAATCAGTATTGGTACCCTTGCTTTTCCTGATATGAATTAATGATCTGGATCTCGGTGTATAGGGGACAGTTTTAAAGTTGGAGATGATACAAAACTTGAAAGAATTGTAAGCCATAAAAAGGACAATGTGAAACTTCAAAGACAAGTGGGCAGGGTGGGCTGTTAGGTGGCAGATGAGATTCAAAGGTGTGAGGTCTGAATTTCGAAAGAACATTGAAATATAATAGGGAATAGAGTTCTAAAGAGGGTCCAGCAGCCGAGGGACCTAGGTGTACAGATTATTTCACGTGGCTGGACAGCGGAGGGAGCAGTCAATAAAGCATACAATGTTCTTGGTTTTACTAAACGGGGCATGGACTACAGGAGCAGGGAGGTGATGTTGAACTTGTATAAGACATTTGTTAAATCTCAAATGGAGTATTAGGTACAGTTCTAAGTGCCACATTATGCATTAGAAAGAGTGCAGAAATGATCTACAAGAATGATTCCAGGCATGAGAAACTTCAGTTATCAGGAAAGATTAGAGAAATTGGGACCGCTCTGCTTGAAGAGAAGAATCTAAGAGAAGAAGTTTTCACAATCATATGTAGGCTGGCTAGGGTAGATAGAGAGAAACTGTTCATACTCGTAAAAGAAACAAGAATGAGAGGGCATAGGATTAAAGTGATGTGCAAAAGAAGCAAGGGTGATGTGAGAAAAGTGTCTAAATTAGAGTGGTGCTGGAAAAACACAGCAGGTCAGGCAGCATCCGAGAAGCAGGAAAATTGGATGCTGCCTGACCTGCTGTACTTTTTCAGCACCACTCTAATCTAGACTCTGATCGCCAGCATCTGCAGTCCTCACTGATGCCTGATGTGAGAAAAGAAAAGTGTTTAACTCAGCGAGTAGTTAGGGTATGGAAGCACTGCCTGGAAATATGGTGATGGTAGGTTCAATTGAAGAGGGCATTGGATAATTATTGAGATATCGGGAGAAGATTGAGATATGTAGGAGACTAACACAAGGTAATGATGCTTATTCCAAGAGCCAGTATAGGCATGATGGGCCAAATGCACATGACCACATAGCGCTGAAACCATGTCTGAGAAATTTACTAGAATCTTTGAGGAGGTAACAAGCAAGATAGATAAAGGAGAAGCATTAGACATAATATATTTATATTTTCAGAACGCATTTGATAAGGTACCACACATTCAGCTACTTAACAAGATAAGAGCAAGATGACAGCACAGTAGAACACTCCAGCTAGAGCTTGTCTGCTTCTCCTGCTATGCTTCATCTTCTTTCTCTTCTCTTTTTCTCCATCCTAGTGCTTATTTTCCTTCTTCTTCTCCTTCTTTTTTTTTTTCCCAGCCTCTGATGATTATTGCCAGCCTCTGGCAAGTGACAATTTCCAGTTTGCAATGATGTCTCCCAGCCTGGCACAGCAGCCTCCTGCAGTGGCCTCCTGGCATTGGTGTGGTGACCACCCAGAATGCTTCAGCATGGCCTTATCCCCTAGGGACCTCCCAGTATGGCGTGGTGACCATCCAACCTGGCACAGCAGCCTCCTACAGTAGCTTCCCTGTGTTGGTGTGGTGACCACCCAGCCTGGCGCAGCATGGCCTCATACCCTAGGGGCCTCCCAGTGTGACGTGGCAACCACCCAGCCTGGCGCAGCAACCTTCTCCCACAGGGGCATCCTGGTGTGATGTGGTGACCTCGCGGCTTCCTGCAGTGGCCTCCCAGCATGGAATGTCGCCAGTGCAGTGCGAACTGTAAGCTAAGTGCCAGCATGGTCTGCTGTACTGAACTCCTTTCTGTCATGCTGTACATTTTATTTCTCTATTGTCTAAACTTTTGTAACTAAAGAAGCTATGCCTAAGTACTTTTGCATCCAAGTCTGCACTGTAAACTTTTCATTGTATTCATTGAGTATATCTGACAGTAAAGGCTATTCTATTCTATTCAAACTGGTGTTAGTATTTTAGCCTGGATCAAGAATTGGCTACTGAATAAAAGGCAGAGAGTTGGGATAAGTGGGGTGGGGTGCATTTTCAGGATGGCAGCCTGTAACTAGTGATTTGCCACTAGTGGATGGTTAGTGCTGGGGCCACATTTACTTGCAATATATGTGAATGCTTGGATGAGGAAAGTGAATGTATACTATTTCCAAGTTTGTAGATGACACTAAAATGGGTGGGAAGGCATGTGTTAAGAACGTCTGCAAAGAGATATAGACAGGTTAATTGAGGGGACAAAAACTTGACAATGTGGGGAAATGTAAGGTTATGCACTTTGACAGGAAGAATAGAGGAGCTGAATATTATTTAAATGGAGAAATACTGCAAAAAGCTGGAAAACAATGAGATTTTGGAGTCCTTGTCCAGGAATCATAAAGAGCTAGCATCCAAGTTCAGTAGGTAATAGGTAAAGCAAACAAAATACTGGCCTTTATTTCAAAGGGAATGGAATATAAAAATTGGGAGATTTTGCTCAAACTTTACGTGGTACTAGTCAGACCACAACTGGAATAATGTGAACAGTTTCTTTCTAAGGAAAGATTGGTATTGAAGACAGTCCAGAGAAGATTCACTAGGTTGATACTGATTCGAAGGACTGTCTTATCAGGATGATGCGTTTGAATAGGTTGTAGCTCGACCCTTTGGAATTTAGAAGAATGAGAGGTGACCTTATTGAAACATTTAAATTTCTAAGAGGATTTGACAAAGTAGATATGGAAAAGTTGTTTCCCCTTGTGAGAGAGGACCAGACAACATAATTTCAGAATAAGGGGGTTACACATTTAAGACAGAGATGAGGAAGAAATTTCTTCTCTCAGAGAGTGGAGAACCTGTGAAATTCTATACCACAGAGAGGTGACAAGAATAGGTTGTTAGGTATTTGCAAGGCTGAGGTAGACGGATTTTTAATCAGCAAAGGAGTCAAGGGTTAAGGAAGAAAGCAGTTGAAGATTATTAGATTAGCCATAATCTCATTGAATGATAGAACAGACTCGATGGGTTGAGTGGCCTACTTCTGCTAGTACCTAGAAGATAAACCATAGAACAGCACAATACAGGAACTGGCCTTTTAGCCCACCATTTCTTCACGCAACATGACCTGCCAAATTTTATGCTCAATGCCCCGAACAATGAAGACATGCATGCCGTACACCCTTTTTATCATCTTATCCCCTTGTGTTTCCACTTTCAGTGAACTATGGGTGTGCATCCCAAAGTCTCTCTGTTTATCAATGCTCCTAAGGATCCTACCATTTACTGTATACTTTCCTCATCTTATGGTGTAAAATATAGCTAAAAGCACAGGTTCGATCCTTGTAGTTGAGGTAGTTGATTGAGACCTACCTCCTCATCTTACCCCATGCTTGCAGTGTGGTTACCCTCAAGCAATATACAATAAACCCATCAATTGTCTCTCCACTCGAGAAAGATGCCTTTGGTCATCAGGACAACAAGCACTCCACAGCAACTTTAAAATAAATAAATGGATCCAATGCAAGTTATTTTCCATGGTGACTCTTGATAGTAGATTATCTAAATTATTGTGCATATACCTATGTTACATTCTGCAAGCATGCACCAGCTATTTCAATTTGGAGGAAGAATGCAAACACTATAAAGTTTGAACATGATTACTCCTGACTTGCTCTGAATATTTGATTTAATATTTCATTGGTGGTCTGATTGTTTCTCTGCATCAACATAGTGATTCAGAGTCTACTAAGATACGTTTCTTTCAACTTCATCCTTTAGAGTTTCAGCATTATTCATTTTCTCTGGCTCTATGCGATCCTTTATCTGTTTAGACGACTTGCGTGTTTTGTCCAACTCATTATGAAATTCCCCAGCTGCCTCCTCAAATTCCATTGCTCCTTTTAGGCAATGGTAAATTTGCACTGAGTGTTTGAAGCCAAGGTGTTAATATGGATTAGAATTTGTAGGAATCCCAAAACAATTGCGGGTCACTCCAGTCAGTATTCTGATATGATAATTTCATTGCTGAAAAGCCAATTTTCTGCTGTGCAGAATTGATTGGGAAACCAAGCTTTATTACAAAGCTTTAAATCATGCTCAAACTTTTGCCATCTTTGGAACCTACTTTTATCGCTGTTGCCTACATGAAACCAAAATAGGAGTTATATTGAATGATGTGAACGGCACCGTGGAGATCAGGCCATTTAGCCTAGTATAGCATTGTAATCCTCCTCCCACCCTATCCGAGTTCCAGACAAACAGTGTCTGATTTATGATGCCAAACCAAAATACAATATTTAGTGGGGACTTGAATTAAAAAAAGGCTGAAATACTGAGCAGGTTCAGGCAGGATCTGTGGAATGAAAAACCGAATTCGTGAGTTGAACTTGATGAGGGTGATTCTATGGCTTTGCAGCTACAATGTTGGAGAAACAATGGCTGATGCATCAACGTTTCAGGCTGAAGGTGGGATAACCCTCCTCCCGTGGGCAGAAAGTCCCACCTTAAAGGGAGCTGCTGCCTCACTAGAAGCTAGCAACTACTGAGTTCACAAGCAAGATGTCTTACTGCAATTACACAGGGCATTGGTGAGGCCACATCTGTAATATTGCCTGCAGTTTTGGTTTCCTTATCTGAGGAAGGATGTTGTTGCTATAGAGAGATTGCAGCAAAGATTTACCAGATGGATTCCTGGGATGACAAGACTGCTATATGAGGAGAGATTGAGTTAGTTAGGATTACATTCACTGGAGTTTAGAAGAATGAGGGGAAAGCTCACAAAAACCGATAAAATTCTAACAGGTCTAAACAGGCTAGATGCAGGAAAGCTCATCCCACTGGTGGGGGAGTCCAGAACCAGAGGTTTAAGGATAAGGAGTGATTTCTTCAGCCAGAGAATGGTGAGCCTGTGGAATTCAGTATTTTAGAAAGTGGTTGAGACCAAAACATGTCTTTTCAAGAAGGTGATAGATATAGCTATTGTGCTTTAGGGGATCTAGAGATCAGTGTGGTGGGGGTGGGGGGAGGTGGGGGTGGAATGAAGACAGGTCTAGATTATTGAGCTCAATGATCCGCCGTGATCATGTTGAATGGAGGAGCAGGCTCAAGGGCTGGATTAGCCCGCTCCTGCTCCTGACTTCGATGTTTCTATGTATCTTTGAGAAAGCAGTGCTGGATCAGGGTTTTATACATGTATGGGGGTTCTCCTCAAGGACAATTAATGGTGAATAATAAATATTGTGCCTTGCCAAAGTCATGCAACATTCCTTAAACTAATTAAAAACCCCACAGGATCAGATCCAAACAGCCAGGATTGAGCACAGTGGGTAGCCAAAATGTAAGGTGCTCCATCTCCTGCTCAGAGATGGCATCTTTCAGTTTCAGCACTGCAATGCTTTAAAATCAAAATATCAGAAATAAATGCATATTTGAAACAATTTAATTTTAATTGCTGAATTGAATTGTTGAAGCAGTGGTGGTAAGAAGTGGCACAGTAGCTCAATGGTTAGCATTGCTGTCTCACAGCACCAGCAACCTGGGTTCAAATCCACCCTTGCATGTTCTCCTGGTGTCTGCATGGGTTACCTCTGGGTGCTTCAGATGTGAGACTCACATCCAAAGATGTGTAGATAGGTGGATTGCCCATAGTATCCAGGGATGTGTATGCTAGGTGGATTAGCCATGGGAAATGCAAGGTTATGGGATAAGGTGGAGGTGGGTCTGGCTGGGATGCTCTTCAGAGTTTGCTATGGGCCAAATGGCCTGTTTCTACAGTGTAGGGATTCTATGATGAAGTGTTTCTTTTGCCTTTAGTAAAACAGTTCCTTATGTAAGCTTGAGGCAGTTCAAATTATGTGCAAGAACCTGCAACAGCAGAGCCTGCAGAAAGAAACACAGCCATAGACAGTAGGCCAGCAGAGGATAAACTCAGAGATGTGGAACAGTGCAGAAAAGTTTCTGATTTTGTTTCACCGGCTCATGATTTTTATCTAATTAAACAATTAATTACTTTTAAACCTTAAAGAATTATATAAATACTTTTAATCTGTAAATAAATATGGTCATTTTTATTCATTCACTAAATGTGGCAATCACAAGTTAGACCAGCTTTATAGCCCAGGTTGCTTAGTCCTGGATGATGTCAACCTTCATGAGGTTTGTTGGAGCTGCACGCATCCAGGCAAGTGGGGAATGTTCCATCACACTCCTGACTTGTGGTTTGTAGATGAGGGACAGATATTGGAATAAACATGAGGCAAATTAGTCCTCCCTGAATTTCTAGCCTTCAACCTAGTTTTGCAGTTATAGTATTTCTGTTTCTGGTATTCCTTTTTCATGGTATTTCAGTTTCTGGTCAATGATAACCCCAGGTTGATGGTAGAAGAGGATTCAACAAAGGTAATGCCATTGAATGTCAAGGGGCAATAGTTATATTCTGTCATTGGTGATGGTCATTGCTCGGCACTTGTGTGACACCAGTGTCATGTCATACATGTACATGGACTTTTTCAGTATCTGAGGTATCGTGAATAGAGCTGAACATTGTACAATCATTGGCAAACATCCCCACACTGACCTTACAATAGAAGGAGACTATTGATGAGGGATCCGAAGATAGTTGTGCCGAGGACACGACCCTGAGAAATGCCTGGAGAGATGTCCTGGGTCTAAGGTGATTGACGTACAACAATCATAGCCATCTTCTTTTGTGCCAGGTATAACTCCTAGCAGCAGAAAGTTCTCCTCCTCTTTCCCATTATTTCTGGTTTTGTTCGTGCCTTTTGATGCCATTCACTGTTGTCTTGATGTTATGGCACCTCTGGAGTTCAGCTCTTTTGTCCATGTTTGAATCAAGGCTGTAATGAGGTCAGAAGCTGAGTGGCCAGCACGGTGGCACAGTGGTTAGCACTGCTGCCTCACAGTGCCAGAGACCCGAGTTCAATTCCCGCCTCAGGCGACTGACTGTGTGGAGTTTGCACATTCTCTCTGTGTCTGCGTGGGTTTCCTCCGGGTGCTCCGGTTTCCTCCCACAGTCCAAAAATTGTGCAGGTTAGGTGAATTGGCCATGCTAAATTGCCCGTAGTGTTAGGTGCAGGGGTAAATGTAGGGGAATGGGTCTGGGTGGGTGCGCTTCAGCGGGTCGGTGTGGACTTGTTGGGCCGAAGGGCCTGTTTCCACACTGTAAGTAATCTAATCATGGCCCTGGTGGAGCAAGTTTCCTGTTAGCAGTTTCAATTACACTTACCATCATTTTGCTAATGATTGAGAGGAAGCTCCAGCCCCCCGCTTGCACCCCTTTTCTTCCCTGCCCCCACTGCAACCTCCAAGGCAGAAGAATCCTCCAGACTCAGTTAATAATCACTTCCAGAGAGCCAGAGATGTATTGACAGCCATCCCAACACACATTCTGGAGAACCCTGGCTCTCACCCACATTTGATGCTGATCAGTTCACCGTTAAACATAACAGCAGCTTCTCACAGAATCTCTGTCTTTCACATGTGGGGATGATCTGCCCTGACCAGTAGAGCTGAGAAATACTAAGGGTAAAAAGACCCTCTTGGGAGTTATCTACAGGCCCCCAGACAGTAGTCTGGATGTCGGATGTAAGTTAAATCAGGAGCTGAAATTGGCCTGTCGCAAAGATGTTACTACAGTTGTTATGGGGGATTTCAACATGCAGGTAGACTGGGAGAATCAGGATGGTATTGGACCTCAAGAAAGAGACTTTGTGGAGTGCCTCCGAGATGGATTCTTAGAACAGCTGGT
>NC_057714.1:46785273-46799999 GCF_004010195.1 Chiloscyllium plagiosum | reverse complement strand
GGGGTAGACCATTTAGGTCAGAGATGAGGAGAAACGTCTTCACTCAGAGAGTGGTGGCTGTGTGGAATGCTCTGCCCGAGTGGGCAGTGGAGGCCCAGTCTCTGGATTCATTTAAGAAAGAGTTGGATAGAGCTCTCAAGGATAGTGGAATCAAGGGTTATGGAGATAAGGCAGGAATAGGATACTGATTAGGAATGATCAGCCATGATCATATTGAATGGTGGTGCAGGCTCGAAGGGCAGAATGGCCTACTCCTGCACCTATTGTCTATTGTCTATTTGATGGGGTGATGTGACCCAAGCTCAGGATTCTGACAGACTCTAGTAGGGATGATGTACTTCGTCAAATGCCTTCTGGAAATCCAAGTAAAATGTATCCACTGGTTCTCCTTTATCCATAATAAAAGTTACCTCCTCAAAATATTCCAAGAGACAGTTCAAACTTGATTTCCCTTCCTGAAAACCATATTATGTCTGCCTGATTTCCTTTAAATTATCCAACTGGCTGGCTATATTATTTATTAATATATTATTTGCTTATTTAACAATAACTTCTAACTTTTCCTTATGACAGATATCAACCTAGCTAGTCTGTAGTTTCCTATTTCTGACTCTCCTTTGCAAATAAATGATTTACATTTGCTATCTTCCAAAATAAGGGATCATCCCTGAATCAAGGGCATCTTGGAAAATTAAAACCAATGTATCCATTATCTCACTACCCACTTCTTTTAAGACTCTCAGATGAAGTCCATCAGGATTTGGGTATTGTCAGCTCCAACAATTTACTCAGTCCCGAGTGATACTCTTTCGATTGTGATTTTCTTGAGTTCCTTTATCCGTTAAATTTCCTGATTTGTTGCTGCTTCTAGGAATTTACTTGTATCCTCTATAACAAAAACTGATGCAAAATACCTGTTCAATTTATGTGCCATTCCCTTATTTTGCATTATTAATGTGCCAGTCTTTTATTGGGGCTTGATCCTTCAAATGTAGCACTTAAAATTCATGCATGTTGCGAGGAAATCAAAAATAATTGAAGACACACTTGTCAGAATGTTAAAAAACATGGTTATTTGACCAATGCTAGAGGAACACATGTATGTATTTATTGTTTAATGCTTAATTATTTTTTTTCCATTTGACTCCATTGTAATGAAATGGATCTCATTTCATATGTCTTGTGCAAGCAAGTATTCAGAACCCTGAAGTATTCATAGATTTTTTTAAAAAATTCTGGAGCTAAAGGTTTAATCATTTTCAAAAGCAGGACTGCAACAGAAAAATCTGCAGATTTAAATTCATTGGCAATCTGGCAAAGTCCTTTGTGAGGAATGGAGACTGACTATCTCTCCCTATCAGCTGAAAGTCAACTCTTGAACACATGTCTGCTTTACTGTCCAGGAATACACAAGGTTGAAAAGTCAACACCAACACTGCTGAAGTGGACCAGTGGATTAAACAATCTCATCTGCACCAGTTTACATTCATGCATACCATGTTGTGAAGGTCATAGTTGAAGAACTACCCCCTTGCATTGCAGGTAAAGATGATCCTCTTGAACTCCAAGTGCTGAAAACCAGTTTAAAAGGAAACAGGATAAAGAACTGTTTCTCATTATGTGGGAATTCAATCGTGGCCAAAAGGGATCAGAACTATAGAACAGTCTCCAAACTAAGGATTGTGAAGCTGATTGTTCACCTACCAATGTCTATATTACTGATAACCTCCACAGCAACGACTGCAATATCAACTCTCTGCTCTGCATGAACAATTCAGAAATTGATATTGTTAAACATTTTATTTCATAATCTATGTAGAATCTATGTTGCATTATTAATCCTTCTCATGTTTAATCATTAATAGACTCATTTTTCGAATAAGGATAGCCTGGTTAAATTGGTTTCTTTTAAGACATGTTAATTTGGTTCTGGGAGAAAGTGTTCCACAAGGGAAGGGATCCCTTTTAATTAACATGGTTCCAACCATCTAAACATGTGACTGAATAAAGAAGGGGAGGTAGTACACCACTCCTCATCCAGGAACTTAACAGTTTGTGTTACCCCGTCAGGAAGCATAACAAATTAGGGAATCTCACCCACTTTCTGTTTGCAACAGCAACAAATGCTGGCCTTACCAGCGATGCTCAGATTCCTTAAAAGAATGAAAATAAACAGTGCTTTGAGAAATACTAAAGTAAGAAAAGGTGCTGGAAGAAAAGAAAAACAATTTGCTGGAAAATCTCAGCAGCTCTGGCAGCATCTGTGAACAGAAATCAGAGTTAACCTTTCAGGTCAAGTTCTGAGGAAGGGTTCCTGGACCCGAAATATTAACTCTGATTTCTTCCCACAAATGCTGCTAGAGCTACTGAGATTTTCCAGCCATTTATGTCTATGCTTCAGATTTGCAACATCCACGGTTTGTTCAGTGTTTTTGTTTTAAGAAAGCAGTGTTTTCATGAACTCCCTGTTGCATGTCCATTCGTGAAGATATCAAGGATGGAAATTATTGGACTCCACATCAATGCTTCCAATAATTGAATAATCATTCAACATAGTGCCTGAACATTCATTTGACCACCGTATTCGGAAGAAAATGTTACCAATGAATGTACAGGCAGGTAAGTCATCACCTTCAGAGAAAGACCAAAAGCTGGAAGTAAAAGAGGCTTGTGATTTATTTTACATCTTTTAGAATACTATGTTGAATAATTTCAGGAATTCAAAATTATGACTAGTGGCTTGAAATCAAATGCAAATTGCCAAGCCTCTATTCAATAAAGAAACATTATATTGTTAAAGAAATAAATAATTTGCTGGCTGGGGGCATTAGGCGGGAAGACTGTGAAGCTCTGGTTTTGGGTGAGGCCAGAGGTTTGTTTGAGAGGGTGAATTACTTATTCAAATTGAGCTGCTTTAAAATGGACGAATTGACAAGTTCATGGGCAGCAGCTGAATTGTTTGACCTAGAACCTGTGGGAAAACAGATGGTAGCATTAAGTGATGAATGTAATGTTAAATCCATTCTTTACTTATTCAAAAGCCTAAACTCATTCTGCAAAGGGCACCCGTTTCAAACAGAGTAGAGTTCAGGGAGGCTATCATATGCTTAATTAGGAAAGAAAATTATTCAGCAATCTTTTCCGATATTAAAAAGCAAGCAATCTTTTGTGCTGAAAGAAGAAATATGTTGAGGTTTTCAGACAATGTTGTGCTAAAAGCCAAATCAATAGATGCAAAATTTAATGAGTTTTGTGAGAGATTATATCTCCTGAAGGTTAGTGAAGCTATGGGTTGACCTATTGAAATGAAAAGTTACCATCGACAGGTAATAACTTAGCGGATTTTAGTACTTTCACTGGTACATTCCAGGAACTGTGTATTCACTGTTTCAGCTGCTGACTGTTTTTAATAATGAGATAATGTGGTAAGTGGAAAAAGGAACGGCTGAGGATCCTGGGATTGTATTCATTGGAGTTTAGAAGATTAAGGGGAGATCTATTAGAAACTTACAAGATAATACATGGCTTGGAGAGGGTGGACACTAGGAAATTGTTTCCGTTAGGCGGGGAGACTAGGACCCGTGGACACAGCCTTAGAATTAGAGGGGGTAAATTCAGAACAGAAATGCGGAGACATTTCTTCAGCCAGAGAGTGGTGGGCCTATGGAATTCATTGTCACAGAGTGCAGTGGAGGCTGGGACGCTAAATGTCTTCAAGGCAGAAATTGATAAATTCTTGATGTCACAAGGAATTAAGGGCTACGGGGAGAATGCGGGTAAGTGGAGTTGAAATGCCCATCAGCCATGATTGAATGGCGGAGTGGACTCGATGGGCTGAATGGCCTTACTTCCACTCCTATGTCTTATGGTCTTATGGTCTTAGGTCTTTCGAAAACCTTTCTTTTGTGTCTCTAATTAAGAAAAAACATGGCTACATTCAAATAATAGAACCATCTTAATTATGAATATACTATCTCTCTGCAATCATTGGTTATTTTATTCCTTTTATTCCTTAATCCTTCTTACATAAAAGTGTTTCTGAGTTAATTGCTAAAAACATCATCTCAGCATTTGCTGCAGATTTCAGCAATGTCGCTAAGAGCACTGTGGTTTCAAAACCATGGTTATGATATGATAAGCTGTGGTTAGGAGTTATATTATTGAAGCGAGATAGTATGTCTGGAAAAGGTTAGAGGGACAGGAAAAGTTCCATACCCACAAGAACTGGCCTGACTAAATATCTAGAATTTGAATGTCTTTGGCATCTTAATTGGATCTTAACAATGAGATCTTTCCAATCTGGACACAGGAGGTGGGCCAAGGCAGGGGTTGATTCTCTGCAGCTCCAACAAAGAGTTAACGCACTGACTCGTGAATTCAGGAAAGTGCCACAGATCAGAGAGAGATAAGGATGAAGTGAATGCTCTGGATATAAGCTGGAGAGAAAAGAGAGGCCAAACAGAGAAAACAGAACTGCCCCAACTATTAATCGGAGAGAATCAGATGGGAGGTTGATAGGAAATTGTCTTCATGCTTGCACTGTTGGTTCCAGCTGCAAGACTAGTCTCTGTAGTATTAAAGGTAGTTGGCGTCTCAGGCATGCACTAACTATTTCTTGTTGATAAACTGGTCTTAACCAATGGCCAAAAGTGTAAGCGCATATGTTAAACTTTACCCCCTTTAAGCATTCCCAATCACACAAAGAGACAGGACTGAATATTATATGTGGATAAAAGAAACATCAGGCACAGTTTGATAGCACCAGTTCAAACCACAGACATTGATGAGTTATTTTCTTTCGGTTCTTCTTCAACTCTTCGCTGATGACACAAGCTTGTGGATATATTGATTCTCAGCTTTTCATTCACTGGTCAAGAATTCACTCTTTCAATGTCTTTGAAGGTCACTTTCCCATTTTCCTTTAAACAGGGATTTGCAGAAAGAACTGCTTTCAAAGGAAAGTACCTAGCCACTAATTATTTTATTTTTATTCCATACACAGAAGGAGGACAGAGAGAAATGCTTTCTTTCTGTAGGTTGGATATTTCTGCTGTATTGCCTATTGCTGTTATCTCATATTTTAAGTTTTTAAATTTTCAACAAAAGTATTTCTCAGAAATAGGAAGTTCTATTAGTTCTGTTCACTCAGTTTCCTACTCCAAAAGAAAATGTTGATCTAGAATATATATCCAATCTTCAATTGAAGCAGAAAAATATCAATTTGGTTCTGTAGTGAATTCTTCTGTGTCAGTATATTAAATTATATTGAGTTAACCTAGCTCCAAGTTCAATGCTCTTCGATTAAGTCTGTAGAAAAATTCAGTGACTAACTCAAAGAAATACTCTAGCCTTCCTGTTTCTTAAAGTTATCATTACAGCATGAATATTTTCCCACACGCCAACTTTTGGGTTCATTTCCCTGCTGTCAACAGCAGTTGCTTGTGTTGTCACCACTATCCAATTTCTCAGATTGGAAGAGAGACCAGATTGCAGCAAGTAGCTGATCAGTACTTCTGTTGAAAAGATTATACTCCATTGGAACATCTCTGGTTTTGAAACATATCAGATTCAAATCAATTTTTCAGAGGTTCACTTTCTAACTTTTTTTGAACTACGTATGTCTATTGTGTATGAAGCAACAGTGCCTACACTTTCTAGTGACTTTATTTCAGCTACACCTATCTGCTCAGTGTGAGGGATGTCAGTTGTGTCAGGCCCCAGATCTAAGTTTGTTGACTCTAATTGAACATGAACTGTCCTGTACCTCAAGTTCAATGCACTTCCTACTTTCCATTTCTGAATATAGCCCTGCTCCTCTTCATCCAAACTATCATGGAATTTCTCCACTTCAAAGCCTACATTGGAACACAGTTGGAAATATTGATACTATAGTTTGACACATCAGGTTCTAAAGGGGAAGTTGCAGTGCGATGTTCAACAACAACATTGTGCAATGTTTAGATATATACAGTGTGTATTCCAGGTCAACATTATTTTTATTTGGAGGAAGAGACTTGAGTGAACAGAATTAATAGAATTGTTCAATTGTAAAATGGCAGCCTGCATAGCCTTAGCATCTCCTTAGAGCAGAGTCATATTAGGGAGGCGATAGCTTAGTGGTATTACAGCTAGGCTGTTAATGCAGAGACCCTGGTAATCTACGAAGGACCTGGGTTTGAATTCCTTCAAGGCAGATGGTGGAATTTGAATTCAATAAAGAATCTGGAATTGAGGGTCTATTGATGACCACTCCATTGTTGGAAGAACCCAGCTGGATCACTAATATCCTTCAGGGAAAGAAACTGCCATCCTTACCTGGTCAGACCTACGAGGAGTAAGTGAGGACTGGAGATCAGAGTCAAGAGTGTGGTGCTGGAAAAGCACAGCAAGTCAGGCAGCACTGAGGAGCAGGAAAATCAACGTTTCGGGCATAAGCCCTTCATCAGGAATGAGGCTTGTGGGCTGGGGCTGAAAGATAAGTGGGAGAGGGTGGGGCTGGGGGAGGGATGGTAGTTGGGAATGCACTAGGATGATGAAGGTGAGGGAGAAGGTGATAGGTCAGAGGGGAGGGTGGAGCAGATAGATAGGAAAGACGATGGACAGGTCAAGAGAGTAGTGCCAAGTTGGAGGCTTGGGACTGGGATAAGGTGGGGGAAGGGGAAATGGGGAAACTGATGAAATCCACATTAATCCCATGTGGTTGCAGGGTTCCAAGGCTGAAGGTGAGGCGTTCTTCTACCAGGCATCGGGTGGTTATAGCTTGGCGTTGGAGGAGGCCCAGGACCTGCATGTCCTTGGTGGAGTGGGAGGGCAAGTGAAAGTGTTCAACCGGTAGGGTTGGTTAGTGCAGGTGTCCCAGAGATGTTCTCTGAAATGATCCACAAGTTGGCATCCTCTCTCCTCGATGTAGAGGAGACCACATCAGGTGCAACAGATACAGTAAATGACATTTGTGGAGATACAGGTAAATTTCAGTCAGATGTGAAAGGATCCTTTGGGGTCTTGGACGGAAGTGAGGGGGGAGGTTTTGGCGCAAGTTTTGCACTTCCTGTGGTGGCAGGGGAAGGTGCCGGGAGTGAGGTGAGGGCTGGTGGGGGGGTCATGGATCTGACAAGGGAGTCATGGAGGGAATGGTCTCTCTGAAACACTGATAGGGGTGGGGAAGGAAATATATCCCTGGTGGTGGGGTCTGTTTGTAGATGACAGAAGTGGCGGAGGATGATCTGATTTATACGGAGGTTGGTAGGGTGGCAGATGAGGACCGAGGAGGTTTCTGTCCTTGATGTGTTGGCAGCAGGTGCAGGAAATAGAGGAGATACGCTGGAAGGCATCGTCAACCATGTGGGAGGGGAAATTGAGGTCTTTGAAGAAGGAGGCCATCTGGAATTTTCTATGGTGGAATTGGTCATCCTAGGAACAGATGCAGCGGAGGCAGAGGAATTGGGAGTAAGGGATGGCTTTTTTACAGGAGGCAGGGTAGGTGGAGGAATAGTCCAGGTAGCTGTGAGAGTCAGTAGGTTAGTAGTGAAACTGGCCTGCTGTGCTTCTTCAGCACCATGCTGTGCTTTTCCAGCACTAAGCTCTAGTCAGGGCTACGTGTAACTCCAGACCCACAGTAATGTGAAGAACTCTTAACTGCCCTCTGGGCAATTAGGGATGGGCAATAAATACTAGCCAAGCTAGCCATGCCATCATCCAGTGAATGAATAATTTTTTAAAATGCCATTTCAAGAGCAGACTGAGAGAGGGGACATGATGCCACTGTCGGATACTGTTAAATGATTCCCTCGGATACTAATTTAATTTCTAGAATTTACCTAAATTCTCATATTCTCCTGTACACTGGGAAAAAAGTTACTATTTCTTGAGCACTGTGATTAAAATGTAAATCTGATGGTATAGATAAATCTGCTATAGGACACTGAATGTTTGTTTCATATTCTTCTGACTGAATAGACTTTTGTCCATGTTTTAGTCTTTTTAAATAGCAGATTCATGCACATTCCTTGATCAGAACTTTAGATTCAGACTTTTATCTCTTGCTTCAAACAGTGATTTCTTTACCACAATTAGAGATTAACTAATTGAATAATGCTGCCTTTGCATTAACCAAAATGTCCTTCCAGAAGATAATTAATTTTAAATTACTATAATCCCTTTGGTCAAAGCTGTAATTGTCTCAAAGAAACAGCCTCCAGAAATCATGTTGTCAAATCCCTAATTATAAGGATATACTAAGGTCCTGCTTTTGTTTGAGGTAATCTGGCAACATGCGGCTGAATGACTCTTAATTCACTTGCCAGTTGTTGAAAGGTGCTGGTTTGATTAGATGTTGATGTTTTCTTACTACCTGGCATGCATAACACATATAACAGTACTGCATTATATCCTTATGAGATCTTGGCCTGTAAAATGCCAGCTTGTCAATGCTCGAGGTTTCTATATTCTTACATGCCTAGTCATCAGAATTTCATATAACATTTGCAATATCTCCTTCCAACATCAAGCAGTACCAGTTATCTGATGAACAACAATCTATTCCTCAGGCCCAGGTCTGGGAGGGTGTCTCCACTTCCTCATCAGAACTCCATTTTAACGTCATACTTTCTGGAACTCCTGCACCTTCCTGACTGTGTAAGCAGACTGTAGGTACTTACTTAACTCCAAATCTGCTTTTGAGCCTCAATTAATGAAGACATGAAAAATACTTCCTGTGAATTATACGCATACTTATTTAGCAGTTTGGCAACACAAAATTCTGCTTGTTGCATTACTTTGACCTCTGTCATCCACTTTGATTACCTACTGCTCGGGTCACCACACATGTAGGAAAATACCTGAAATGGGTTCTTGAAACTTTCCATCTCTTACAATCACAGAAAGGTTGAATGAGGTCCGTGTTAAATTATAGCTTTCATTCCAACTAAATCATTACCCAAGAGTAATCCAAATCTGTCCACAGATAATTTATCAACAACTCCTACCAACACTGTTCTGGACAATGTCACACTCTAATCACACTTTGAACAATGGAGCCAGGATATACTCTCCACTTATGCCATTTAATCACACTCTGGCTTTAGTATCACTCGCAGGAGGGAAAGCCAGGTCCTTCTCCAGCAAGAATTCAAGTAGCTCCTGTGCCCTTTAAAAATATTTACAGATTTAGCTGCAGCATTTGAAGAAGGGGTTATTCTCCCTTTTAACAAAAACCCTTTCAAACTCTTATCTCCTTATTCACCTCTCCTGCCATCACAGCAGTATATACCTACAGTCTCTTCCTCACGTTCCCTACCGAGACTTATCCTTACAAACCCCAATAAATCCCATGGGTCTCCCTCAGCTTTCAGCATCCTGAACACAGGCTTTTAATCACAATAGAAACACTTTCACTTTCGAATTTTGCCTCCACTTTCAATATCTTCCGTGAGTTATTCCTTTGCCTGTCACTGTCTTTACTCTGGTGACTTCCCTTCCTTTCACTCGCTTGTGTTCTATCCTTCTCAAATTTATGGAGGTGACCAAAACAATGGTTTTGTTTTATGATAAATCAGCACATTATTGTCAGCCAGTACTGCTGCCATCTGGCTGTTGCAATCTTTTGGTCTTCAATATGGGTTCTTATTCCCGGGTCTGATGGGATATATCCTAGGATTATGTGGGAAGCAAGAGAGGAAATTGCAGAATAGTTGGCAATGATCTTTTCATCTTCACTGTCAATGGGGGTGGTGCCAGGGTAGTGGAGAGTGGCGAATATTGTGCCCCTGTTCAAAAAAAGGAATAGGGGTAACCCCAGAAATTACAGGCCAGTTAGTCTTACTTTGGTGGTAGGCAAAGTAATGGAAAGGGTACTGAGGGATAGGATTTATGAGTATCTGGAAAGACACTGCTTGATTAGGGACAGCCAGCACAGATTTGTGAGGGGTAGGTCTTGCCTTACAAGTCTTATTGAATTCTTTGAGGAGGTGACCAAGCATGTGGATGAGGGTAGAGCAGTGGATGTAGTGTACATGGATTTTAGTAAGGCATTTGATAAGGTTCCCCATGGTAGGCTTATGTGGAAAGTCAAGCGGCATGGGATAGTGGGAAGTTTGGCCAGTTGGATAGAGAACTGGCTAACCGGTCGAAGTCAGAGAGTGGTTGTAGATGGTAAATATTAAGCCTGGAGCCCAGTTATAAGTGGAGTTCAGCAGGGATCAGTTCTGGGCCCTCTTCTGTTTGTAATTTTTATTAATGACTTGGAAGAGGGAGTCGAAGGGTGGGTCGGTAAATTTGCAGACGATACGAAGATTGGTGGAGTTGTGGATAGTGAGGAGGGCTGTTGTCAGCTGCAAAGGGACTTAGATATGATGCAGAGCTGGGCTGAGGAGTGGCAGATGGAGTTCAACCCTGCCAAGTGTGAGGTTGTCCATTTTGGAAAAACAAATAAGAATGCAGAATACAGGGTTAACGGTAGGGTTCCACCTTAGTAAGGTGGAGGAGCAGAGGGACCTTGGGGTCTATGTTCATAGATCTTTGAAAGTTACCACTCAGGTGGATAGAGCTTGTAAGAAAGCCTATGGTGTATTAGCGTTCATTAGCAGAGGGATTGAATTCAAGAGCCGTGAAGTGAGATAAGGGGTGACTTGATAGAGGTTTATAAGTTGATCAGGGGAATAGATAGAGTAGACAGTCAGAAACCTTTTCCCCGGGTACAACAGAGTGTTACAAGGGGACATAAATTTAAGGTGAAGGGTGGAAGGTATAGGGGGGATGTCAGGGTAGGTTCTTTACCCAGAGAGTGGTGGGGGCATGGAATGCGCTGCCTGTGGGAGTGGTAGAGTCAGAATCATTGGTGACCTTTAAGCTGCAATTGGATAGGTACATGGATAGGTGCTTAAGCTAGGACAAATGTTCAGCACAACATTGTGGGCTGAAGGGCCTGTTCTGAGCTGTATTGTCCTATGTTCTATGTTTATTCCAATATGCAGTGACTTTTTAAGTTATTCCAAAACATTGGAAGAGAGCTTTATGCATGGTTCCAACTGGGGCAACGTTTTCACAGAGGGTGGTACGGGTACGGAATGAGCTGCCAGAGGATATGGTGGAGGCTGGTACAATTGCAACATTTAAGAGGCATTTGGGTATATGAATACGAAGGGTTTGGAGGGATATGGGCTGGGTGCTGGCAGGTGGGACTAGATTGGGTTGGGATATCTGGTCGGCATGGATGGGTTGGAGTGAAGGGTCTGTTTCCATGCTGTACATCTCTATGACTCTACTGGTGCCTGTACCCACCTGTCAAAATTACTTTAATGTAGGTTTCTTAAATTAAAAAAAAAATGCCTGTATGCTTCAGGGATTAAGTCATTTTGCACAGAAACCTCCTCTGATAACAATGCAAACATTCCCTGTGCTTTACCTGTTAACTTGCACTGCAAGGGCAGTGCCCAATTTTCCTTCAGCCATTTCATCTGGCTTTCCCCCCTCTCAAATGACAAAAATGCTTCCAAATCCTTTTCATATAATGCTGGTAAGACTAGGAAAATCATAACCTAAAGTCCAGTAAAGAAATGTTCATAACTAGGGATTCCTACATTTGAGCTGAAAATGTGTTGCTGGAAAAGCGCACCAAGTTAGGCATCATCCAAGGAGCTGGAGAATCGACGTTTTGGGCATGAGCCCTTCTTCAGGAATCCTGCTGCACTTTTCCAGCAACACATTTTCAGCTCTGATCTCCAGCATCTGCAGTCCTCACTTTCTCCTTGAAGATTCCTACATTTGAGCCTATATCAGTATCTAACATTTTCTCAACTGCAGCATTTTAAGCTTCTACTCCTCCTTCATTGCTCCTGTCCCTCATCCTTTTGCTATTCTAATTCTAGTTTGCATCTCTAGCTTTTTTCATTTTTTCCCCTTATGCTCAAGTTGCTTAAACTCTAACTCAGTACGAACTGGTTCTGATGTCTCACTATTTGAACCAATCACAGAATCCCTGCAGTGTGGAAACAGGCCATTTGGCCCATCAAGTTCATACAGACCCTCCAAAGAGACCATGGTAGTGAAATAGCCAAATCCTAACCAAAAGATCACCAGGGATGACCTATGGAAAATTCTCTCCCAGAACTAAGTTAACACGTCTGGAATCGAACCCAAGTCCCTGGTGCTGTGAGGCAGTAGTGCTAACCACTGATCAATCGTGTCATCCATGTACTTCAGTACCTAGTCTCTCCTGTATCTCTGTTAAGTCCAAGCTCTGTGCTGATCCTTCCATTATCATTGCTTTCTTAGCCCTGGTAGGCAATTTCATTCTTAATTTACTTGCCAATTCAATCAACCTGCCGTTTTGGAACTCTACGTCCATGAGGGACATTGCTTCCACCTGCAGGAAGGTTTTCACAGCTTCTTGTGCCAGCTTAATTTTTTTTGTCAAAACCAGGTATTTTGTTTTATTCTTTAATACTAACTATAAATCTACACCCAATATTTCATTGCTTTTGTTTCGAAATCCCAGTGAACCCCAAAACCTTGTCTCAACTCACTCAAATAGCACATTGGAAATTGAACCCCACTATTGCTACAGTCATCACAATGTAAAAGTTTGATTAAACCATCAAATTGCCCAATTCTACCTAACTGTTTGGTTCATGTTGAAAACGATGTGTACGTTTTTCATGAACAAGACGACAACTATTTCTCGTACAGTAGTCAATCTTTTAAACCAATGGCAAAAAAAATGCCGAATTAATAATCTATAACTTCACTTTTAAAAGGGGTAATGTTTTCCAACACGCTTAGGGAAAAACACAAAGACAGATAAGACATGATGATGATGATGGGTGGCCAAGACAAATGAGGGAAACAGTTCAATAGCACCAGTTCAGACTACAGATATCAATGAGTTGTTTTTGTTCAGTTCCTCTCAACTCTTTGCTGATTCTCAGTCTTTCATTCATTGTAGGTTGGGTATTTCTGCTTTACTGTCCACATATAAAGCTGTAGCCTCCTGCCCAAGGACCAATCAATAGGTTGTTACTATGGGAAATTTTCCAAAAGCAGCAAAATTAGTGCCAGTTGAAAAGCCAACCAAAAGGTGGTTTATGGGCAGAATTGTCCTGAACACATACAGGCAGTGCCAACTTGTCTGGACCTCTCTCAGTAAAGTAACATTGATTATGTAATGCAAATGTGGTCCAATAACTTTTTAAAACTGCAAACATCTTTCACAATTTCCTTGGTTTAAAGCGATTTCTTTTCCCATTTTACAATCCACAATACAAAAAAAAGTGGTCTTTATCCAAGAACCAAGAATGATTATTTGTGAAATGACGCTGAAATTTCTGGTACTCTGACAACAATGATAAATCCATATAATGTTGAACAACCGGGCCATTGAGCTGAAGTGTTAGGTCGTTTGGAAGGATTTCAATATGAAGTGTTCGTAAATAAAATGTTAGAAACATGTTTATCATTTGTAATATTACATCATACATATGTTAGACAACTAATATAATTTTTTAGTGTTGTCAGTTTTACTTTTTTTATTGCACAAATCAAACACTGATATCAATTTCTCAAAAAAAAAAGCCGGTGTAGATATTGATCCAATGATATTTGGTCCAAATCTAGTTTAAAAAAATCTGACTTTTACATCAGCGCACAATCTCCTATTTCTATATTCATCAAAAATATTTTCTTTCATTCAAGATTTGAACAGCAAAATAGAATCAGAATCAGAATCAATTAAATAAGAACTTAAAATTATAAACCAGTGAGCATATCTACTAAAAGGAATAACTGCCAAAATACCAGTTAAACCTCTCGAGTCTAATGCAAAAAAACTATTTTAAAAAAACCTATTAGTGAACAGATGTTAGCATTTTAAACAAAGGCAATAACTAATTAATTTGCACATCATATTGTGATATCGCATACACTGTGGAATAAGTATTTCAGAAATTAATTCAAGATATTGAGTTATTTCAATTCCTCCTGAATAATGTGCTCCCATTGTCATTCATTTCCAAGAAAGATTAATGTGCTCTCATTCCATTCTTTTTCAAAGGAAAATAGATCACCAATCGCAGGAAGGAAAAACTGGGACTTAAATAATAAAGCATATAAAAAAGATACTGGAAGAGGTTCACATCTGTTGTTTTTTTGTCCTATCTTAAAACACACAAACAAGAGCAGTATATGCATTACTAATGAATTCCCAGGGTTACTCATGGAGAAAATAGCATACTCAAACTAATGGACCTGTGCCTCACAACACACTTCACATTCAACAACCAAATATATGAACAAATCAACGGCACACCCATGGGCTCACCATCTCTGGACTCATAGCAGAAGCGCTAATGCAAAGGTTAGAACAAACAGACTTACCGCAAATTCAACCCAAACTCTGGGTCAGATATGTGGATGACACCTTTGTAATCATTAAAAACACAGAAATAGAGAACACACACCTGATCATCAACGCCACACTCACAGGAATCCGATTCACTAGAGAGGAAGAAAAGGACAACCAACTCCCATTCCTAGACGTGATGGTACAGAGAACACCGAACGGACAATTCACCACAAAGGTAAACAGGAGAGCCACACACACAGACCAAGTCCTGAACTACGAAAGCAACCACCCCAACACACACAAAAAAGTTGCATCAAGACACTATTCAAAAGGGCCACAACACACTGCAGCACACCAGAACTGCAAAAAGAGGAAGAACACCTCTACAATG